>NC_063217.1:26673835-26979735 GCF_020740725.1 Corvus hawaiiensis
AGACCTCCACTGTTTTGGGGCTCTGTGGCTCCTTGGTCATTCCTGGAGAGGACTCAACCACTGCAACACAGATGTTGTGGAATTCCCATTCTAGAGGGTCTTCAAGATTTGCTAGAGAAAGCAGTATCTCAGCCTTAGACAGGGTTGGTGGCAGTCCTGCTTCCAGCAGAAGATTGGACTAGAAATTCCCAGAGGATTTTGCAACCAGCATGTCAGTAGTCTTCTAGTACTATGACAGTGTCACTAACACCCTTAGTGTTACCCACTCCAAGCACAAAATATCTCCACTTTGACTGTCATTATAAAAGAGAAATGTCATGATGTGCCTCTATCCCTGGTTTCTAAGTGCAGCACAAAATGTGAGTATCAGCCTGATCTATCATTTATGGGTTAGAATTCTGTAAAGCAGTCAGGGTGCCAAAAATATACAGGAAAAATATCTCTGGCCATGTAAGTCATCATAATCATGACCATTGTATTCAATGGTCACTATTCAATCATAAGCCTAATGAACAATGAAACAAAGTTGTCCTGAGCAATTAGAAAAAAAAAAAAAGTAGTAGTTACATACAAAGCTACAAAGCAACCAACCTATCAAAAAAAAAAACAAAAATACCTTCACACACCGAAAAAACCCCAGTAAGGTATACACATGTGTAAAGATCTGGCAGCAGCTATGTAATTACTGTTTCTATTCCAGGTAGAGCCATTGACTCATCGCATGTCATTTGACCTCCATCTGCTTTGCTCAAAACTAAAGAAAATTGATACAGTAGAATGACAGCTGAGAACCAGGCAGGAGGAATTAAATAGATTTCAATCACCAGACCTATAGAAATAGAAATAACTCCTGCTCCTAAATGGATAAAAAATAAATTTTATATATACATTAAGGCATTAAAAAGAAAAAGCCAGTTGCTGTTCTTATAAAGTTAGCCCAACCTCATATTAAGATATATGTATCTTTCCTCCTAAATTGTTAAGCATCTTCTGGAGCCAAAGGGTCTAGGTATGGTTGGCTGTCTTTACTTCTGATTTCTTACTTTTAAGTTGGGCTTAAGATAAGGCCCTGCACAACACAGAATTAATAAATTTTACTTCACATGATCAGCTAGTTCGTCCTGTGACTCCAATTCATTTTTACACTGCAGATATTCACTTTCGTGTGCTTTCTTTAACTTTGTGACCAGTTCCTATAAGATTTCTGGTACTGTTAGCACTTATACAATAGGGTTCAAGACAAAAGTCAACAAACCTCTCCCATCTGCTCCTGAGACTGCAATCAGTTCAGCTTCACCTGCAGCACTGTGCACTGACACCACAAGGAATTCCTCTGAGCTCTTAGCACTGTGTCATCCTCCTTAGACATTCAGTGCACTTTGTAATGGTCTCATAGTTCACCCCTGCTGAGCTAGATGGAAATTACAAAGGAAAAAAATAATCAAGTGCTTCAGCAACACCATTATTAGAAAACAGGCTGCTTTCCAATTATCTTGCTTATAGGTAGCAAGGGAAGTGGGGTTTAATTATTTCTTCACTCTTCCACAATGTTTTTCCTTAATGGGAAGTTGAAAGTGTTGCACCCTCCCAACTAACTTTGCTTAGTTTGCTTTAGTCCTCACATCACATTCCATGTGATAAACCCTCAGAACTGACCTATGCCCAACTCGTGAGTCAGTCCTCCAGCCAGTAAGGAGCTCTCTCCATATAGTCCACACAAAAACATGGGAAGTACAGTTTTCACCTAAGTGCCCAGTCCTACTCCTGTGTATTGGTGCTTCATCTCCAAGCTCAATGAAATATTTTGGAATGTCAGTTAAAGCTTGAAATGTCTTTTCCTTGGAGTGCTTTCTCCCCCTGTTTGCAGAGAGGATGAGGACAGCACTTCCTGAGCACAAGGTCACAGTCCTCAAATGTCATTCCACCATTCCCTTTCATGCCTGCACATGAACAGACAAGTTTTTGTAAAACTCAGAGGAGAAGGATGCTGAAATATTCTGGACTTCAGCATAAAGCAGCATATAATACCTAGAATAACTTTCCATTTTAGTTGTCAGTACTTGGTCTTGAGCATTAACTAGAGTCCTCAGACACAGGCAGACAGGTATGGGCCACCTGGACCACTTGGGTTTGTTTGGGGGGTTTTAGCAAAAACTTGTTTTTAGCTGTGTCACAGAGAGAAATGTTTGAGAGAAAATATGTTTTTCTCTTACTGCTGTCTACATTTGGTCTTAAAAGATGTATGTAGGCTTTTATTAACATATGTTGGTCTATGAGCTACTTGGCAGTAAGAACCTTCTCTTTTCCTTTGCTTTCTCTTCAGTTGTTCTTTCTGAAACGCCAGGTGCCCTCACTGGAGCCAAAGTATGAAGGACACTGTTATTTGCCGCCTGTAAAAATACATGAACACATTAAATATAGTTACTGTATATGCCACTACACTTTTATTTCTTTACTCCAACATTCATTACATTGACACTTTACCTAAATGTATATATCTCCTGTGCCATATTTTTCCTGTTCTCCACCCCTCTCCTCATGCATCTTTATGACAGCATAACCCTCCATACAAAAAAAAGACTAGAAGCTTCAAAAGCAAAGTCAAATATCATGAGAATAGATACCATTGCTTGTTTCCTACAGGTACTAAAAGCAGTTCATTGATCTTTCCAGGAATAGGAATCCTACCATGGACATGATCTGATTCTTTTGTTGGCAATTAACATAGCCACTTAAGGCAGATGGTGTTAAATGTGAACTGTGAAAAGTGTTACAGTGGTGTATCTCACTGCTATCGCAGACAGTAGGTTATGCAGCTGGCAGTTTGAAGTGCAGCTGAGAATGGTATAGTAGTTTTCCACCTTTCTCAAAGGAGCTTCCAGCATGCAGTGAGGGTAACAGTAACACAGCTGTAAGCCTACCTTGCCTGCTACCTTACTGTCCTGCTAAATTTTGGCAAATCCATTTCTAATCAAAATGTTCCATATTAGTATTTAGTAACATCATTGCTCTTCTTCCTATAAAAAGAGCGAATGGCACATTCAAGCCTTTCAGGTTAGCAATGTTCAAATAAGAGGGGAAAAAAAGCAGCAAAGGGCAAGGCAGTGGGTTATTGTTTTAAAGTATAGAAGTCCTTACTCGTCTCCAAGAGGAAAAGCAGAACACACAATATAAAATTGGGATTTTACCCTCCTCTATGTTAAATAATACAAAAACAATGGAACACAACTGTCATATAAACCTATTTAAATGTCAGAAGCATTTATTACTGCTTCTGCTAAGTATTATTACTAAAACACTGAAGAAAGTGCAACAAAATATATAGTTTATTGTTGCAACTGAGAAATGTTTTGCTTTTTGCTTTGCTTTTCCAGTAATGATTGAAGACATTGGATGCAGTTCTTATCCCATTGCATTTCATGGGACTTCTGCTTTGACTGCAAGGAGTAATACTGGATCCCAGTACAGTAATGCCTCCACTTCCAACATTATTATGATTCTGATCTTGTTCTTGGCTGTGCTTTGAGCAATAAAGAGCATCATCATTATGTATGTATCAACTGTATGGATTCCTGCTAGATCTTTGCTTCTTTCTGTAAGACACAACTGTGATGCCACGTACATAATTGTGAAGTTATAAATGCCAACAAGTTTTATGAAATACTTTCCTGAAGAATTATCAGCACATTTGAACAACAGAAATGCAAGGCACTTTACTAGCAACTGGAACTACCAACTGGATCAAACAAAATTTAAAAATCACAGAATCATTTTGGTTGGAAAAGACCTCTGAGATCATCAAGTCCAACCTTTGACTAATCACCACCTTGTCAACTAGATCAAAGCACTAAGTGCCATATCTGGTTGCTTCTTGAACACCTCCAGGGATGGTGACCCCACCACCTCACTGTGCAATGTTTAACAACCTTTTCTGTAAAGAAATTCCTCCTGATGTCCAACCTGAACCTCCCTGGTACAGCTTGAGGCCATTTCTTCTTTCCATGTTGCTGGTTGCCTGGGGGAAAAGACTGACAACTTCCTTTCTGGTAGTTGTAGAGAGAGATAAGGTCCCACCAAGGCTCCTTTTCCCCAGATTAAACAACCTCAGCTCCCTCAGCTGCTCCTCATATGACTTACACTCCAGACCCTTCACCAGCTCCATTGCCCTTCCCTGGACTCCCTCCAGCACCTCAATGTCTTTCTTGTAGTGAGGGGCTTAAAACTGAGCACAGCACTTTAGGTGCAGCCTCACCAGTGCCGAGCACAGGAGGGGATGATGACTGCCCTGGTCCTGCTGGCCACACTATTGCTGATACATATTACCACAGGCCTGGGCCCTAGGGTATATCACTGTGTCCCGCAGCCATAGGGAGGAGGAGGAGAGAAGATCCAGTAGGCAGGAATGGTGCAGCAAGATTGATTTATTTAATTATTTTACAAACTCTTTTATAGACTTTTTTCTTCATAGTCTAATTGGACAAAGGATCAGCCACCCCTTGGGGTGATTGGCTAAAATCCTGAAGCATCCATTGTCAAAATATTTTTCTACCATAAACAAGACTTTCCAAGGTTGCAGGTGGCTTGGTTGTTTACATGCTCTGCTACCTCTTCTGTGAGAGAGAAAAGTCTCTCACGGACTTAGAAAATAGCAAGAAGATCCTTGCTAGCAGCATTTTTGTATCTACAGATACAGGCCAGGATGCCATTGGCCTTCTTGGCCACCTAGGCACAGCTGGCTCGTGTTCAGCTGCTGCTAGTCAGCACTCCCAAGTCCTTTTCTGATGGGCCACTTTCCAACCACTCTGTCCCCAGCCTGTAGCTCTGCCTGGGGCTGTTTGGCCAAAGCATAGGACCTGGCACTTGGCCTAACAAGACCTCGTGCAACTTTTTCTCCTATGGAAGTCTCACATCTACAAATGCTTTGTAATTTTCTGATGGAAAACATGATTTCTGCGAAACTGAAGTTTGCTGTGTGAAAATTAAAAAACACCAAACAGCTTCTGTATGGAAAATAGAAGGCTTTTATCCTATTGTCCTGGAGTCACTGTAGCTTTCTGTTCCATTTTCCCTGTCAGAAGTGTAGTTCACAAGAACCATGGCCTCCTGTGAACCAGGCCAGTGAATACTGAATAATTTGAGTACATGCTCCTTCTCCCCTCTTCTCACTACTTTGGATAGAAGAGAAGAACTGGATAATAAATGCTTCATCAGTCTTCACTGAAAACAACAACAGGAACACTAAACTATGTCCTTAGAAAGGAAGGCAAACACAGCTGGTTCGGTACTGTGCTCTCTAATTCCCTGGCTTCCTTGCTTAGCTGGACTGCAGACTTAATAAAGAGGTGCAGCTCCCCTGACATTCTTAGAAAAGAACATGAGTAGAGCCAGTATATTCTTCCTCCTTAATTTCAGCTAAAATTTTTCCCCCTAATTTCTGTGCATGTATTGGGAATTGAGCACCGGGGTCAGGCAGGAGGTGGGGGAGAACCGAAAACACCCCTCAAAGAAACAAGCAAAAAACCCCAACACAAAGCACACGCACAAATTCCAAACATAAACCCAAAATTCCACACCCAAAACCCCACATCACCACTTGTATCCTCTTACCATAAAACAGCTCTTTTGCAGGTGAGGATATAGATCTTGCTTTGGGGTTCCAAGGTGGGGCAGCTAACTTGCTGAACAGCTAACAGCTGCTTCTGATGCTTTAGCATGCTTGCATCATAGGAATGAGTATGACTTTTTACGATTTCCAAATCTAGCATTCACCATTCTTTCAAAACTCTGCCCTTCCTATTCTTGTATCAGATAAACATGGAAGATACTCTTTCCCAATTAATAAGAGCTTTCAGTCACAGCAGGATTTACATTTATTGCTTTCTACATTTATAGCATTATTGCAGTCAATATTAATATTCTGATTATCACTCCATATTTAATTTTAAATTGCAATTTCAGTTATGTTTGTCTTGATTAAGTTATAATGTATAATGTATCTGAATTTCATCTCATTTTCTGTGAGGCTGCCAGATACTGGATTAGTAGATGGTTCCCAAGGATAAAATTTAAATTTAAGATTGTTTGGGTGTACAGTGTGCATCCCACAATTACCAATATACACTGCTGTCTATTAGAAGTATGAAATTGGTGCACTTCATGTATTCATTTTGCTGCACAGTGCCTTCATGTGCGAACTCATGTATAGAGCTAACAAGTTGTTGACCTAGAATAGCTATTCACAGAATACTATTTCATTTGCTAAATTTTGCTAATAACTGCATCCACAATATTCATTTTTAGCTGTTAAGACTTTCAGAGTGTGCTTTGATATTCAGTTATTACTTAAATATATCACAATATGCTAAACTGCTTTTCAGTACATGAAATAATAACAGAGCTTAGATTAAGGCCACCTTGGAAAAAGGAAAAAAACAAGGTCTTCTAGACCACCAAGCTAAACGTTGCACACTAAAAGATTCCCTATTTTCTCCTTAAAATATGGAATTTGTAAAAGACAAAACAACTACCAGTACAGCAGACACACGAACTCATCTTTTATTCCAACAGAATCCGTAACTCATCTGATAAACATGGTGAAGTACTAGTTCTGTGTCTCCTGGAAGGGTAGATTATAATATAGCAATGTATTCTACACTATATTCTACTGTGCTGAACTGGTAAATCACAGAGTAGAAATTACCAGGAAGTCCAAATTCTTCAGCTATTTTAATGTATCTCTTCTGGTTTCAGAGATCTTCAGAGGCTTAACAGGAAAGAAGAAAAAACCGTTATTGCCCTTACGTTATCTATACATATCGCTCAAAAAAAAAAGAATAGGGAACAAAAAAAAAAAAATAGAAATAAAAAAGGAATTATGATTGTATGGTAACTGTTCAGCCTGTTCCTTACTGGAAGTATAAATTGTTCATCTAACTTCAAGTACCATATGCTTCAGTGGTCCATTCATTTTCATAGAAATTTATATTCCTCAAATGAACTGTGAGGCTTGGTGCCAGTATTTATCTATGAGGCTGCTTAAATTCAGATTATAAAATAACTTGCAATTTTGAGTAAAATAGACTAGCTTCTCTTACTCACATTTTCACAGAACATATCTTACCTAGGACTAGCATGTAAGTATTTGTCTTAGCAACCTAACCCACCTTATTAAAGCACTGATACAGATTTACTTATAAGTTATAGTACACATCTGCATAAATACATTTACAAATTCCAGGTTTGATACAAAAAATAAGAAAGTTGCACAATTACTAAGAAAGAGAAAAAAATCTCATTCTAATAAATCAAAATTTGTCACATAAAAAATGGAAAATAGACCAGATACACATCAAAACAGCTTTATCATTGGTGCTCAAACATTTACCACTCTAAAGGTTCACTATGCTCTGAAAATGAAAGAGGGCACTTTTGGAAAGCATGAACGGCACTATTAAATCTACTGAAATATCATGATTTTTCAGCAGAAGTACAGATTTTTTTAATTATGGAAAATATAGTTCAGCAAAAAAAATGTTCGGTGTGTTTCTATAAAAAGTGAATTATTTTTAAAAACAAATCATTTAAAAGAACAGTTAGCTGCAGAAACAGATTCTCTTTTTTTAATTTTACATTGGGCCCTGCTTTTTTAACTCATGAATAGAAATTCTTAAATATGAAAGTTAAACACAGTGTGATTTATTTTCATATCTAGACTGATGCTTGAGATCTTGGAAAGCTTTCATAAAAAGCTAAAAAATTCAATTACCACTACAGATGTGACAGATTCAGAAATTATTCATATACTCTAGAGCTTGAAAGCACAAAATCCCCAGCAAATTTTACAGGGTAGAAGACAAGTAGTCATTCAATCCCCACTTCACTCGCACCACTGTACAATATAAAAAATAATACAAAAACCTCTAAGATGTGACTTGCCAGCATTTTATACGTCACTGATGAGAGATAAGAAAGGTAAGGCTGTTTTCCATTAAAAAACAATTAGGAAGTTTATAAAATTTGGGTTATTATAGTGCAGATATAATTTGCTTTTCATTAAAACAATCTTCAACTATGCTTTTTAAAATACGAACTTACCATGACAGGGACTCTCACAATTGTGACATCAGACCATTTTTCTTATTAAAACATGGAATGAGTAATACCCCCACGTACTAAGGAATGGAAAAAAAATAGATAATTTCCTCAGTTAAGACACACTGAGATTCCTTTAGGATGAAGCTCAGATTTTTTTCCCTCATTAACACTTGCTGGCTTGCCACGTACTTCTCCATAGTATAGCACGATTGCAGACCAGAGGATCACTCTCTCTACTGTGGTGTTGCTAACAGCAGTATTTCATATAAAGCACAGCTGGATGAAACAAAATTTCTTAACAGACTATGATGCTAAAAATAGCAACTCAACTTCTAGTAGTCATAGCCAAGAGACAATTTCTTTTTCTTTCACTTGATCACATCCTTTAGGATCTTTTGTAGCTTACCATGGCTATTTTTCTCTTGGTTGAGCTTTGAGAACCATCACATAGACACCACTCTCAATCGTTTGCTTTTTTGTAGGACAGCATAACAATTCCACAAAACCAGCCTTAAGTCCTAGTGAAAATATAAAGAAAACCAAGAAGAAAAAAAGATAATTATGTAGAATTGGAATTTCTGTTCCATCTATGCTGCAGACTGGATAGGCTCTGCTGGATCAGGCAGAAGATGTAGAGGACACCAGGTGCAACACTGAGGATTCAAATTTTATCAGTCATCTATGAAGGCTTTTTTACCTAAAGAGGCTTGAAATAGGACAGGTTAGGAAATAGATACAACATATGAAGCTGCACCAGAATAGTGGTGGGGGCTTTAGGGGTATTTGTGGTGTTGAGTGAGGGGGGTTGTTTTGTTTTTTCTTGTTTGGTTCATTTTTGGTTTGTTTTTTAATTTTCATTTTCTCTCATCCAATTTCCAACTGGTGTTTGTATATGTGTAAGAGGAACTAAGGGCAAACTTCTCTTCAATGATGCTTCTAACCCACCTGTATTCAAGTTGTACATTCAAAAACTTGCCCCCTTGGTGTTCATGCTCCTCTGTACCACTGTTTAAATTAAATCACCTACTCAGGAAAGCACAGCAAATACCTCGCTGCATTACTTTGTAGATCCAGGCTTGAGCAGCATGGTCTGAAAAGCAAAGATGTCCTGACCTCCTCCTAGGGACTCAGGCCAGCAAAAAACAAACAAACCTTCAGCATACAATCTCTTGTGTCTGTTGTGGGTAGCAACCATCTTGTAGGCCTGAAAAAGGGCATATCTATGAAATCCTTGTAGATCTGGGGTCTGTGCTCACAGTGGATGTAATTGTACTATTGTATATAACCACCGAGCATCAATCGTATTTCATCCATTAAAAAAAAAAAAAAAACCCAAAGCTACAGGCGCAGGGCAAGGAAGAACAGTATTTTTATTAACAACTTTCACTGGTAAGCCTGTAGTTTATAGCTCTGTTGGATGCAACATTTCAGGTAGAAAGTCTTTTTGAAAGGTAACAATTCTGCTTTGATTTCATGGCAATGATACAGTCTTAAGCCACTAAAGATGAAGAGCACAAATTGTATCAGACAGCTTTTATGTTGTTTCTTCAAAAATTAGAGTCCAGGCTAGGATTTGTGACAATGACAGTGGTAAGGTTTTCTATCACATAAAAGAAAATCTTACTCCTGACCAATTTTTTCAGTAATAGCTATGATTTTGATGCCCTTCTACCATAAAAAATGTGTGACAAAGTGACCTGTCACTTGAAAACAGGGCTGGGGGAGGCGATGAGGAAGAGCAAACTAATAGTCCACATACTGCTGTTTTAACCATCTTTTAAGAACTCCATGAGCTACAAAGTACATGGGGTTTTCCGCTTGAAAAAAATTGATTACCTTTAAAATCACCAATTTCCCAGAAAGACATATACAAGAGAGTAAATCAGACCATAAGCCTTTAGAACAATATCTTTTCAGACAAATTGAAAGCTGCAAGGCTGCATAAATGGTATTTCACTGAAGTTATAACATGATAGCTAAGAAAAGGTGTTGATTTTCTACATGGTAAAAGCAAATTGGCAAGGACAGAAAGCACCACATTTCCCAGGCTGAGACGAGATATGCCTGGCTATCTAAAGTCATTACATCTGGCAGTTCCAGCAGAGGTGGAATGGGAGGTTATCCTTTATGTTCTGAGGTTGTATTTGTTCTTTCTGAGGAGGGCTGGGCCTTTCTGAAGTGTGGGGGGAATCTTTCAAGATGAAGGGAGGGAATATCAGAAGAATATCCTCAGTGCTATGCAATGCTGTTTGGCTGAGGTCAGCTAAACACTGCTCATTTCACATTAAAAAAAAAAATTAGAAACCAAGTTTGATCCACAGACTGGAGACCCAAATGTGCTGTGTATTCCCTCTGGGCCAGGAGATTTTGAAAGCCTGGTGCAGTCACTGCCACTGGTGAGTAGTGTCAAGTTTGACACTAGCATGAACAAGCCAAGACCCATGATCATGCCTAATGGCAACAATGCCTTAATGATCCTTAAATTTCCTATTGCTACTGATACTCAGTTACTGAGGCTCATCTAAAAATAAACTTCTGGTCAGTTAATCAGTATGAAAATACAAAAAGCCCTTCTTGTTTCTTCCCTAGGACTACACACTGACCATGTACTTTCAGCAGTCCTGGAGGGATAAAAGGCTCTCTTATTCTGGAATACCTTTGAACTTGACTCTGGATAACAGAGCGGCTGACCAGCTCTGGGTGCCGGACACGTATTTTCAAAATGACAAGAAATCATTTGTCCATGGGGTGACAGTGAAAAACCGAATGATTCGACTCCATCCAGATGGGACAGTCCTCTATGGCCTACGGTATGTTGGGTGTTTTGATCAGCTCTATGTCTGTGCTGGCAGAGGTGCTGGTAGAACCAATGCCACTTTCCTATCCTTTTTTCCTACCTTCTCAGGGCCGCTGTATGAGTCACCACATACTCCATTTAGTCAACCACAACACACCCAAGGATTTTCCACATGGCAGCAACACTACCTTTAATAGCTAGAGCCATAGCTAACAAAGCCAAATGCCTCTTTCTTTCAGCTCTTCTGAGTATGTTAAAACTATTAAAAAGATCTTTATTATGGTTCTCACCTGCTAATCAATCACAGCTTAGACAAACACTTCCTTCCTTCTAAAATTTCTCCAGCAGCTCTTTAGGACAATGGGAAATTAAAATTTGGAGTCATTTGAAGAAACGTGACCAACAGTTGGTAGGGAATACAAAGGAGATATTTGTAAATTTATATAAATTATTTAAATACTATCTGTATGCCTGAGTATAAGTTTTCTTTAACCTGCCTTGGTTTATGACTGCTTCTTCACACCACAACTGCTTCTTCATACAGTGCAAACCACATTCACCCCTGTAGATAAAAATATATCCTAAAGTTTGAACAGGCACGATCTAATGACAAGGTACACAACTGTAAAATTAAAACTAAGCCAAGTTATTTGTTATGTTGAGATTTCTGCAGAGCCTGAGTAGGCCTTTATTGTATTATTTTTGAAGTTAACGTAGCTTTGCTTGGAAGTAATATTGCCTGCCTGAAACAACCCTTGATCATTGTTATCATTCAACAGTGAAAATAATGTTTGGAGAATATAAACCTGGAAGCATAGTTCAATTAATCAGAAAAGAAGTCATAAAGCACAAAACCTAGCTGAAATACCTCAAAATTGTACCTAAGATAGAACTAAAAAAAAAAACAAACTGCTGCAGTGATTCAAAATGAAAACAATACTTGGCGAAGTATAACTTAGAGCTTAGTGAAAATAGAATTTTAAAATTACTTCTTAGCCTATAAAAACATAACCTTTTAAAACACAGCACTAACCATGCAAAGAAAGCCTTCCAACCCATCAGTTCAAGCTTCTCAAGAAACAAAAAATGCTTTAAAAACTATTATTTTGACTAGTTGTGGGTTTACTTTTGAACTTGTCAGATTCCCAGGCATTGCATCAGTTGCTACCAACAACCACACAGGCACTTTAATATTAATACAACCAGATCTGTTCTGGTACAGATAGATTTCAGTTGTGAAAAAGAAAATGCGGGACCCATGAGGAATTAGCTGTTAGACCAAAGGCTGTCATTATCATCTGCTGAACTTGAGCATTTGAAGAATACATCTTCCTCATTGCCTTCAGACCTCCTAAAGTTCCTTTCAATTAAACTGACTCCTGCAGGACAGTTTTTAGGAGAGGACTGTTTGGTCTGATCTGACAAATTTTCAAAGTATTTCTCCTTTTTTTTTTTTTTTTTTCCTTTTTTAAGGCCAGGAACTAACTATATTTATATTCCAGAATTTGCACAGTGGCAAGAATGTCTGTTAGAGCCAAGAACTCCCTCACAAGCAGTCGTATACACACTATAAACTACACCTTGAAATGATGCCATGGATGTGCTTCCCCACACATGCCATATGTCAGGTATCAATAAAAGCCTTCTGCAGAAGTAGCAAAAGGAGCTGTGACACATCTGGTGAACCTGCTGCAAGCCCTACCATGTGTTTCATTCACAAAACAGCAGCACAGCTGAGAAGCTGTGACCTTGCCTGAGCATAAAGCCCATGCTCTTTCTCTCAGAGGTGCTCAGGCAAACCTTCATTGCAACAGCAGAGATGGTCACCTTTGCATAACGAGGTTGTTAGTTCATATGATGGAATAGCCATTCACATTTGAATAGTTAAGCAGCAGTTCTGCAACAGCTGCAGCTCCTTGAGTTAATACCCCATTCAATACCTCACTGCTTGTGTAGGAAAACAAAACAAACAACAAAACAAAACGAGGCAGAAAATCCCACACTAATATGAAGGGCACTCAATATTCCACTCGCTGTCTGGTGCTGTGCAATTCCCTTCTCCTCCCTCACTCCTGCTTCATGCCCTCAATGCACACTGCCACAGGAGCAACCTCCCAACTCTCCCAGGTTTCTGGGCTTCCCCACCTTCTCAGCCCAGAGAAGGCAGCCGGGTCTCAGGCTGCAGTACGGCCAAGTATTGCCAGAAGGGCCCATATACACTGACAGTGTTGCCATCATCAACAACATGCAGAAAGAGATGCTGAGCTGTCAAGTCTTTTTCACAGCTCAAGCTTATGCACCATGTTTTCTCCAAGGACGAGGCAACTGTTTAGACACATCTGGTGAACAGACTTTGGCCTGTAGTTGCCAGTGAAAACACATGTAGTGTCCCCATCCCACAAGATCTAACCAAAGACAAAAATAACAGATGAGCAGGAGAAAAATTGAAGTTAAGATACATAAAAAAAAATTTCATACAACAGATGGCAATTATTGCCCTAAACTTGCATCTGGTTATGAGTGGTCACTTTCCTCATGGTAATAAATATGCTTCTGTCAGCCTGTAGGTTACCTTTAGCTCATGTAAGCATCATTTTTTCATATTCCAGATAATATATATGCCTCTTAAGAAACAAACATGAGAAAACACTGCGGAAAATGTTTTTAGGTAAAATTCAGCATTGCCTGTCAGAAATTTGAGCACAGTTCCAATCTAGTCTCACAAGTGGAAAAGAAACATTGCAGCATATTACCTTGATTTGGCTTCTGTGTAGTAGAGAGCATGGAGACAGTATCACCAAACCTCTCACACAGGTTGTGACCTGCGAGTTTCATTTTCCTTGCTGAAGACAGAGCATTGCCTGGCATGACTTGAACAAGAAAGACAACACCAATTATGCTGCAACCAGAGTCCGAATTCCCCACAAATTAGGGCCTTAAACCATATCTCAAGGATGATTTAAATGCTTCCTTTCCCTCATGCCTCCTGCTCCCCAAACAGCTTTTCTATTTTCAGTCCAGAGTTAATGTTTCCGTTCAGGCTCAGTTATGAAATTTTACTGGCTTCTTTAACATAAATTGGAACAATCATAACAGCTCTAAATAACCTGTTTGCTTGCACCCATGTACACAGGAATTTGCCACTGATGCAATGTTCAGCCTCAACAGAGCTGGGGAAGAATAAACCAAGGTTAGCCATTTGGCTTTACAGATGAATAAACAAGGGAAACATGCACATGATACACTGGACTGGTTTTAGATCATGTACCAAAGCATTATCACTACAGTATGTCTCCATTATTGTATTATTTCTATGATGAACTCAACATCCCTTTAGCTATTTTTTCTAGTAACTTTCAGCTGCTATGTCCCCACAGTTTAAAGAACAATGTGTTCTATAAACTTGTGCAGACACAGAATATTCCTAAGCCTTCTGACATCTAAAATTGTGCATTGTTGTTATGTCTCTTGCTTCAAAAGCCAGTTCTGTTAATTGTTCACAGTGGTAAAAAAATGTGTAACATTACTAACCAAGTAACTCTTCCATCCTTTCACCCAAGAACTACACACACAATTAACTCCATGGTAATATTTCCACTGAATTTCATTTCAAATATGCCAGGGAAGTTGAGTGTCACTGTTGTGTAATACGTACCTGAAGACTGTGTTTCTTCAGTTTCTATCAAGTACTCCCACCAGCAGCTATTACAATTCTCTGCGACATAGCCTCCTGCTTCCTAAGAGGAAGAAAAAAATCCCTTTGGGTCAGTGTGCAAACCTGCAGCACTCTGGGGCTGGTGTATGAGACAGTTCCAGCCTGGCACCAGTACAGCTGGTAAAATACTGGATTATTTTTTTTCTTCCCCATTTTTAACAAGTGGTTGGATCCCATTAGCTCTAACCCTTCTGGTGCTAGCAGTGTCTCTCATTACTGTTATTGCCTGTTCAGGCAAGATTCTCCAGAAATCCCTCCCAAAGCTCTAGATTCTTAAACTAATACATACTATTGCTTCTTTTGCTTCTCCTTTCTCCCCTCTTTCCCAAGTAAGATGCTAGACATGTAATGTGTCTTTGAGATATTTAAGGAACCATTAATAATTTGTTGTACTGAATTCTGTACTCAGATTCTTACGTCACGATGTCAGGAATGGAAGCTCTGATTTAAATCACCCTTTCCTAGTATTTTATGCCACCTCTTAATTCTTCGCAGATTTTGACTAGCAGAACAATGACACCTTGTTGCTTTGGAGACATCTATTCTTTTATCATGACATTGCCCCACAATAAGCAACAGCAGAATTTCATGTGGTGTATTGGAAGGAGCATATCCTTCAGAAGGGTTGTTAAGAAGCGTAACGTACCTTCAGCGACACCTGTACACAGATTTCTCTCCCTTCTGACGTTCAGACACATAATTTCAAGACAGGGGGACTGAGCATATCATGACAAGATGTGAAGAGCTGGTTTGGACCATCTAAAACTTCTGTTTTCACTGACACCACACATTTTTATACTGTTGCAGCAGAGGATGCCACTTTGTTAGGCACTGCTACAACTGCAAGAGGACAAGGGGAAGAATAATCTTTGTCTTCAAAATAAGGATTTATTTCACCATTTTTTAAACAAATGAAGTTTTCTGTGATGCAAACACTGGCAGACAAATTGACCTACCTCCAACCAATTCAGTAAGATCAGAGAATTGATCCATTTAACATTGGATTTACTAACCCCTTATTCATGTAATATCCATGGAAGCATATCCCAGAGGTGGAATGCAAGAAAAGCTGTATTTAAATGCAGAATGTTTAGCTTTTAGTATAATCTTGAAAGTTAATTTTAGTGGAAACTTGCCTTTTTACTACCTCAATTTTGGCAATATAGCTGAGAGTGTTACTAAAGGAATTTGCTAGACAGTTGTTTACATCTTTTATTGCAGTGAAATTTTCATAGTCTGTGGATTACTTTTGCGTTGCCATGATTTGAAGCTATGGAGTTTTGGCTTTCCTTCAAACATCTTCACGGATTTCCTTAAAGAGTCAGTTCTTGAGTCCTTTTGAGGACAACCCATCATGGCAGCAAGGAGCCTATTTACACTGGTACTAAATAGATTGTCCTACTTGTGTTACTAAACAGTTCCAACCAAAAAAAAAGACTGCAGTTATTCTAAATAATAAAAAGCCATGTCATCTGTATAGTGAAATAAAAAGCTACACTTTATTTCACTACAGAAAAAATACAGAGCAAATTATAAAGGAGTATTTTATTAGATGATCATTTTGAAAATGCTACAAAGTACTTCTTCCACATATCAATGCAAAGAGATTTAGCAGTGAGCATTTTAAGACTCGCAAGAAGCAATTTGGGACTCCTTTTATATTTTTAAACTCTAGAAATATACAAGAACTTTGCAAAAATAAGTCAAGCAATTTTTCATAATTTCTTCCACTTCCCAAAACATTTCAGTCTTGGGGAGTCAGTTTTCAGGATTCATGGGCAAATGAAGACATTCCTCAATGTACAGCTATTAGAAAGGGGTAGGGATGGGGGAGGGGCAGTTCAGATGCACATTTTGGATGCCTGTTCAGCCTGCAACAGATCACACTGTACCTGCTGCAAACTTTCTTCCCAACAGACCTTAAACAAGCATATGTGCCTGCTGGGCAGTCAGCAAGACACTTATCACAGGCAGTGCTTTGCTAGGAGCATTCTTTTAACTCAAAAGATAAAAAAAGGAGGAGAAGGACAAGGCAAATTGATCCTGAGGCAGAAAGATTGTCTTCTTTGTCCTTTTAGCTACTTGCAGACTGTTTGAAGTGTCTGTGTCACTGTCAATCCTATTGTCATCTCCTCTTCCTGGCCTGTAACCCAATTATAAGGCCATGGCATGGCTGGTGCAAGATGATCACAGAATCATAGAATAGTTTAGGTTGGAAAGGTCCTTTAAGATCATAAAGTCCAACCATTAACCTCACACTGCTATGTCTACCACTAAACCATGTCCCTAAATGCCATATCTACACATCTTTTAAATAACTCCATGCAATCTCATTACTACTTTACTCACACTTATTATGCTAAATGAAAGATAACAATCAACACAGTATTTTATAATTCTTTAACATCATTTGATTAAAATTACCTGAGACAGATATCATTGTAGTACTATATAACTGAAAGCACACAGATGAAACTGAGGAAATTTCAGACAAAAGTGAGTACAACACCTAAAACTTATGTGGCATCATTTATGTAGACCTTTACTACTGCAGGTAAATCAGAAAACTTCCAGCTGCTTATGGGCTTCCATGTACAAACCAGAAGTACTTCTTCCAAAACATCAAGGTTTGAATCAGCATCAAACACAAAATGGAGATGGCAGGCTCAATAAATTTAAGTGGCTAATTGGTAGTTAATAAATAGCACAAATGGAAAAGGAAGGCTGAAAACTCAAAAAAAAAGAAGAAAGCTAGGGTCCTCTCTGGCCACCAGGCCAGGTAAGTCCCAGGTGTAACTCAGAGACAGCTTTGCTCTCTTCCTTTAGCACAAATAGCCTCAGAAACAGCCAGGGTGAATCCAATGGCTGTCCATCCCCCTAAGAGGTGCTCTCCTCACCCCTGAGGAGAGGACGAACACGGACTGAATTCCCTCCAGTGGCACATGTAGCAAACTTCCCCCCTCGTACCCCCAGTGTACAGCAGACGTGGCAGAAACACACAACTCTGTGGGGAGCAACTATTCATAAATTCCATATACTGAGTTACCAAATAATTCCCTGTATTTGATTTAGAACCTTTTCCTCCAATTTCACCCATCTTGGTTTTTATTCCCTGTAACATAGTATTTTTAATACCTAGGGAAGATGAGGAAACGCTTCAGGTTGAATTGATCTCTACAGAGAGTGTATAAAAAAAAAACAGTAGAAACACAAGTACTGAACATGGACTCAGCTTTAAATATATGAGCGTTGGCTCTTGTAATCAGTAGTTGAAGTTCATAAGCAGTCTGGTGGAGTCACCACTGGCTTCACAGGCTTGAATTTCAACACAAGCTTTAGATGCTGTAATTGATTGCAGCTATCAAGTACTGCACTTTGAAGAACTAAATAACCATTTTGTAGCGCAAAGCCCACTAAGCTTTTTTCAAAGACCACCTAATTCAAGCAGATTCTAGATCAAATTCAGATTACTGAAATGATATGTCAACTATTTAAGTATACTCATATTTTAATAACTATTTAACCTCATTAATACTATAGAGATATCAATTAAAAATTATGAGACAATATTTAACAAATGTTTAATTTTAAAGCTGAAAGACACTGCAGAGTATGGGTTACATATTTTCTAGGCAGCACATAATCTCTTACCATCTTGGTATAAATAGGTTTTGGATTATTTTCTTATCCTCTGTTTTACAGACTATGTTCTGCCTACTAAAGCTGAGCAAGTCCTTCTTTTCTCCCATATCAGAAGTGCAAATATCTTCCAATACTTTGAAATTATTACTCTTTCACTGTCAACCTGATCTGCATCAAAATCTCACTTCTAAATAAAGTGGTCTTCAATTTTTTTTTACTACGTCTTACTTTTAAAAGAACTCCAGTCACACCAAAGCTTATCTCTAGTGTGTATAAATAACACTATTACGGTTGGCTCAAACATATTGGGAGACAAAAATCAAGTGAAAAAAGAATTTAATGGCCGAGAATAGCACTGAAGTACTTTTGATCAAGAGGTATTTCAAATAAATTTATATACACAGTCTAAGAATCACTTCATTCGATAGCAGTAGAGGCAAGTTTTTACAAGTAATTCCTTCTTTACTTGCTTTTAGGGGGTAGGCATTAAATGAGATAGGAACTTTTGTGTATTTGCTAGCTCAGCTTTCTCCTCTGCACACCACAAAAGCTCAGATGCAGAGATATCTTATAATTGAGTAACCAGAAAGAAAATCCTCACAAGCTTTTCACAACTGAGCCACGTAACTCCTGCTGTTTCAGTGTGGCCAGTTAGATACACACCATTGAAGCTGCACATACTTAATCTGCATACTCTGGAAGTTAGTGCTTAAGTTTGCATAATGTCATAATATTTGCCTTTTCCCTGAAATACTCGATTTTTAACACATTTCTTGCTGCTTATACTTTGCAAGGAACATCAAATGGACATATACAGTTAAAAGATTTACTTGTATTTTTGAAAGAAAAAGGCAAAAACATTTTAAAAACCACTGCAATTTAACTTATATAGCTGAAATATATTGTTAGCAGTACAGATTATTTAGCATATGTTTTTATATAAGGCTATATACAGGTACATAAAATAGATCTATGCTGAGTCCCAATATGTTAACATATTTTAGTATATTTCCTATCACCATACATTAGGTACATACCACATTATGTGTGCTTTCCTGGTCCTGAAGTTCATTAAAAAGCCATTTAATAAAAAGCAGTTCCCTCTAATGATAAAAATTTCGAGGGACAGTAATTAAATCTGTACTCTGCTGCAGATTTCTAGCTTACTTACTATTCATTTTAAGCATGCTAAGAACAATTAATACTGAAGGACAAAATATAAGTTTTTAGCTGCTTAAAACCAACCTCACTCTTACTTAATTTATATTGATGTTGATTCATGACATCAGTGAAACAGTTGTTCAGCCAAAAATCAGAGGGGCATGGGATGAGGGATCAATCTGTACCATTTCTGTGCAATAATTATATCAGGCAGGTTAATTAAAGTCCTAGGGGAGATAGAAAATATTTTGCCAGACGTGCTCCAAACTGGATGCCCTTAGATACAAAAGAGGGAGGGGTCTTAATTTAAGTGTTCTCTCAAAGAGACAAGCACTTCCCTGATAAACACTACCTGGAAAGCTGCTGAAATCCTGAACAAATGCTGGTGCAGCTTGTTTACTAGTGACGTAAAAGTGAAAAAGGAAAAATTAATAAATGATGCTAGGTTGTGGGGGCTTCTCTTCCTAGAGACATCCCCTTGCTCACAAAGCCCAGAGCCATCAGGCCATGTCTGCTTTGTGCTGTAGCACACAGAACGTTGGCTGGTACCATATGAAGTGTTTAAGGATATTAGTGTGAAGGGCATCCCTGCACTGATTTAATTCACTACAGCAATCAAATGCAGTGTTTATAAGTAATTTTACAATAAATTAAAATCCGTATTTTGAGAACAGTGCAAAGATGCAAATAATAATGCATTAAAAATGTTTTCAGGAAAGGTATTTTCTCTTTAACCCTTACTCTTCTATAAATATCTCCACTTAAAAAGAGGATTAGCCTTTCTTCTCAAATATCATTGGCGTGGCTTAAAAGTAGCTGCAGGAGAATTCACGATCTAGATAATAGCCAAGCCCTTGAGTATAATAAAATGTAAAATATAAAATTAATTACCCCATAAAATACAGTAGTACATTCCTATATTTGGCACTTCTGCTGTAGCATCAACATACATGGTGTTATAACTGTTAGGACAAAATTACCTCATTTTAAGAGGCAAAATATGTGACAAATAAAATGCTTTCATTTATAAAGCCATTAATAAGGTAAGATTACCAAGTATTGTTACAGCATTGGTAATACAACCTCGTCTTAAACTGCCAGTCTGACCTCATTTTCTTAGACTGGGAAATCAAGCTGAGCAGACCGGAGGTAGGTACTTCAAATACAATTCACGTAGTTTTGGATTACAGATATAATTAGACATGATCTTCCAAGGAAGTATCTAGAAATATCAGAAGTCCTGGAGTTACTCAGAGCCTAAAGCAAGAGTGAAAGTGGGGACAAAGCAACTTGAAAATCATTTAGCACTTAAAACCTATAGTAGGTAAATGTACATGGGAGTGACCTACGAAGGAGTCTGAGCTGACAGGGAACCATTCCTCAATCTCTGGGTAAATCATCAGGCAGCAACATCAGCTGCAGCTCCCCCAACCTGGGTTGTCTACCCCCAGAGTGGCTGGTTTCACCTTAGCTGAGGTACCTGCCCACAGGTCAGAGTAACATGGCAGTCAGTCTCCAACCTCAGTACCAGCAACATGTCCCACTGACAGAAACATTGGCTCCAATTCTTGAAATTCCATTACAAAAGCAAACAACAAAGTTCCAGATACAATGGCAACAGAAAACACATACACAAAATAAAACCCAAACTACTAAATAAAACACAGGCACACAAATGAAAAACACACATGTGCTTTCTAGAGTCAGGTCAGTAGGAGTATACACTCATTATACTTAGTTTCTCTTAGAAAAAAACAATTAAAACCAAATCAAAACACATACAAATTATTTGTGCTTCCTTATTGCAAATCTGTATGTTTTCCACATATGCAGAGTGTCCAGTTCGTCATATTCCTAAAAAAATCCAAAGACAAGTTTTTCCAGGCCACATGCATACCAATAGTCTCAGTTCAATGAGACACACCAGTCATCCAAGAGGAAATATATATGCCCTCTTATACTACTATCAGTTGTATACATCAGACAGAGAAGTTTATAGTCTGAGAAGATAACTTACACACCAAGGGTAAGCTGACATCTCCCATGTATCAAGGCGCAAGCAGAAGAAACCTGGGCAAGTTTCAGCTCTTGGAACTTCTCAGGCCTGGGTAGCGTAACTCTCTGATGCTCTGATGCATGCTGCTGATGTCTCTTTTAGGAGAGCCTCTCTAGCAACCTCTGAGAGCATGGTCACAGGAGACTGCAAATGCAGCATTTTTCATAGTCTTTAGATAGATGGATTTGTAAACTATGTGAGACAGTGTGATCAAATGGCTATATTGGAAGCATAAATCTACTTCCAGTTTTGTTCATACTATATTTGTGTAAATCAAGAACCTGGAAAGTAAATCTGGTGTGGTAAACTTAGTATTTTGAGGTTTATTAGCAGATACCAGGTGTTTCAAACTTGTTCTCAGGTTTGTTGATGAACCTTTTTACAAACAACAGACCATATAGCTTAAGGCTAGCTATTTTTTAGTAAAATGAGAGCTAATATTTAGCAGGTTTTTAAAGGCCTAACAGTTATCCAGTTAAATCACCCATATATCTTCAATGCTGTATTTGTTAGTTTTAATATCTCCTGGTCAAGGGACAGAAAGAAAAAGTTGCACAGATTTTATTGGTAAGGATTTAGTTCAAATATGTCTAACCCATTTCCTGTTATTTTCTTCCATCAGAAAACGCCTTTGGAGTCCAATTAAAAAATAATCTCAATTTCCATTTTATTAGTCCTGAACTGTTCTGTAAGAAATATTTCCATACCTGAATAAATGTTTCTGAAGAAATACTCCTGACAAATTTCTAGTCAGACTTTTTTCATATAGAAAGAGGGGAGAGAAAAGATTGCCAGCTTATTTCCTAGGAAATATTGCATTGACCCCAGCTGGCCTAATTTCAAATACAATTTGCTACTGGCTTACTTGTCTTGTTACAAGGTCTCCAATTGTTGAGTCTTTCAGTGAAAGAAGTAAATGAAAAAGCTATAAAACTAGCACTTTTATTTTTTTGGTAGGATTCTAGAAAGATACAGAAATAGTTCATTTTTTAAAATTATTTCGTTACGTGAGACTAATAATTCTGCTCTTAATATAATTTGATAACACAGGGTATACATTAACCCACCTACAGAGAGTTACTAAAGCACATAAGGATTCCAAGGTACCTCTCTGGGATATTAGGTAGAGTTAAGCCTAAAGTGGCACAAGACCTGTACCAGCCAGATTTTTGAAAGACCTAAGGGAAAAATTTCAGCTTTTCACCATCTACCTTTGGATGCAAGGAAGAACAATTCCCACTGAAACACTTCAAGATGAGCCAAAAGAGTTCAGCAGCTAAAACCTGCTTTAAGTAAAAGGCTAAAAAAAAAAAAAAAAAAAAAGACTACTCTAAGGTTTAATTTAATTCAAATTCTGGAAAGTTTTAAAATACATGCTATCATCCAAGTGTGGGCACCAAATGCATCTTAAGACTGCTACAGATTTTTGTGTTACCTGGGAGCCCCCTGCTGGGATTCTGTTGTGAGAAAACAAGGGTTTTGTTTTGAAGCTGTGTCATAGATGTTTCAGTAATATTTAATTATGCTATATATGGTATATTAATGCAACCTTATCTAATTTCTCATAAGCAAATCACTAGAAAGGAGAACTCTGCATAGCAGATGCATGCTTAGTATTACTTTAAATACTCAAAATACTTTGAAATATTCCTTATTGTGGGAATTCATGACAATGATTCAAATGGACAGCCTATCTGCTAAATACAAGGGATCCAAACTGATGGATGATCTGTGTGGTTATCATTAAAGAAGATATAAACAGAATTGGGTTTATTCATTTTGACTAACACACGTACCAAAAAAAAAAAAGGCAAGCCCAAAAACTCAGACATTTCAAGACCACATGGTGACACATGTTCCAAAGAAAATTGTTGTCTTTCATGAAAGAATATTATTTTCATTGCACCACTTAATTTAAGTGAAAAAATATAGAGAAGTTTTCAGGCACACAAGCTCCTCTTTAGGTCTAACCAAACCAACAGGTTTCAGGCTAAGTACATGTTAGAACAATTCTTTTAACTCACAGATAATCAGTATTTTCTTTCCTGAAAAACTCATCTGAAATATTTCAACCCATTCTGTGGTCACTACCTCCTCCATTCTGTCAGGTATGGCCATTCAGAGCTCTGTGCAATTGAACTGCCTGGGTTATAAACTGCAGCCTCTTCCACAAGTATTTTGTACCCATATAATTTCGCTCTTCTGGTTGTGAATGATACAGACATAAAGCTTAGTTTCCAGATTAGTCTTTGAGGATATTTTGTAGGTCTCCCTATAAGCTGGAAATGTTTTCTCAATGGTGATGGAAGTTTCTGGTTTTTGTGAGCATTGAGGTGATGGCTGTTTGATATATATGTATGAGCTTTCACTCACTAGTCATCTTTTATTCCATTTTTAATTCATTTTTTCTGTTATTTCCTAATGGCAAAATGTCAGTCTTATGTTTAAGATGCCAGTGAAAATATCAAAGCATTTTCTTGAAAAAAATCAAAGGCCTGCATGCTCACAAGATTATAAGTAAATCTGCCTGAACACTGCACAGCACTATTCAAGAATTTCTGCTTTCATGGGGAATAACTCAATCTTCTGCTATACTCAGTCACCTGTAGGAAATTTTACCAGTATAAGCAAATTATTTGCTAAATTGAAGAGCTGTTAGCATACTCAAAGAGACAGTCCTGGCCATAGCAAGAGATCAAAGGGAAAAACTTATCGCAGTTCTTTTCCCTATGCCAGGTATGCACTTAGTTTGTGTAAAGGTAACAAGAAGTAAAATGTGTATGTAAATATTTTCCCTTCCAAAGCAACTTTAAATTAAATGCAGGAAGCATGTATGAAACTAGTAGAAAATGCAATGTATGAACTTGAAAATGTAACATTTCCAAACCTGTTTTTAAACCCTTCTCCTCTAAAGGTTTCAAATCCATCCTTCGATACAAACATAAGGAAACATTGAAGGGAAAGAAATCATTCTGTGAAACCACTGGACACTAACCCTTAGCAATAATATGGTGTTTAGCTACTAGACATGAGAATGATAGCAAAAATTTATACAGGATGGAAAGGAGAAGGTTGAAAGTTACAAAACCCTGCAGGTTGACACGTCTTTCCTACTTTTCTACATTTTTATTAGTTTATCTTGATGAAAGAATGCCTATGTAATTTATTATGACTTACATCATCAAAACAGTTCAGGGACAAACTTCTGAACTATGAAATTCAACAGAAAATGTGACACAGTAGTCAAGTAGCAATGCCTTACTGTATTTCCCTCTTGTCCTGTGAGGGAAAAAAACAAAAACAAAAACAAAAACATAAACAAAACCCACAACCAAAAAAAAACCCAAGTAAAATTACCCAACTACCTCTTGGGACTCAAGAAGCCATGTAACACAGAAAAGTTATGATGAAACAACACAAAGTGAGAATTAAACACCATAAACAACCTGTTCTTACCTGAAAATTTTCCTATTCAGAAAACATAAGCAGAAGAGTTTGTTTTATAAGCTTCAGTCTAAATTCAGTATTTTAACATTATGGTAAAAAGCATCTGTGTCATCTAAGGAGGTTTTTACTTGTTCGGTCCTCGTGAACATTGCATAAATAAAGGCAAGGTAGCATTAGAAAGAGTCTACTGTACTGTGCTCCTAAAGCTAAAGACAAAAAAACCCAGCACAACAGCAGATACTGACGGTGAGGAATTACATGTCAACTGCTTATAGAATCAAATGCAGACATGTTCCTAGGAGAGAACAAAAGCCTGCAGAGTCTGAGCCTGCAGAATATTAAAGATCACAGAATCACAGAATATTCAGAGTTGGAAGGGACCCACAATGATCACCGAAGTCCAGCTCCTGGCCCTGCACAGGACAGCCCCAAGAGTCACACCATGTTCCTGAGAGCACTGTCCAAATGCTTCTTGAACTCTTGTCAGGCTTGGTGCTCTGAGGTTACTCAAGACAAGACAAAAAAGATGAAAAGAAGGTCTGATACAGGTTAACACCAAAGCCTGAGCCAGGAAACTCTCAAAAATACATGATTATCTGTCCTGATACTTAAGGAGTTTAGGAAAACAAGCCTTGTCCTCATTCTACTCATGGCTTTGGTACATAAAACATGCTCATTTTCTCTCTTTCTTTAATCAAGGCTTTGATCCTCTCAGCTGCAAGAGCCAATAGAAGAGCCATCCCCACATTTCTCACTTCTCACCATTCCGTGCAACCTTCCCCAATGTGCTTGCACCAGCATTCGAACACAGCTAACCTTCACGATTTTAGTGAAAAATCCAAGTGTTCTTTAGCCAGCCTTTCTCTGACAGTACTCTAAAAACAGCTCTAATTAATGCGTGAAAAATTAATGTGTGAAAAAGTACCAAGAGATTCCATTCATACCTTTTCTTGGATTTCACATATTAAAACCTGCCAGCCGTGTAAGTTGCTAAGTATTAAAAGGTATGACTGTACTGTGTAACAAGGCACAGAGTGGGCTACCTGAACTAATTTAAGTACTTAGCTGGACCACTTGCTCTCCTACTTTAACAGACCCACCTTTCTGGCTGTCCTGTATTCATCCATTTGAAAAATGTTCTGTCACAAGAAGAAATTAGAATGCCTAGTAGATTCTGAGTAGAACCAGGATATCCTTTCATGAAACTTTTAAAACCAATGTACATGTTTTGAAATTGAAATTAAAAAAAAAGAAAAGCAGAAAAAAGCAGACAGACAAAATAAGCATCTTCCAAGATTTCATGGGGAAAGCATTTAAACATGTATATTATCTATAGAACATATACATTTCTCTATATTGTGAAATACATATTTTAATTCCCAAACAATATGTATTTAATTCCTGAAATCACACTGTTTATAACAAGTCTGCGTGCTCTGTTTTTGAGGGATGTTCAGGTTGCAGAGGATTAGTGACAGATGTTCTGCATTCAACATGCTACTCAACTATGTATCAGTCTGCTGGATCACTGGTGCACCCAGCACTCAATGAATATAAAAGAGCACCAAGTATCATTGTGTAAAAAAGAAATTATATTTTTGATATAAAGAATATCCGAAATCAAATAAACCAGTATAAAGCATCAACATTGGAGTAAGTTATTCTTGCCTCTCTAAATATAAATAAAGTTAAATGAATAAATAAGCATATTCTACTCTAGCACCACTTACAATTTTTATATCTTTTTCTTCCCTGTAAGACCTTTTTTGGTATACAGAGCTGCTATCCACCTTGTAAAACAGCTACCACTACTGAAAGACAAAAACAGTGAAAATATTCCCCCCTTCAAAACATCCAGTTAGAAAATGTTCACCCCCTACCCATTCAAAGTTACCAATACTGCTTTAGTTAACAGTCATTTTAGGGTAAAAATATCTCATTGGCACAAATAACAATTTTCTTTTCGAAGTTGTGAGCAACTCAGATGAAATGAAATCTGCATATGACTCATCAGTGTTGGCAGTCAGGAGAAACTGAATGCTCTAAGTACAAATGAGCAACTCACTTTCTGGGGCTCACTCTCTTCTCTATCTTATGCAGGCCCAGCTGAAGAACTGGGTTAAAAGGACAAGCTCATCTAAATAATTCACACAGAGAAGCCCACATATGTGTGTATATATTTACGTGGCTCCTAAGCGATGCTGTGCTGGTTTAAGAAGGTCTCTCCCAGACCCCTCCAAGTTAACCATGACCATTTCCCTACTAGACATTACAGCTCTCTAATGGATGCTAATGAAGGTTGATTTGGTGAACACTTCCTAATCTATTTCAGTCACTTGAAATAGCTACCACCTTACCCACTTTAACTTGCAATCGACAAAAACAGATTCACAAAGACAATTCAAGGTGTTGTCTCATCAGTAACTCTGCTGGTAGACAGTAGTGGATTTTAGTTTCCATGGAAGGAGGAAATGAGAGGATGGGAGTCTCTTCATGTAGTGAGTGCTGCTGCATCTGGGAAATGAAATATATCTGCTTAACAAGGACAGAGAATTTTTTTCAGCCAGCAAAAGAAATACTGAGAAAATAAAAAGGAGATGTGCTTGTTGTCCAGAACGGAGTAAACAACAATAGGGAAAAGTGCTGTGTAAGCCACTGGACAGTATTTTCCAAAGGCAAAGCGGTACACACCATCCATAAATCAATCCATGCTTCAAATTAGAGTGTGACATCTCAGAAAAACATGGTTCCCCAAAAAATTCCTATTTATTGATTTGCCCTACTACTCCCAAGACAAACGTTGATCAGGCTGTGAAAGAAATTCATGAGGCAGTACTTGCAATAGTATGAATGATGACTCAAAGGTCCTTCACTTTCCACTGTATCTGAACTCCTGTTTTCTAATTAAAATGAATGTCAGGGTACAATTTTTTATTTCTATGCTGTTTAACTGACTCAATAGCACAATTCACAGTGAAAGATATGGCATAAGAACAACAAAAAAGCTATACTAAAGTAACAGAAATGCCCCACTGTCCCAGGTTTATTTCAATGTTATAGTTAATTTATGCTCATTCAAAAAGTTCTGAGGATTAATAATATGTTACAACTAGAAATATCTTTGAAGTAATACATACTTTAAACTGATTCACACAATCAGGCTTGGGACAAATACAATGAAAACTCATTACAATCCATTGACAGGGCATGGTCATCAATCAGTTTTCTACACAAAAATCACATAATCATTCCTCTGAAGTCAAAGGTGTGCAAAAAAAGCAATCTAATATCTTTGTTCACACTTTATACTGCCTGCAGAATCAATATTTTGGCAAGACCTAAAATTCTCTAACTGAAGTCCTAGTGCAAGATTTTCATTTCACTTTCAGTTCTCCAAAGGAATTAAGTCACCACACGTGGTGAATTAACTGCAGCAGCTCAGCTCCTTCAGATGCACACAAGTTTCCTCTGTTATATGTATCCAGACATAATTGCACTGCCTGCTTTGTTGGCTGGAAATGTTAGTTTTCATATTCAGCTACCTATCTGGAACAACTGAGGCGTACTTACTGTCTGGACAGGATGGGAGAACATGGGTAAATAGTGAATATCAAAGACCTGAGGAAAACCCTCAGAAATCAATCACACATTGTATTAAGAATTGCCTGAGGGTCTATAAAGGCTTGATAATCTAGGAACTCTCTAAGTGACAAAAGCATATTTTAATGAGTATTAGGTCTTAGTCAGTTACAAACAAAGCAGTGTCATACCATAAAATGCCATTTACTGTTTTTAATGCACTCTTTCCTAGCTGATACATGTCATTTATAGATTTCATAGGTGAGCTCATTGTAAAAAAGCATAGCCATATAAATAACTACAGATTCAAGTCGAAGCCCTTTTTCCTTTGCCTCAGGGTTCTTTCTACTTCTTACTTTTCTTTCTCTTCTCTACAGGACCCCTATAGAAAATGCTGCCTTCCCCTTCCCTGTCTGGTGTGCTCTTCTAGGAGCAAGGAGTGTAGTTTCAAGTGATATTCAACATAAAGCCCTAAAAATCTTGAGTCAAAATTTTCTGCAATTCATTAGTTACTAATTTTCTTTTCTGTATAGCTAAAAAATGAAGCAGGGCTCACCTACCATCAGCAAAAGTCCTAGCAGTTCACGTCTTAAACAGATGCTTAGCCTGATCAGGCATCTGTTTCCACAAAAAAAGCCCAAAACAAAACAAACAAACAAAAAAACCCAAACAAACCAAAACCAAACAAAGAAAAAAGATAACCAAAACCAACCAAAAAAACCGCAGGAATATGTCTGGTCCCTGTTTTGACCAAGCACATCTTGAAGCCTTCCAAACTAGGCTGCATGTTGAGGATGTTGCCTAGTTTCTGCTTCTGCCAAAGAAGGGGGGACAACTGAACATATTCATGTCTTTCTTTCACACACAATAAGTATGTTGGTGTCTAATTTTGTTTTATTTTGAAGTAAAAAACAACAACTCAAAACGTGAAGATACCAAATGACACTAGCATCACTGCTGCCATCTAGCGGACCTCTGTTCTCTGCTGAGCAGGGTGTTCCGGTCAATGGATATTATCTGCACCTGTCTTTCACTTTGTCACTTTTAGGAGGTTTGCATAGAGACATTGAAAGAGTTACAGATTTATCACCTTTATTTTTTTTTTAATTCAAACCAGATTGAAAACCATTTACCTGACTTTTTTTTTCTCTTGGACCTTCCTTTATGCTAAGCACTTCTGGCTCACTCTTTTTCTTTTTATCTTGCAACATACTTGCACTGTCAGACTAAATTACTATTTGCAGTAAATTTCAGCTCCAACTCTAAGGCACTTTTTATTGAAGTATCTTGTTTGCCATGCTATGGTTATAGTCCTCTTGGGATTTATATTATAAAATTTATTTTCATGGGTTTATAGCTGTGCAGTAAAAATTCTCATTGCACTGAAATTTGGCTTACAAGCATCAATACAGAGGGTTTTTTTTAATATTTATAAGGTTACTCTGTAAAATTTTAGTGATTTTTTAAATTATTATTTCTTGATATTTACAAGCATCTTTATTCTTCCACCGTTCATCTTTACTCTACTCTGAATTAATTCTGATGCACTACATCAGAACAGAATAAAGGTCTTACCTTATCTTTAAAAAGTACATATCTGCCTCAAGATTTTGATTTTAGAAGGTTCTAATTCAGTCAGAGCAACATGTTTTCTCCCAGACCTTTTCTCTCGCCACCTCTCTTGTCATCTCCTCCACGTATGAGCTCTCCCTTTCCCATTGCCTCCTATGGCCACCGCTACGCTGGAGCTTCAGACTCTCCCCTCGGGAAAAGCAGAAGCCAGCAAGTCAGTTTGTCTGCATTCCGGGTAATTTCCTCACCCCATCCCTACTTTGTGATTGTACCATGTAACTATTTAACTGTGTAACTATGTAGCTATTCTCTGAGGCAGAGTCCTGGCAGCTGAAAGTCAGACTATTCATCAAGAGTTTAAGCAAAATAATGATGATTAATTTACTGACAATTACTATGAGTACCAAGGTAAATCCGCCAAGGCGACTGAAATGTGATGTCCCCTTCTTCAAAATATTTTCATGCACACCGCACTCTAATTGAAAATTATATAACCTTTGAGACACTCCTACTTTGCACTGACTGTAGAAGTCAGTGTTTTCTGTGAAAAAAAAAAATATAGAAAAAAGAAAAGTGATCTACGGCTCCAGGGGCACACCTTTTTAAACAACTGCCAGGCGGGACATAAAATACAGAAGTATAGTGTTCCCATAAGCATTAAGCGACACCTGTTTAACACACCTGATAACATCTATTTGCATTCAGAAGAGAGGTTAAAGGTGAGAATGATACCATTAGCTTACATCCCATCAGAGTAAGGGACAGAGAATTCTGCCTGAGGACATCACTTGCTGCAGGCAGTTCTTAGGCTGCTGTATTGTCCTATGGATCACAACACCATTATTGCAAAGTGCTGCATCTGAATGCCTTCATCACAAAACCCACAAACTTCAAGTGCCACAAGAGATTGCTGAACCTGGAATACTTAAAGGAAGATCAGAAGTGACCTTTTCCAGAAAATAACCCTTCATCATTCAAACAAACAAAGGAACAAAACAACAACAAAGAAACAGCAAAGGAAGTAAATACAACCGGGGGGGGGGGGGGGGGGGGGGAGAGAATAAACAGCAAATGGATAACAGATTTCAAATTCACAGTCAGTTCAGTCTAGGAGAAGAGCATTTGACCATTGCATAGCTTTGTAGGCACAAAACAGATGTGATAAAGTAGTGCCTGGGTTATGTTAAAGAATACTAATGGAAGCAACCTCAATACTAATTGAAGTGACCTCAACAGCAAGACTAGGCACGTGCTTATTCCAATCAACACACCCTGCATCAGACCCTGTAACTGTTTGGGCATATAAAGACACAGTCACTGTGCTCAGTGGCTTGCCCCTGCCCGAGACTGAATGTGTACCACAGGATTAGGCTCTGCTGCTGAGATAGACAGGGAACATTGTTTAAGAATAGAGTTTTGACTCTTCCAGGACTTCTGTCTGAGACAAAGCTCAGGCAGCTTACCAGCAATGAGCTGACCATGGCAATTCACTGGTGGTGAATATTCCCACTGACATGGGAATAACGTGACAAAATTCACTGTGTGGGAGCACTGCCTTCATCTGTTCTTCACCATCATTACTCTCTTCAGAGATGGTGCCATTTAAACCATCTTTAGGGCCCAACAGTGAGCCCAGCTGGTGAACTGATTCAAGAACAATCAATTCAGGCAAATTCTGCCTCATTTGTCTTGACAGCTGTTAAATTGGTATGACCAGGGGGAAATAGGAATGGGATAAGGAGTGTCTCAAGGGACCTACAGGACAACACAGCAGCCCAGACAGACAACTCAGTAGCTTTTGGGGAGAAGAACATATGTGAGTGGAAAGAGCAATAGGAACAGTCATGTTTTCATTAAGTTGTTCTTTTTTTTAACATTCTTATTTCAAGCCAATGCAGTTGATTGATTTGACACCCTGCAGATTAACTTTTCATGCCTGTCTTTTGCTTGAAAACAGACATTTGTATTTACACCTCAGAGAAAACCAAATATTCCTCCTCTACATTTGACAAGTCTGTTCACTCTCAGGAGTGTTACTAGCTACACAAGGATAGACAAACTCAGAATGACTCCTCCAGGTCTCAGCACAGGTCCATGACCATTACTGTGCTACAGCACTAGTCTGTGCTACTATTAATTATTTCTTCTTCTAGTTTTTTTCAATAGTTTGCTGTGGGTTTGTTTGTTTGGTTTTTTTGCGGCGGAGTGTGGGGGGTTGTTGCTGACCACTGCAGCTCTTTTTATCTTAAAAGCAATGTTTCAGCCCTTGAAAGACATTGCAAAATTTCACCATGTGTCCTTTTCTGGCTGCAGCATACTAGCTCAAGACCTTGATACCCGAGGCAACCAACATTATTGCTGAGCTGCTCGCATTTCATTCAAGGTTTGATGTTGGCAACTAAAAGGACAGACTGGGAGGAAAGAAACTTGATGTCAGGGGTGGAGGAGGCTATATAGCATTGCAGGCCAGTGGGAACTGTAGCCAGAACATGCAGGCTATCCCTGAGACACCTTTCCCCACTGCCACTGTCCTCAAGCAGTGGAAGAGATGGCTTCTGGAGACACACTTGGTTATTGCATTGAAGGAAGGTCGGCCAGTGCATGACCAGAGGCACAGTAGGTTATGGTGACCAGTCACTGTAGTACCACTGGCTGGCTGGGCACTTCTGCCTAAAATAATCACAATAAAGTTCTAATAAAGTCTTGTGAGAAATAATTGACCTAATATTTATCTGCAGTGTGTTATATCCACATCCCTCTGCTTAATCCAAAATATACATAGCATCTTTATTTACACACATACATAAACATATGCATACATATATATATAGATATATATACATTGTTTTCAGAAAGGCACACCACAGGATTTCCATATTTTAAAAGCATTTTCACCTCTTTTTGAATTTTAATCAATTTTTTTTTTCTCAACAAAAAACAAAGATGAAGGAGAGGCAAATCCAGCAAACACTGACAAGTTCAGGGTATTGATAAAATACAACAGACAGTCCATAGTCTGACCCATTTTTCCTTGCCCCATCTTTGTGCAACTTAAGTAGAACAGGTTGCTTTACCCAATATTATAAAGGCTGTTGGGCCCCCCCATACTAGACCTTGTTCTCAGCTGTGTACAGCTTTACCTCTTTGAGCTGTGTATTTCTCTTTACACATCTTCCTCAAGGTCCTTTTTATTTTGTCATGATTATTCAACTCTATGATTTCTCTGAGCAAGATTAAAAGGAAGTGTGTGTTGTACTTGCTAACCTAAATCCATACAAAAGCTTTCCTTATAAACTTGAGTGTTATCTCAAAGTATGCAGTCTACAGCAGTGACCTAGCAGTTGACAACTTGTCACCCTGGAGTCACAAATATATGTCCTACTGGTAAAATTAGCTAAACTATAATAGTTTTCTAATTAAAAAAAACAAAAATTTCCACATGATCATGTACTCATATCTAAAACTAATGACCCAATATTGCAAATTTTGGCTTAGGACCCAATATTGCTCAGGACCCAATATTGCAAATTTTCTCTCCGCTTCTAATGAGATCTGTGAAAGCATTATTATTTAATCACCTTTTGGCCCTTGCCAATTTTACTAGTACTCATAACTTCTTTTTTTAAAGAATTTAATAGACTTTAATGGAACTTGACCACACAAGCAACACACAGACTGCTGAACACAGATCTCCCAAGAGCACACTACATTATATAAAATACCCAATACCAAACCAGTAATGCTGATGCTCAATGTACACCCTGCAAGTAGGCTGTTCCAGGCACTAGAAGTTGGGCATGTTTTCAGGTGCAGAGATGACATTTCTCCCAGGGTCAAACACTCAGGCTGTGCTTGGAAATTTATGGTATCAGCAGGTATCTTAACTGTAAACCTTTTACTAATGGCCTGGACAGAGAAGAAATTTGAAGAATAAATGTACATTTTTTTCTGCCTTCCTCTATTTCTTGAATAACTCTCCTTACAAAACATCCCACTAAATCTTCAACATCAAGATTCTTCCAGGTTTCAGAAAAATTAGAACAATTACACCAGGGATACGGATCTGGGTTCTGATGTTGCTAGGGGACTAAGCTCCCTGATACCACTGAAGTTAAATTAACACTGATTTAATAAAAGCAATTTTATACCTGGAATATGAAAGTCTACTTCCAGCATGTACTAGAGCCCTAGCACTACAGTGGTTAAGAGAAGCATGGTTATTCTTTATTTGATTTGAAGTTTTTATTTAGCTTTTAAGGAAAAAAAATTAGTCCATCCCAGTTCATATATTCATGTACATTTATGATTTATGCTCTGTTGACTGACAGAAAAAGAACAAACATATTAAAATTTGATACCTGCCCTCCAAATGAAGGAAACATTGCACAATAGAATTTGCATTGTTTAGCTCTGATCATCTTCACATTTAGTTGTTATTGGTGACTTAAATATTGTGTTTATTTCTTGTCCAAGAATTGAGGATCAGCTTTTTGAGCATGTTGAGGAAATTATCTAAGTACGGAACTATAAATCCAATTCCTGTATTCCTTCTGAACTTACTTTAACTGCTCATTGATGATTTAACTCAAAATATTAAGCTTTCCTATTTGTTCCTACAAAACCTGCTGCTCTGCAGGGAAATCTCTGACAGTACTACTTAAGGAAGTCAGTTTTGCAAATAATGGGCATCAGTGGGTTTTTTTCATAGAATTTTATTTTTAGCAAAAAATATCTTGACTATACAGTAAGAATATGATATTCAGAGAGTAAGGCATCAAAGTAAAAGCTAAGCCATGGATCAAATAACTTGAACTCCAAGCCAAAATTTTAAAAAAATAAATCAGTTAATTTTGCTTTTATGCAAATACTATTTAGCTTGCTTGTTGGCAGTTCAGACTTCATTCCATCTCAGAATGTCTGAGTACTGACATGAGTGAAATTAAGTAGCATAATGATATACCTCCACCTAACTGCTTGTCTTCTTTGCATAATGCCATTTTTAGCATTTTTATCCAAATGAACCTAAAGAATGTAAGGAGAGTAGAATAAAATACACTGTACAAACAAAAGAAGTTAACCCCAACACCTGAACTTAAAATGTATTTTAAGAATGGAAAGTCTGGTAGAAACATATCCTACTTTGAGATATAAATAGTTCTGCTTCAAGTATAGGATTAATCCTCCACTTAAACATTTACAGAGCCTCCTGATATTCTGCCATTGCCACAAACTGCTTGTGCCAAGGAACTTACAGGTCTAATCCTCTTGAACACAGATTTATTGCAGCTTTGCCCTATCTTCAGAGTATTGCATTTCCCTTCCTGCCATTACACCCATGTATTCTGCATTTGAATGTCTTTATTTTTAAGCTTCTGGTGCATGTGCAAGCCATCAGTTACTCTCTCCACCCAGAGAGAGTGCAATCACTAGCAGGTCTGGGATTTTATTCTATTTATAATAAAATATTTGATTTTTTTTTTTCATCAAGACAGCAATTACTATGATTACATCTGGGTTTAATTTATCTGCTTAAATAAGTTTTGTGGTTATCCAGAGCATAATGCCATTAGCAATTTTACACAGCTGAGCTCTATCAAGAGTGAGAAACATGCTTGAAAGGCAGATTTATGAACTACAGGTAATGAGGGTTGCTAAATCCTGAAGCACTCCTGCAATTACAAGTAGCTATTTTCAAGGAAGCCTAAGATTCCCAATAAATTTTAAGCACCTCCAGCTTTAGGAGGGACCATATTGTGTTGGCAGGCTGGTGGAGAAGACAATACAGTTGTCAGAATTACCATGTCAGGAAAAAAAATTACATAGAATATTTAAATTTCAGATATAAACAATCACATTATTTACTACTGCACTATCAATTTGCATTGATGATATAAAGAATAGCTAATTGCTGTTGCTAATGTAACTTACATAAAATATGCAAAACTGCAGAAGTCAGTAGTACAGATACCCTGCCATAAGGAATAATTGGCCACTCAAACTGATTATCACAAATGGGTGGTTAAGATTACTCAAAAAATCGCTGTCAAATATATTAGCAAAAGCAGGTTTAATATAAATTTGTGGAAGTACAGCTTCACAAAGTGCTCTGGAAAGGTTTACTCTGTTACTTTCTACATAGATGAAGCATACTAATGAAAATCAGATTAGAATCAGTTTAGAATGATATACACAGAGACCAGGCAGACAAAAGTGTAAGGGTGCAGAAGAGGGTGCATGATTCCTGTTGAGCCATGAGGTTCAGAGAGAGCCTCCTTGCTTGCTAAACTTCTGAGAGTCTAGGACTACAATGTCAGTCCCATACAGTTTAGTCTAAAGGATTTAGCAGCATTTAATAACTAATTTAACATAACTAATTTTCTATCTATAAAAGGATTCAGTAGAATTTATTACAGCTACAACAGCGCCTTAATTGTAGATCCAAGATGTCAACATTCATGCTATACTTGCTATAGTGTATTTCAGTCACTTCACACACTCAAACATGTACAGACACAATGGCTGTGTCTATATAAATTTGCAAAGATATACCTGTTAAAAATTACCCTCAAATCCAATGAAATACTAATGTTAGATGCCTTGTTATTTCTCTGTGGGTGAGGCTAGAGCCTTGAGGAGGGAGTGGGGGTGTCAGTGCAGGTCCCACCTTGAGTTTTCAGTGATGGTTCCGCAAATATAGGAAAGCTCTGAGAGGTGTCCCTGTAAGAGAGGGGTGCATCCACTGCAGTCCGGAAGAGCTCAAAGGGCCTCTCTTAGAACAGATGCTTAGAGGGTCACAAAATGCATGGCTTTAGTCATGAATTTCTATCCCGGCTGTAATCCAAGCTGGTAATTACTGGAGTTCTTAAAAGGGTCAGTAACAATGGTACTGTTCCATTCAGGCTACAATTCAGGTAAATAATGTTCCAAGACTGTCAGAGGATGACTGATTATCTCTTGTTCCCCTCCTTGGGGAGGCAACAGAAGTCCCTGGTACAGACAGTGCCATGCCCACCTTAGCCATGCAAGAATTTCTGGCACGGTCAAGGTAAGCTTCGCCACTCAACTCATTGCTCAAAAGCCAAGGCTAGTGGGAGTTCCTGAGATCACAGAGCAGCCTGAGTAGGTGGCAGGGGGAGTGTTACCACAGTGGTTTAGAAAACGCTCCGGTTGATAGGGGTGAGCTGTATTACCATAAAGGCCAGTTTATTAATTGGGAACAAAACATTTCCCTATGAAACCTTCATTAAAAAGCATTTAGCTGTGACTAACGTTAGTGTATCGTTATGTGTGATCTTAAGCATTATTAAGCAGGTGTCTGACAAAGGAGTACTGCATGTCTTCTCAATGCCTCTCAGTAAGGTATAGTGGGTACATGGCTAATCTAAAGGAGGTCCTACCACTGATGAAGACCTTCTCTACGGCAAATGAATTTTTATCACAAATGCCTGTTCAGACACATGCATTTCTGTTTAATGTGACAAAATCAGCCTGAAGAAAAGTATAAATGTATCACTTTCATGGTATTTTACACAGTTTTCCAGAGTAGTTTCATGGACTGGTTCTCATTACAGCCCTTGCTAGAAGTTCCTTATACTAGATATGACAGATGGATTTTGTAGACTTAGGAAATTTTGAAGCATGTCACAGTAATGAAGCATGTGGCATTTTTTCCCCTTTTAAATTCTGTCAGTTCAGTGACAGCAAGGATTATCCCCCCAATAGAGCATGTAAGTGTGCTTGACTTTCAGCACATCAAAAGTAAAATCTCCAGATGTGTTCCTCTGGTATTCATTAACATGGAACTGGAACAACAAGACCAAATCCAGATCAAGAAAAGAGGTCATCTGCCTTTCTCTGGTAGAAGTCATTGGAGAGAGAAGGAGAGAGACACCAGTAAAATTACAAGCTAAGTTTGCCCATTCACAACTTCAAAAGTTTTATAAGCATTTAAGAACCCATCTATCACCAATAAATAAATAAAGCAAATGAAGGTGATAACTCACTTTTGTGAGTTTGAAAAGACTGATCTAATTGTCTTCCTCAAAGGGACCTTTAAAAGAAGCTAAAATTTGACCCCTATCCTCATGAAGTCATTTAACCTTCCTCCCACACAGTCACAGGCTTATCAGCAAGTATTTTCTCAGATGCTCTTGTGATTTATGGTCTAACAAAAGGAGAGGAACTGCCTTGTAAAAGGTGTTAGGCTATGGAGAATACTTTTAGGGACCAAATATCAACTCATGTGCCCTCTAGGAGAAGTAAGGATCTGAAACACCCAGCCGGCAATCTTAGTTACTCTCAATGTTCATGAAGTAGCCACCGTACGATGTTATATTTCACTAGTGTTTGATTGCCTCATGCCATTTTTAAGAGGTGATGTGCAATTATCATAGCTAATGATAAACTGATTATGAAACCATAAAAATAATGAATAAGGTATTACCAGGTATTCCACAGCATGGATGAAAATGCACACACCTATCAGACAAAATTAAAACAGCAGTAACTGACAACGAAGTGGAAAAAGAAAGATATCAGCAGTATGAGTTATAAATAAAACAATTGGCTAAACCATTTGAAGATGTCTGAATTAAGAACATTAAAAATAAGATGTCCAAGTAGAAATCTCACTGAATGTTCTTCAAAACACTGTACACTTTTACACATAAACTTTTGAGTCGAAATCCTTCTCCACATTCAGCATATGGTCTTACGCTTTATGGTGTAACCATTATACTGTGCGGCATAAATTAATCATGTTTAAAAGCTGTATGAAGACTGCGTGCCAGGAATCCATGTGCATACCATTCTGTATTTAAACAAACAGAAAGCCCATTATAGAAAATCTTGCCGTCTCAGACAAGTAAAATGTGGTTTCAAGTCTCATTATTCTTTTCACCCTCCTCTTACAGGATCACAACAACAGCTGCCTGCATGATGGATCTACGCAGATATCCTCTGGATGAACAAAACTGCACACTAGAAATTGAAAGTTGTAAGTTACTGGAGGGAAGGGGTTGGCCAAATGACAGCTGAGAATTGAATTATATTCTCAGGTTAGGCAAAACAGGAACAAGTTGTTCAAATACTGTGTGTTCAGTGAGCTTGCACACTGAACAGACTAAATGTATTTCTGTAATACTTAAGCCAAAATGTGTTTCATTCACAATATTGGTTGATCCAAGCTTATAAGATGTCTTTCAAAATCTCTTGTCAAGGAAGGGAGGAGAGCATTTTTTGAAGATTAATTCAGAGGACAGCAATCAAGCACTGTCCATCTTCAGTGCCTAATCACTGCTGAACCTGGATTAATTACTTCATCTCAGCACATTCATCTCTAACATGAGGATTGACATCCGTCCCACGTGGCGGGGGCGGGACTGATCAATTGCTGTTACCAAATCTTTTGGAAGTTATAAAAAGAAACAACTTGATCCTTCAGCACCAAGGTTAATGAGAGTTTTGTTATCATCTTCCATGAGCATGGGAACAAGGCGTGCACTTAAAAATTTTTGTTATTAACACCATCTCTATATATTTTATAACGGTGGCTTTTAGAGAAGTGCCTGTGAAGGTTTTTGGAAAGAATCTTTATTATGCTGGCCGTGTAGCTTCCCTTTCCAGTGTTTCCCATCATGCTGCTGATCTCCCCAGTCACTTTCTGCTAGTTCAAAACTTGGTCCAAGTGTCATAGTGCTGGGGTTCCTCCCCCCTGGCATGGGGTCCAGGGGGAGGGGGACCCTGGGGGAGAGACATGGGGTTTCCCTGCTCCCTGGTGAATCCCGTTCCCCATTGGTTGTTTGGTGTTCCCGTGATTGCAACAGTTCTTTGGCAGTCCCCCGGCCATGTGGCTGGAGAATAAACATCTCTGAAACTTCTATCAGGAATCAGTCCCTATTCTTTTCCACAGGCCTCGCTGTCTTATACATGTACCAGTAATCCCCGCTGCAACATCATAGTCCACCACTTTACAGGACCTAAGAAGTTGCTTGTTAAGATGCATGGTTGTCATCCCATACTTGGGCTTTGCAGTCCCCTGCCTTTTTTTGGCACAACACAGTTTTCTTGATGTTGCTTGCTGCTGCTTGGCTCATCTTCTGGCTTGAACTTACTAAGGCATGTAATGGATGCTTTTGGAGAATGAGTCATATCTTGATTTTCAAAATAAAGTGCATAATGCTTCTCTTCAGTCACTTTGCTACCTGATTAGCAGAGGAAATGGATACAAATACAATACCACTGCATCTGAAATGGTTGACGATACTGACATTGCCTTCATATTGAACTCATACCTTAGTCTATTTGTTGGGAGGTAGTTGATTTGTAGTCCCCAGCTCAGTCATGACTGAAGATGATGAAAGTACATTAGCATTTATCAGCTAGCAGCCCAAATAATGAAACTATTTACTGGCTTAATGGAACATTTTACTGGTTTATACCTCTTTTTCACAAGCTTTCACATAAATGAAGCTTTGTAGGGATAAATGATCAGTGAGAATAGAGTTAGTACTACTACTGAGACCTCACCAAGAATCAAAATTAGCATCAGATGGAATAAGTAATTAAAATGCTAACACAATCAGGGATGAGAGAATACCATGACGCTTATGTGGCCAGTCACACGTGCCCAAAAGAAAATTGCTTTTCAGACCTTTTGAACACTTGTATAAATAATTCATGTCTCCAGAGATACATATGTTGATACGTTAAGACTTGTTGAGCTGATCACAATTTGCAACAGGTCAAAATTGGAGAGTGAGTTACTTCTCATGAGTATTTAGGTCAGTTCTACTAACAACTGAATTATTTTCCAAAAGCACAGATGTGCTTACCTGCTACTGGAAGCCCACAGGGAGTAGATGTGTCAGTGGTGTCTGACAATTCTCCACCTAAAATGTACCTTCTATTCTACCACAGTTCTTCTCATCTGCATGTCTAAAACTCTTGAAAATTACTGATCATACTTGGAAGAATAGAGTTCTGAAGAGTACTCTGCATTTAGTAGTACCCACTAACCCCCTTGAAATAATGAGGGGGCAAAATGGAAAAGGGTGAATACAGAGGTGATAACCATGACCACGGCTTCTCTGCTCATGCCATGTATATTAGGCATGTGGCATTTGCTTCCATGACAGAACCAATTTATAAGACTCCCACCCTCAAGATCTCCTTCCAGCTCCTGCATCACCCGTCAGCTATTGTGCTTCTCTTCTGTTTTTATTGTGCCAGTATACAAATGTTCACAAAGCTAGGATGAAAATAAAACTGCTAGCATTTTTTTGGTTAAAAAAATATCCCTTTGATAGAAAGCCTTATCCACATCAATTTTGGGACAGACAGGAATTAAATAAATCCCAGGACAGAACTGTTCCCTAAATAAATGGGAAGGTGGTGCTGTAATCACTAAGCTAGTCTGTAAATCACTAAGCAAGTCTGTGCAATAACAAGCAGCATTTCTCACCACTAGACAGATACTGTGAGTATGTGCACTGTCAAACAATTTTCAAAGCACTGGGAAGTGGTTTTGTTTATTTTTTTTACTGTGCACTGTTATATGGTTTAACCCATGTGGCATCAGCTTCCAGAGCAGTACTGTTGTATGTGAGAGCTGCAGGATTTCCTTCATTCCTAAACGTTGGCAGGCAGGTGGCTTCCCAGCAAGTCCCAGGGTGCTTCCCAATTTCTAAAATAAGCAAGCTAGAGACACATTTTCCCCTCCAAAAGCTGAGTGCTTCCCAGTGCATCCACAACAGCTGTGCAGCAGTGCCACAGAGCACCAATGCTGAAGCACACACAACCTGGCTGTCTTTTGAGTTCCCATGTGTTTTCAAGGGTGACTTACTCCTGCTGCAGAAGGAGCATGTTCCAGAGGAACCAGGAAGTCCCACAGATTAATTTATCAAAGAATAGATGAACATCACACTTCTTGTGAGCAGGAAGCCATTTCACCTCATAGGGATGCTGTGGTAATTAGCCAAAGACCATCCCTGAAAATCTAAAGTGATAAAAATTGTTCCTTAATAACACTTAACAGTGAGTAATTTCAGGCATTGCAAATAGCAGCTTAACAGCTGTGTGACACAGGAATGGAAAAGAGCACAAGGAATCAAACACTGCACTATTATCAAACCTCTCCAGCAGCACAGCAAAGGCATGGATAATGCATGCCTATATTGAGCCAGCAGATTATTTTCATTTAAAAAATTGCATTTCCAGCTTTCCTTAAGCTATCTTACAGGCCTGCAGAAGCTGTGTATGCATGGCTGACAATGAGAGAAATGTATACATTTAGGAGGAGAGCATTTTGGCTGCACATGTTCCTTCACACGCATTTTTCACAGCTTTACCCAACCTGTTCACCTTATTCCAAATTCTGCAGTGGAAGATGGGGAGACCATATCAGACATTTTACACCTGTTCCAGTGTCTAATACCATGATGGCCACTGGAAACTTCTGTGTACAGAATCAAGGGATTTTATAACTGGAACTGCTTCATCAGTGGAGCTGGGATCTGTAACAATCCATTTCTCACAGATTAGCATATACTGGGAAAGAGGAGACTTAATACTTGGCTGGAGGTTACACAGACTGCTTGGCACTCTCACATGAGCTCTGATGGATGTCAGCTTGGCAATTTAAGATGTTAAATCCCCCAGCTGCTAGTTCTGCTGTATCAGGTAGCCTTTGGCAAGGGCTACAACTGCTACGGCGGTTCAGAACCCGGTGCCTTGGCACAAGTCCACTGTCCCTGGCAGCAGCCACAACAGGCTGTGGACTGGCATGGGTGCAGACACACTGATAAAGGAGAAAGCAGAAGGAGGATGCAAACAACCAGGGACAGTAGCATCAAAATGCTACAATTATATCACCCATAGATTGTCTGTCAGAGACTTCTGACTGCATAAAGCTGCCCCACTCTAGCACTCTTCTTTACAAGTACAAGAGCTGACCTCACTGCACTGCCTGGAGGGTAAGACAGAATACTGTTATTACTCTAATACTCTTTGTCCCTCTGAGGCTGCCAGTTTCACAGTAACAGCAGGATCTTGTGGACTAAGTTTGCACCTGGCTTTCACTCATCTGAAAAAAATTTGTGCCGACAGCATCACTCTGACAATAAATTAAATCCCCATTTGGGGTTTTACTTACAGCATCTCACAAACTTCAGTGAAATGTGTTTCACTGTCACAGGAGCGGGAGTTCCCAGCCGTGCTCCAGTTTGGCAAAATTATTTACTTATTGGCAAGCTACTACATGTTTTACAACAGGTCTGAGCTGATTATCAAAACTGTCCCTTTGGACTCAAAAATCTGTGTCTCTATGACAACAGTTAATGCTGCAGCATGATTCAGGGATCAACACAGCAACACTGAACCATGCATTAGCCTTGTCAGCAGCACCCTTAGAAACCAGTTGTATGGGTGAACTGAACAAGCCCTCAGAAACCTGAACAGAGATTCTTAGGGAAAAGAGGAAGATTTATTCAGCTGGATACAGTACAAAAAATGGCAATTCTGTTTTGATTCCAGTTTTTATGGCTGTCCCTTCTTCATATAGAAATAGATCTAACACTAAATATCTGTAATGCTTCTATGAAAGTGCAGCCAACTTAGAGTGATATTACAATAAATCAATAAAATACTCCACCTGAACCTCTACATAGTTTGTCACCAGAAAAAAAACAACTGAGTTCATACCTAAACATTCCTTATCACCTTTGTTGGCACAGTGCTATCTGACAGAATGAGATTTGAACAGATTTAACACAGCTCTCTGCTTGAGACAAGATTGCATTGATCCAGGGTATGACTGCATTTGAGCTACCAAGGATGTAAGAACCTACATCTCAAACAAATAGGGATATTTTTTTAGAGATGAAAAACCTGTCTTAAATCCAAGCTTTCCCATACAGCTTTTCCTTTGCCTGTCTGCAGGCACAAGATATCTAGCAATTTATTCATGCCTGGCAATAAAAATTCACTAATGAATATTGCTGTTCTGGTACCTGAGGCAGCAAGAGCTTTGAGCTGGATCCACTTATGTATTTTCCCTAAAGTATCCAAAACCACTAAAAGGGCATCTGGTCTCATCCTGCTTCTCACCAAGCACATCAAATTACTTCTACAGAAAGCGTAAGTTCTCCCTTCTCAAAGGAGCTTGTTGCTCAGAGTATTCTAAAAGCTGGTTGCAAGGCTCCTTCCCAATAAAAAAAAGTCTGGAAGGATGATGAACCCAGTGCCTTTTTAAGAGCTTCCACGTCCGATGTTCTTAAAGAGTGCAGCCCTCCATACCAGTTGCTTAGGTTTTGCCATATCTGTAAATGAAGAGCTTCTCTCACTCACCCTCCTGCCAGACTGCCCCTGCTCTCACATGAGACCTGTCAGCCATTAACCTGTTCTCTGGAATGTGTTGCTTCCCATGGGCCCTGTAAACCCTGGGTAAAAAAACCCTCATTTTCTCCACTTTGACTTGTCTCTGGTTGTTACAGCATAGCACTGGGAATAAAAACTCTCTTCTGCTTCTGGCCAATTCCTTTAACTGTTCTAAAATACATACTCAGCTTTAAATTCCTTTCAAACTTGGTGGAAAAATAAGAGAGAGAGAGAGGTTCAAAAACTCAGATCATTCAAACAGTGCATCTTTCTGCATACTATCTGAATGAAAAGTCAGACGGGTTCCTGCCTGCCCATCTTCACTTAATATGCCAGGTATAAGTGATAGGATGTTCTTAGCATGTCATCCCATTCACAGCATTCACAATTCACCAGTGTGCAGGTGGTTCTCCATCCATGCCTGCTATACTCCCATTGCTGCCTGCACTATGACATGCACAAAACACCTTGCTTCACACAGACTCTGCCCCTGGATCAAATGCCGTATTCAAGCTCCCACAAAGCCTAACAAAAGAATAGGCAACAGCAGGACACAGAATAGCACACTTTATCATAGCACACTCATAAAACAAACAAGACGGTACCATATGAAACACCCCAGCAAGAGCAGGAATGGAGATCAGCACAAAAGGCTGCCAAGGTTATCCCATATACTGCCCACTGGGATAGCAGACTGACTGCTCTCTGGGCCAAGACATTTTGCAATTTGAAAGTCACTTTATGATTTCTTGAGGCACGCAGATAACAGATCCTAGGTTATTCCATATACCCTATGCAGAATACACACACTGAGCTCGTATCATTGCAAATACCCTCTCAGAAGGATCGCCCATGGAGACTTTGCACACACACAGCAATCTGTAGATCCACATTAACTTTTGACATGCCATTCTTCCGAGCTGCAAAGAACATGCTGGCAGCAAAACAAGAGAGGTTTTAAAGTTACAGCATGAACATCCATAGCAGCAGATTTAAACATCACAGGAACAGAAAGACTAGCACAGAGCTGTGAAGCTGAGCAAGTTGTTTTTTAGATACTCTGAGAGGCAGATTCACAAGTAGCTTGTTGATATTGAAACTGAGAAATTAGCCAAGTAGGACTGCATGTTTCCTTTTTTTCACATCAAAATTTAAAATGTATTTTTGGCTCAGTTTGTGTCATTCCTTACCACTCATCTTTTAAGTCAGCCGCTGAGCTAAAATAATTCATTCTTCACAGCACACTGGTGTTAAGCCACAGTGACTGCTCTGTTTCCACACTTTGGACAGATTTCTTTCCCCAGCAGACTATAAATCAGTTATGTTACTTTCACAATGTATTTTTACACTGCACACAAATTTACAAGTTACTCAGATGCTGATAGTTTAGTCTATATGAGCTTCCCTTTTTATTTTCAAAAAGATGTATAGCTTGTCTTTATATGGATGCAGAGATTTTAATAGCAAATATTTGACATTCAACAATTCCAGTATATGAGCACATGAAATTAGCAAAGCCTGGTATATCTTAAGCACTTTTCTATTGCACACAGAGGAATGCAGAGTTATTTTCACCAACTGCTCTTCTCATTTAGTGTCATCTCAGTAACCTGAGAGGTACCAATAGATGACCCAGGGTATCCCCTGGTGACCACAGAGGGCAGGAAAGCTGGAGCTGAGTCACTTCCCAGCACAGCCTCATCAAGTCTCAGTCTTCAGCCACTGAGACCCCTCAGGCCAGGGGAACAGCAAAAGGAAAAGCTTAGGTTGCTTTAAAAAAAAATTAGGATTCATGTAGAGGAGGGGCTGACTTGTCCAGAAGCAGCTGTGCTCTTAGATGAGTCTGTATTTCTGCAGTCAGAGCTGAAGGAAAAATAATCTTTCCACCTGGTAATATAACAATCTTGGAAGAGCTGGTATACTGTGATTTGAGACAGTACAGTTGTCCTAGAATATTACAGCCATAAGTATAGTTTATATATTTCGTTGTCTTCTGCCAAGGTGTAAATTGTTGTATAAAAGCAAAAAAACCCAGAACAAACTGGAAGATTCTGGTACTCATGGATTTGCTTCAATTTGTGAAAATGAAGCCTTGCCCCCAATGCATCTATATTTACAGGTATTATAAATCTTGAGAAATTATCTTCTGAGTGCCCATCCTGTCTCTGCCATGATCTATATCTATGGCTTCTTGACACTGCAGTAATACAAATAACAAAACACAATGCCTCACATCTCCTAAAGGGGGCCAGCAAGAGAGCTGGAGATGAACTCTTTACATGGGCATGTAGTGACAGGACAAGTGGTAATGGCTTCAAATTGAAAGAGAGCAGGTTTAGATTAGATATTAGGAACAAATTCTTTACTGGGAGAGTGGTGAGGCACTGGAACAGGTTGCCCAGAGATGTTGTGGATGCCCCATCCCTGGAAGCATTCAAGGCCAGGCTGGATGGGGCTCTGAGCAACCTGGTCTAGTGAAAGGTTTCCCTGCCCATGACAGGAGGGTTGGAACTGAGTTCCTTCCAACTCAAACCTTTCTATGCTTCTGTGGTTCTGTTTCTCTGTGACCACTAAATTACCTATGGAGAGTTCTTCCTGAGGGAAAAAACCCTGCTATTTAAACTTCTACCATTTCTAATCAAAAACACACAGACCATGACTGCCTTACTTGTATTCATATTTAGGGTCAAAGCAACAGAACCTGTCATTTAAATATTTCACACACTTACTCTGGCCAGGAATATGTGTCAACAAGATTAGGCAGACAGGAAACCATTCAGAATCTCTTGATTTTAAGACCTGGGACCTTCTGCCTCCATGGAGCACCTGCCCCTCCATTAGACCTTACATTAGTCCATTAATCAGTGTGTGCTGCATGTCTGCTTCCCTTCACACAAAACTGCAGATACTAAGCAGAGGTTGTACATTAACCACCCAAAAAGCCTGTTCCTTGACTTTAGCCTATGCTTTTAGCCACAGAAACCCCCTACTCTTAAGAAAAAATGGCAATCATAGCAGTACCTCAGACACCTTGTTATCTCCTTGGTGCAGGACTGCACTCCTCTCTGAACTCAGCCTGTTTTTGCCCAAGGGAACATGGTATTTTTCAGGCAAGAAATTTTTCTCAGCACAATACATGAATTCAGTAATGTGTAATTATTTTGGCAAAATATGCACACAGAAAATGTAGAGTACATGTACAATGCATGTGCATTGCCAAATTCCCCTGAATTATTCTTAATTTTGTCAGAATGAAAATTTTAATGTAGCTCAGTGTAACTTTAAATCTTTCTACAACTGTTCATGAATTGAAAATTCAGCTACTTACACAGTCAGAATAGTAAGTGAGACCATGCTGACAACTAAGTAGAAACAGCCACTCACTCACTCCCCTCTTTCCCCACTGGGGAGGAAAATCAGAAAAGAAAGGGCAGACCACCATGAAAACTTCATTCTCACTATTTATATAAAAAGCCAGAGTACAGTGGACTTGTACTTACCTCCACATTTACCTCTCTGAAAAACTGTATGCACCTGAATTAAGTAATTAAAATTTTAAAAGAGTTTTCACTGTCTCAGATGGGAGCATAATATTGCACAGAAATATGTATACTTGTATAAGACACGCTGGCATAAGCAATAAAAATACAGTGTCGTGATTCATCTCCAGTCTGAGTCCTGTGGAAAGCAGAGACCCTGCTGCCTTAAAGAAGAGCAGGTTTTGGCCTGACAAACTGGAGAACCAACCAGATGGACGTGGATTTCAAATGCCTTTTTCACCAAGTACAACAGCTGTATCTAAAATTGGGCGAGTCTGCCTGGCAACAAAATGAGAGCACTTAGAAGTAGATCTTAATTAGTCAAATGAAATAAGTGCTCAAGGGCAAGATGTGTTTACAATATGAGCAGACAAAACTGTGTACCATGCAATATTGACTGAACTAAATTAATTGAATGCTAAGCAGCTGGACCTCTGTTGCTAATGTTTACATAATGTGCTTATAAATAGTTTTGTTCCCTTTTTAACTTTGTAAAGCAACTCAAGTCAAAAAAACCTTCCAGGATTATGGCTCAGACTATGAGAGTCATCTATTGTACAGCAGCTCAAATGAGAAAGAAAGAGGAAGGAAGAAACTGATGGGGGTGAAAAGAGATTTGCATTGGATTTATAAATTCTACATAAAATGTGCTCCTAACAGCACTGCAAGCAAGTTACCTTAGTCAGGTTCATGTGGAGGTGTGGAAGTCCTTTGAGTTAGCAAACAAGGGGAAGGACTGCAACATGGGACTTTCAGGAGAGAGCAGGTCTCCATCAACATGTTGAGGTCTTTCATCCTGAGTCTAGCACTCCCAGCCTGTGCTGCCAGGACTAGAGTAGAAACAATGTGTGGTCTGCATTTTCCTTCTCCAGAAAATGGATTTCTTCTTCCTCCTTATCAAACCAGAGGGGAATAAAGGTTAGAAGAAAAAAATGAAAGAGGAAAAAAAAGCAAGCAAACCTCTCCAGAAGAGGTCAGGAGTTTTGATTCACCTTTCTGGAAGTTGAGATACAGCTGGGAACCAGTAGAGTGTCCATTCAGAAGAAGAATAGGAAAGGGAGAAGGAGAAAGATCAAAACAGATTCAGGAAAAAGGCATCTCAGAATGAAAGAAAGATAAGATGGCTGGGATTTCTGACACTTGCTACTGGAAAGAAAGAAACCCTCTCTTCCCAACTCCAAGCTCTCAAGGACAGTCTGGTACTACCAGCAAGTGAAATGGCACACAAGGCAAGGAGACTGTTTAGGTTAACCTCTTCATGCATAGCTTCTGCTCTAATCACTGTTGACTAGTTTTTAGACAAGAACACAACAGTGTGACTTCAGAACTTCGGTAGTTTCAACCCCACAAAAGAAGAGGATCCAGGCAAAGGACTGAAAAGTGTGGAAGCGATTAAACAAAATGATCCTCAGCAGATGTAACTACCAAAGTAACTAAAGTGCCATTTTAAACCTTCATGCTTCAGAGCCACTCAAACTAGCTTACAAGAAACTTGCTAAAAGTCTGTAGAAACTGACATATGATGTGTGTATCAGGGCTGACCTGTTGACAGCAGTTGTGCACCTGTACATATTACATGTACAATTACACAAGTATCTGAGCTGCACAAGAGGACACCAGTCACAAACACATACTTCTCATCTGCTTTCTAAAAAAAATTTTAAAAACCAATATATTATTGGTGGAAAATTTTAGACAATAGGCCATCAAAATTATTCAAGTCCAAATTTGAATCACTGGCACTGCGCACTAAACATTTGCATATAATGAACTTCAGAGTTTTCAACGACATTTTAGCCTCTGAGCTACCATGAGCAGGTTTCTTATTACTACACAAAATGTGTGGGCACGAGCAATGCTTTTTAATCACAGTTTGATTTACAGGAATTACACGGAGATGTGTAGAGTCAGAGGTTCTTAACACCAGGATAAAAAGCATCACTCCAGTGATGAAAGAAAAGTGTTGTAAAGGTGAAAGAAATGAGATGGGTAAATCAGGCTGCATTGGAACATGTCAGACCCCTAACTGTTGTACTGTCTTAGATAAATGTCCATCTTGCCCATCTTGTCTCTGAGAGTGGCCAGCAGAACATATCAATGAAGCTAGAACAGAGCATAGGACACGTGCTGATATTTCCTCAGTAAACACCTGCAGTAAGCACTCTGAACTTTGCTACATCCAGTCAGAAATAGTATCATTGTATCTAACAACCCAAATAGATTTTTATTGTCCTTCTCTGGCAGCTTTTGAACAAGCATAAACTCAGGACGCTTGTGTCCTGAATGAAAACAGTGAGTTCTGCAGTTTATCTGCATGCTGTATTTCCCTTTATTTCTTTCAAACTAGCCACTAGGCATATGATTTGCTGCTTTCTTCATCTGAAAGTCTGACGGTCTGTAAATAATCATGTGCCCTTCAAGCTCACCGTGCTAACTTAGGATCTTACAGAGTTTTTTTTTCATCAGCCACCTTACCTCCAGGCTAAAGAATCGTGACTCAGGTAGGTCCTTTCTTCACTGGAATCAAGTGTGTCCTTCATCATGTTCATGGCCCTTCTTTCTAGCCAACTTAAGATTGCTATTTCAGGCAAAGAAAGGAAACTGCACAAAATAGCACAACATGAATTGGAATGTATATGGAAACATAAACAAAGAATTTTGCATTTGCTTCCTTTTCCTAATAATCCCTTAGTTTGGTTTGGTTTTTTTTTTAATCGCTAATGAGAATTAAATTCTTACTAGTGAACAGGACACAAAATAAAATTCCAGCATGCCTTACAGGAGGAGCTCTTGCACATGAAAGCTGTACTAGCTAAAACATACTAATGTGTATTTCTGATTGTGCGTTGCATTATATTTATTTTAGGCTTTTAGGTCCTTTGCCATCACTGGCATAATCCAGTAGAAGGAGCCAAATTCACTGGTAAGGTATTTTCAATACAAGTTTGACTACTTATGCAGAATCCTTCATTTCCTCTGTTGAGGCACAGTGATACAGAGAAGTCCTGCTGTGTTAGCCATTAAACAGATATTAAGCAAAACCAAACAATTTCTCTCCCAAAGGACTTTCAGGTTTGTATCAGTCTCATTGGCAAAAAATGATAACAAGTAACAATGATCCAATATTAAAGGTACTTGCAAATGAAGGCAAGGTCATAATTCACTCTTTGAACTAAATTAGGATCTTGCAAGAGTGACTATGCTGTAATAACATTTATTTTCTGCTTCTAATGAATAGGAAGTTATGTCTCCAACTGGGACATTGCCCCATACATAAAATTTATTTTTATTTGAGAAGCCTTCTTAAATAACTGACAATGTTTAGTACTCCAGCAGTCTAACCAAGTTTTCATTTGGACCATTGTTGCTAAGGCTAAATTCTAATACATATCCCCAGTGAAAACAGAAAACATTTCTCAGTACAGATGCAAACACACACTCAAACACAGGTGGCAGGGAGACTTTTCAAGCAGTTCTAGCACCTTAATGTTAAGTAGTTACATTGATTTCCAAAACACGTCTTCAAATGTGTGGTGCCCCATTCATGTCAGATTTAAGTTGGAATAGTACAATACATTTACCACTGTACAGACTGCCTCGGTGGTGTGTGGAAGAAATGCATTATCTTCCTGTTTGAATACAATCATAGGAATAATAACAAAAAAAATACAGCATTTTTAGCAACAAAGACTAAGTTGTTACAAAAGGCACAATCCGGGAGTAATGGAAGAGGGTTGGGGTCCAGCCTCATGTCCTTACCCAAGGCCAACTAATTTGTGCACATGGAATTAATGTAGTCTTTTGAAAAGCCCTATTTAGATCCAAAGGAAGAGACCCAGCTGCTGGGTGCTTCAGAGCTACCTGCCCTGGAGAATCAGAAGGAAAAAGGGATTCTGTTTGGACATCTCTGTTGAATTGCTAATGATAGTGGAACCATGACTTGTATTTGTGAATGTAACACAGATCCTCATTTATCCCAGAGGAATTTGATAAGATAAGTGCTGCAATGTAAAATAAAACAGCCTGGTGACATCCCATACACTGTTAAACTTGGCTATATCACAATGTCAGCAACATTTCTAAAATATTTTTTCTGTGAACAGCAAGATTTATACATAACTTATTTCTTGCCGTGTGTGTATATAGTTACTTTTTAGATCTGTCGTGCTTCTGACCAAGTGTTCTCATTTGAACTCTCAGCTTGCTGCTCTAGAAGTAAAAAGAAATAAGTGTTGGCACATTAAGCGCTGTATTTTCATTTCTAGACAATATCTTCTAGGAAGTTTTATATCTCGAGCTGGGCAATTAAATGTGTTTTGTAGTGGTTTTGAAGATGGAAAAGAATCTAGCAAGCAAAAAACGGCTTAAATAGAGCAAATATTTTTCAGGGACCATTATTAATTATACAACAAATAAATAAGTAAAATTTTAGCGGTCACTTATTATTTAGGTCAACAGAACCACACTCAGAATTCCTGGGAAAACTGTTTGATTAAGCGAGCTAGACTGCTAGGGATGTCAGCCCAGAAACGAGGCCATGCTCCCTCCAGAAGCACGGAGCAGACGCGCTCGGCTCCCCGCGCATCTCCCGCGCATCCCCCGCGCCGGCCCCGCCGCGGAGCGCGGGCGTCCCCACGCGGCCCCGGGACGCGCTGCCGGAGCAGCCCCGGGTTCCCCCGTTCACGTCGCGCCTACCCTGTGACAGCCATGTCAACATCACTGAAATACTGCAGGCCCGCGATATCTGACTTTTATGAAATTTGTGTTCGGACATCCGGGTCCAGTTGCGAGTGCTGCGCTCTCTGTCACAAAAGCAGAGGTATGCATTTGAATTGGTGACATGGATATGTACGCAGAGGGAAAAGGATTACATGGGAAAAGAGCTGCCGAGGGAATACCTGGGCAGTACAGGTAAGTTCAGTGAACAAACTAGCATTAACACTTGCCACTGTACTGGCAAGACCCACTTTTCCTATCACTGAAATAGCTTTTCTTCCATTTTGAAGGCTAAGGCATTTCCTGCCCAAAATAAGGGTTTTTCATTGCCTGCTAGCCAGAAGTCAGTACTGCTCCACACTTGAAGGTTTCTTAATTTACATCACTACAGCTCCTCACTTAAAGCCACTGTCCCCTTGAAAAAGGAGAAGGAGCAATCTGTCTTCTGCTAACTTCAGACCTATTCCTGTCTTTAACCTGCAGGCAACTGTCTTCCTCCCAAGTTTGCTAGAAAAAGCCATGTCAAGGCCTATGAAACATGAGGGCCTCCAATTCCTGCACCTGTGGGCCATTGTCAGCCATGAAAGCAAGCAATGCCTCTCACACACCTAGAACAGTGTGCAAAGCACATAAGGAAAGGGCTTCACACAGCAACAATCCTATTGCATCAGGGAATGGACTGCCCAGGGAGAATTTACACCTTGTAAGTGTCTAGCAGAGATATTACAATGACTGCCAAGGAAAAAATGAATGTATTGAAGTTCACCTTACCTAAAACCACAGCAAGATGCTCAATTACTTTTCTAAAAAGAGAGCTAAAACATGTGAATGCTCCTGAGTGAAAAACATCACTATCCCTTTCTCATCATTTCCGTCAGCTTTAAGGAAGCTTTAACTCAAGAAAGAAATCATTATATTTTGAAAAAGTAGTAGCTCACATCAGACCCATTTTTTTCTGTATTTGGAAGTCTCTTTTAAATCTGTAGAGATTAAAAACATGGCCTGTCAGCAGTGGCAGCTTGTCACCAGCTGATACCTTACATGCATGGTTCTTGCTTTTGGTCAGTTGACTTTATAACAAACTAGTTCTACTTTTCATTTAGTAGCCAAAGTCATAGAAAACAAGACTAGGGAAAAGCACGTTTGTTTACATTACAAAACTCACGTAATTTCCTTTTGCAAATGTTACGATCCAGTTTAAACCCAGGAAAGCAAAGCAAGCTAAGTCTCTGAGCACAAACTGGAAAGAACTTAGAAGGTTCAAAATATTCCCAGAAACAAGATTAAAACCAAACAAGGTTAGATGTTGATGCCAAAAAATTGCTGTATTTTATTTAATAGTAAAAGAGGCAAAAAGAAGGGAAGAGAAAAGAAAGAGAGAAAGAAATGGAAGAAAGAAGTGGGGGGGGGGGGGGGGAGGGGGTGCCTTGGGGGAACAGGGAGGGGTGACAGGGGTTAGGTGGAAGCACATCACCCATCCAAGGGTCCCAACAACATCTCGTTGCTCCCCTCCATCTGCTCTGCTGGTGGTGAGGGTCCCCCGTCGCCGCCGTGGCCACGCTGCCACACCCCGCTGCCACACCCCGCTGCCACACCCCGCTGCCACACCCCACCGCCACACCACGGTGCCACACCCCGCTGCCACACCCCGCTGCCACACCCCGCTGCCACACCCCACCGCCACACCACGGTGCCACACCCCGCTGCCACACCCCGCTGCCACACCCCGCTGCCACACCCCACCGCCACACCACGGTGCCACACCCCGCTGCCACACCCCGCTGCCACACCCCGCTGCCACACCCCGCTGCCACACCCCACCGCCACACCCCGCTGCCACACCCCACCGCCACACCCCCGCTGCCACACCACGGTGCCACACCCCGCCGCCACACCACGGTGCCACACCCCGCTGCCACATGCCCAAGAGTGCAGAATCCCGTGGATTAATACATGCTGTGGGCCAGGTGGAAATGCCCATGTGTCTCCCTTGTGTCTCCCTTGCAGGGGCTGGCTTCACACTGTCCCTTGCAACACTGAGGGTCTTTTGCATCATCTCTGGTGCTCTGGGGCAGGGTCTGGGGACCCCTTTGGAGGGCCCCTGTGATGGGCCATGTCACCCCTTCTGCTGTGGATAAGCTTCCCTCCTCCCCAGTGAGGACCCCTCAGCTGGGCTCCTCTGCACAGTGGAGGATGGGCAGTCACTGCCCCTCTGACCAGAGGCTTTTCCCAGATACCCAAAGCCTCTCCTCCCTCCACCCCTTGGTGTAGGGGGTCTATTCAAGCCTGGCAGCTGATAGCCCTGGGACCTTGGAAGTGTTAAGCCTGTGCTCCGTGAATGTCCCCAGCCCTGAGTTGTTGGTTTATCTTCATCAGCGAGCAGTGTAAGGCCTCAGTCAGGGCTCCGTTCAGGGTGCAGTGGTCTTCTTTACAGCTTTTGTAATACAGTTTTAAAGGTCCTTTAAGAAAATGTTTAAGTCATAGACTGTAATATTTCAGTCTCTGACAGCAAAGATCCAACATCACCACACAGTGTATCAATAATGTGGTGCAATCTTTTTGTAGGAGGTTGTGCCTGTTTTCATTTTGAAATCTGCCTTTTGATATCCTAGGTGTTTATTTGGCACCATTGTGGGTTTTAACAACTAAATCACTAATAATTCACCTTCAGGGAAGAGAATTTCAGCCACAATAAGGTGCCAAGCTATTCCCTCTTTAGTCAAAACATCAGAGAAACTGCAGAGAGGCTGTTTGCAGCTGCCTTAAGAGGCTGCAAGAAAAGTCAGGAGCTCCTGAGGGCTGGAGGTAACTCCTCTCTCTGCCCTGGGTCCCAGCCTTCACTGTCCAAGGAAGCAGCACAATCAGAGCAGAATTGGAGGTCAGGATATGAAAAGGTCAACAGGTGATGACAGCGCAGAACAGAAGAATCATTTTCATGGTTTTCCTCCAAACCCTGAAGGAGAATTCAGGATTCTCACATCTAAACTTTCACCTGTGACTTTGCAGCAAGTACCTGCTCAACATCTAGGTAGTGATAACCCTTTTGTTTTCTATTCTGTCCCCTAAAGACGAAGGATGAGTATCACCTCATGTAGAGGATGCCTGTGTGGTACCAAGTCTACTCATAATCAATACCCTTTCATTATGAGATGACAGTTCCAATGCCGTCTGTTTTGCACCACCTTTTCTGAGAAGAGAAATCATTCAAGAGAAAGTTTTTATAATACAGATTTGCAAGAAAATGTAGTTAACACTCCCCTGCCAATCTCAGTCTTGGTCTTTTAAACAGTCTTAGCAGTCTTCATTCACTTTCAATCATTCTGTATCACACCCTGCATGTGGCTCCTGTCAGCCCTGTGGTTTGTGTGCAAAGCCTTTAAAGAAGCTACTGAAGTCCTACTACCAAGCAGCTACCTTGACCTTTTGCAGTGTAAAGGAATGAAAACCAGCCATGCAGAGCTCTGTGTCACAGCCCTGGGATGATTCATTTGAAAAAAATAAAAATAGCATGAATAATGGAAGGCACAGTTTTAAGCTTAAAGCAGCAATCCATATTACATAGGTTAGTGTGGTTTTCAGAGCAATTCAGATAGAACACCATGGCACTGAGCAGTTCAGAAATAAAACATGTGAACATTTAACACTGTTCAGCCCATCACTGTGTTTGCATCAAAAGATAGCTGTTCAATAGCTGCAGACTTTCCAAGCAATCTCTGGAGCCTGGCGGCAAGTCATTCTCTGCTTGTCACCAGGGAAACACGGATCTATTCTGCATGTGGTCAGCCTTCCAGGGGTGAGGCTATTACTAGGCACCATCATAGGAAAAGACATCTCAAGACTCATTTCCTTAGCTAGATATTGCATTACTTGTGCATTTGAAAGGATAGGTTCCTATCTCTGTGGAGGCTTCTGATGCTACGGGTGGTTCAACTGGCAAAAGTACTGTCAAGTTTTCTAAAGCTCTGAATTCAAACACATGTTTTATTTGATCTGTGTTATATGATTTAAGCCTGATTAAATCTAACACCTGAAGGAAACATTTAAAAATAGATGAGATGTTCTCTCCTTTGGTAGATATCTGGGGAAAGTAGAAAAATGCAATAAAGTGAAACCAGTTTAAATATTAGTTCAAAAATGTTGTCAATTGCAAGATTTTTTTTTTTAACTCAGTCACTTCTGAGTTCAATCAAAATATTTCTGAAAATGGTAACAATAATGTTAACATTTCCCGTGATAGGATGGCAAATTAATTTTTAATTAACTTATAAATAATCAACATCACTGTTAAAAGGAAACAGAAGAAAGGTGCTAGTTTGGAGTAAAAAAGAAATATTTCTGTGATAACAGAAGATCAAAGATGGCATGGTCTAATTAAAATATAAAATGCTTCATGAATATCAAAGGATTACCTACAGCTCTGACAGACATTGTCAGGTAATACTACAGGCACCTTAATTCTTCTGGAATCATCTTTGCCTCCACTGGCTCCCAACCCTCTATTTTGGCACATCCTGCATAGGAAATCAAATGAAAAGCTGGGAACTGAACTGGTTTTACTGTCAGAGCTCCTCCAAAGAGAGTTTAAAAGTTTTGCTGATGATGTATCTGTCTGCTGGCAACTGAGCAACTCACGCCTGAATGAAAAGTAGTTGTATTAGAGCTAGCTAAAAAACAAATTTTAATCATGAATTCTGCCCTTGTTTTCTGTCTTCTCTTCCTCTACATCTAGAAGCTTCCTCAGGGTATAGAGGAGGCTTCTGTATAACAGGAATGTCACACAACAGAAGGCTGAATTCCTGATTAACCACAGCTCCTTCCACTTGAACTGCAACTATTTAAGCAAAGTAATAAAACAAAAAGAAAAGTCAATAATCAAATTGTGCCTCTGTTTCAGATGGATACACTACTGATGATATTGAATTTTACTGGAATGGAGGAGAGTCAGCAGTAACAGGAGTTAATAACATCGAGCTCCCACAATTTTCTATTGTGGATTACAAGATGGTATCAAAGAGAGTGGAATTTACAACAGGTAAGCACTGGCAAGTTAAAAAAAAATTGTCCCCCCTTCCTGCAGCCCAGAAATATCAGTGCCTTCCTTTTGTTTGGCATTAGTCATTATATGATTTCTTTCTTTCAGGAGCATATCCTCGATTATCACTTAGCTTCCGGCTTAAAAGAAATATTGGATACTTCATTTTGCAAACCTATATGCCTTCCACACTGATTACAATTCTGTCGTGGGTATCTTTTTGGATCAATTACGATGCCTCTGCAGCCAGAGTTGCTCTAGGTAACTTCTTCTCAAAATGACTGAACTACATAGACACTTGCTGCCTTTGAAAACAGTGGCACCAAATCCATACTGATGGTTGAAGCATCATTAATTGGGATCTTACACAGGCAGCATGGGGCCTTGGTTGTCAGGAAGGCGGGCAGGTGTGACCTTGCCTACATCTGAAGCCCTTGCTCCACACATAGGTTGGGATCCTGACTGACTTCCAGTTGTCATAATGGTCTTTGGATCAGACCAAAAGTATTTTGCTTCCAAAGTGGAGCGTAAAAGTCTAATTCAGACATCTAAGGGTATCTACACTGTGCTTCATGAACAATCCCTGTTGATGTTAGAAAGTGTCCTCTCAGGCCAGATCTGTGACTGGAATAAATACACAAGATCCTACTGACATCAGTGGAAATATGCCAGCTTACACCAAATCAGTCTGTTTTACCTACAGAGTTGGTTCTTTCCCGTACCATGTTCCTTCCTACAACTTTCCATAAGAATGAAGATCTTCTGCCACTACCTGTGCTTTAAGGCATATATGTTTTCCAACTCTATTTCCAGAAAGCCAGTTTGTCCCACTTCTATTTTGTCTCACCTCTCTGCAAATTAAAGTTGTTACATCTGTGCTTAGAGCTATTATCTACGTGCATTAATGACCTGTGATTAAACCAGACTAAAAAGTAATTTCATCCAGCTAAAAGAAAAACACATATGAGAAAAAAAACATCCAGCAGTGGATAACACAATGAGATGGAAATGCTTTACTTGCAAGCACCTAGTTAATAGGAAAAGTTGTTTTGGCAAAAGCATACGTATCACTTCATCAAAGACCATCACTTTATCAAAAGGCTTCCCTTTCTCCTTTCAACCCTCCATTTTCAGTCAAAAGCTAGATACTTATTCCAGATCCCCACAGCAATGCAAATCACCCTATGGGGTCAAGAAGAGCTACTGCTGTAAATAAAGTGAGAAGCATTTTCTCACATAGAAAGAACAGCAATCAACTCTTTGCTATCCAGGTGAGCTAATACCACATTCCCTAGCACAGTTTTTGCAAAAATTAAAGCAAGATGTTCCAACACAGCTTGGGTTACTGAAGGTAATATTTCATTCACCCTCCATTGCAGGAAAAGCCAAGGAAGGTGCTCTCAGCAGCCTTGCAAGGATATCTTCCTTTCCAGTTCTGCAAAACACATTCCCTAGGCTGCTAAGAATCTGATCACATAATTAATCCATCTGCATGAGAACTGCAATGCTGCCATTATGCCTTTTGTGCTCAAATCTCCTTCCTTGTCTTATTAGTCGATGTCTATTTCTTCCTTTCGCAGGAATCACGACTGTGCTGACCATGACCACCATCAGCACCCACCTCAGGGAGACCTTGCCGAAGATTCCCTATGTCAAGGCAATAGATATTTACCTGATGGGATGCTTTGTGTTTGTGTTCCTGGCCTTGCTGGAATATGCCTTTGTAAACTACATCTTCTTTGGGAAAGGACCTCAACATCAGAAAAAGACAGCAGGCAGGGCAGGACATGCTACAGGCAAGAAGAGCAAACTGGAAACAAATAGAGTCCAGGTAAAATGTTCAAGCTGTCTTTTCAGACATTATTTTTACTGTGACAAGGTTCATGTATATGATGGTAGAGATAAATACAGGTGGAAAGCATGCAAAAGCATTTAAGATTGCCTAGAGAAAAATTGTTTTTTAAGGAGATTACAGCAACATATGGTCTGTTCCATCTTCAACTGAAAACAGAGTAAGAAAATACAGAAAATGCAAATTAATATTCAGGGCACATTTTTTGCAGCAGAGAAGAAGAGTAAGAAAATACAGAAAATGCAAATTAATATTCAGGACACATTTTTTTGCAGCAGAGAAGAAATACAAGGGGTACAAGGAAGTTAAATATTTATCACTTCAACTGTATGGTTTTTTGCTTTAGAAGGTGGTATAGAAGAAATGTTTATAATAAAGTTCCTCTTTACACACAGAAACTTCACCAAAAATGAAAAGCAAAGATAGGCTCTGTTGCTTCAGTGAGCCCTGAATGAAGCCTGTAGCACTGAGCTTTGAGGAACACAAGAATGCTGCTGCTAGGTTTTAACAGCTTTCACAGATGTCAGGATTTTTCCCTCAGCTAAATTCAAGCACAACACAACTATCCCCTCTTAAAAACAACAAGCCAGAAAAACTTCAGGAAGTAATACTATGGACGTATTTTTAATGAGGACAAGTTTAATTTTGCAATACATCACTGAGCGCTTGTAAACATCTATAAACCAATTTCACTTTTTCCCAGTTTTTTGGAAATAAACCCTTTGAAGCCTCAGGTGTATTTGGCCCAGTCTGACTCAGGGGGAAATACATATTGTAATGAGCCAAAAATTTTCTTCTTTCCTCTGCTTTACTTATAATATATTACATCCAAGTATTAATGAGGACTTGCCTATGCTGTCCTGTAAACTTCTGTACTGTTACAGCCTGAGGTGATAACGTTTGGACAAAATTGTATTCGAGCCCTCTGTTCAGTTTGAAGAATGAGACTGACACATAAAACTCTAACAAGTAAGACTTTATCTTGATAGATGGTTAGTGTCACATACACATCAGGAAGTGCATTTCAGAAACTCTGTGATAGCTGATTCTAGAGCTGTGTGTCTGGTGTCCCACCACTACAGCTATGCATCATTAGCAAAGCCATCAGATTCTCAGTATCAGTGAACTCACGAGTCCATTAAAAGTTCTTACTTACATTTGCCTTCTGTCCCATTGTGTAGGCGATGCTTTATTACAGTGAGGGCACAAATTCAGTTCAGGCAATCAGCAGTCTCCAAGACCCCAAAAAGTACTGTCTTCCACAGAGCAGAGGAGATAAGCCACCCTAGTATGGATTGTTGTGCACAGACACTGTCTATCCATTTCTATGGAAAATAAGGAAGGGAAAAAAACAACACAACCCACACTCTGACCAGCTATCTCAACAGCTCCTGAGATAACCCAGCCTAGGTGAGAAGCAGCACAGCAAGGATTCATGACAAAGAGGAAATCAAGACTTCTTCAGAGGTCAGCCTTGGCTACATGTGCCCCCATGCACTGAACTGAGTAAAGGATAAGAGTGCAGGTAAGTTATTTTCCTACATATTTGGAGAGTTTGTTTAACTAAAAAAATGCCATAACTCATACCTAAAAGCTTTTGTCTAAATGTTGTGCAGCAAAGATTACACTGAGAATGGTACTCAGAATGGGATGGAAAGTTTTTAAAGCACCACATGCATACACCAGCATTTTTCTGATAGAAACAGGAAGTCATACATGCTTTGTACCAGGATTTGTAAGTACTCACGCTTCAGACAGCAATCTCATTCTGAAACTGAGAGTACTTTCAGTGAATAGACTGCTTTCTGCTTGTACAGTACAGGTTTGTGATCTTAAATACATACATATACACATATACATAAACACACACATGTGAATGGGTATCAGTGAATTTTGTATCCCACATATTGATGTGGTACATTGTGAACATTAATTTTACTCATCAGAGAAATGCTGATGCCAAACAGTTGTATTTCTGTCTTTGGCAGGAAGAGTGCAATGACCGGAGCAGTGGGACACAGTGAGGTTATGTGCCCTCCAGTGAAACCACTCTCAGCCCCCCTCCATCATGTTTTGAGAGTTTTCACTGGTATTATGGTGCCTGCACCAGAGCAGGGGAAAGGGGTCTTTTTAGCATAACAGAAGTACAGCTGTAAGTATGTATAGCTATAGGATATTTTTTCCCTTTTACTCTTGACCCACACCACTTATCCATACAGGGACTAGTAACTATTAGAAAATATGTAACAGTGCTTCATCTCTTTGTGCCAGGTGAAGATATTGATTGTTCCTATGTGACATACAACTCCAAAGACTAAAAGAGTTCAAATTCCTTCACCAGATTACACAAGCTTTAGATGTGTGAGCAACACTCAGCAATTGACCACGATATGATATTAACAGTATAGAGAAGACCAGATGAAAAATGAAACTGAACTGCTGTTTCTTAGGTGGCTGTTCCTTGCTCTACAGACTGAAGAAGGTGGAAGTGAAGTCTCTCCAGTTGCACAATTTATGCCATTTTTATTTTTAATATTAAAAATATTAATTTGTAGTAAACAATCTTTCTGTTTCTCTGAATAAAGCATAAAGACTGTTTATATCTCCTTGTTCATTTGTCAAAGCTAAATGTCACTGACACCGGCATAATTATGGATATATAGGACAAACCACCCAGCAAAAAAATATTGAGATTGTCCATGCATACAATTGCTTGTTCCCCCAGACAATTACAGTGTGAATAGTAATTACACAGAAGATACCTCTTAAGTATGAGAAAAAGTTAGAATGCAATCATAATGTGAGTTGGAAAGGAGCTGAGCCATCAAAAGGTTCATAAATGACAACACAAGGCAAGTGATAGATTGTCTCCCCAGTTCTGCACAGCATCACACGTTCCTTTCAACTGTTCTGTGAAACACTAAACAGTTGGGATAGAAAGCCAGAGACCAGCCATAGGCTCCAAGGAAAACATACAATTTTCCAATACAGTGGCTACTGGAAGGAGAAAAAGAAGGGAAGCACATAACCACGCAACTATCTTAACCTTCAAGTAAACCTCCTTGTGAATTAGAACAGCCCTGCTGAGCATAAGCTGTTTCTTTGCAGATCAGATTGTGCTAACACTACAGCATTTGTTCCAATAAGATAGCTTGTATGAATAACATGGCCCTGAGTCTTTCATCTTAAGAGGAAGAAACAATGGGTTTGTATTGAGAGAAAACAGAAGTTCTTACCTTTTATCTCCTAACAGTTAAGGTTAAAAAAAAAAAAAATAGGTAAAAATTCATTCCAGACAGCACTAAGCATTTGAGACCCATTCTCTGTCAAGGAATGCTAACATGCACTTCCCCTAGAGCTGTCTGACTACTCTTTATGTGGTCAATACAGGACTGTTGTTGTGGGTTGTTTTCTTTTTGTTACTTTAACTATTTTACACATACAATATCATTCGATGATCCTGAGCAGGCAACTAATTTTCTAAGTGTCACATGAAAAAAGGAGGTTTCATTGACCCTTAGCGTGGGGACATTGACTCAACCCTTAGTGTTCGACTTGTTTGTCAACGCCCCAGGAAAGCCAAGACCAGTCTGTCAGCGTCCTGCTAGGGGGACCCTTCACTGAACTGTCCTGCTGGATCATAGGGTGGTTTGACTGACTTAGTCAGGGACAGCCTAAGGGAGACCCCTCAGCAGGTCTTCCCAGTTTATGACCCTTTAGTGGGTCTTCCTCTTTATTTGAGTATGTCACCCACTGCTGGCAACTGCCACCACCTGTGAAGGACTCACACTAACAGCTTATGGAATATCACTGTTCATTAATAAAAAATGGTGACAGGTTAAGGTTCAAGGATTGGCAGTGATAGTATCTGACTGCAAAAACATATTTAAAGCAATACACAGAAAAATGCTAATCCCCAATGAAAGGATTCAGCACACATAGAGTGATTCTTACCCAATAGGCTTCCCTATGGGGTAGAAGACAGATTCAACCCACCGATCAATGCCAGTAGTTACAATGAAGTCTTCCCTAACATTTCCCCATTCTCAACTTATTTGTATCCTATTTCTTTACATTTAGGTGGAACTTGAGTGACTCTAGTCATATGTACCTTTGTTACTGATTGGTGTAAAATTGTCTTGCTTCACTCTTAAAGATAGAGGCAATAAAATACGGAGCACATGCCCAGGCGGGGTGGTCATACCATGGATGGAGGTGTGGGTTAGTATTACAATTAGATTGTAATGAACCAAGTGCATCTGAGGAGAACAATTTCACCACAGTTGTTGGCTCAGCAGCAGATCAGCTGCACAAGTTTTAATTCTTTGGAGTGAACTTCAAAATATACTGAAAGGGTTGTAATGATGTGGGAAATTGCACAGAGCAATTTTACCAGGTACATAAGAACATCTTTTATACTTCCATGAGCTAATTTAGTCAAGATCAGTGTAAGGCTCTTTGTTCTGAATTGCAAAGCCTGCAATTCCAAGACCAACTTGCTTCATGACATGCAAATAATCTTGCCTAAAATGGTTTAAATTAAATTTGTTTTTAAAATAACAGGTTCATTCAGAACACTTAGAGCAGGAATTCAGACACTGCTTGGCTCAAAATAAATTGTCAGAGCATATTAGTTTAAGAAAGATCCCTGTGAATCACTTCAGAGTGCAGGCAGTTATGAGTTGTCGTCCCAAAAGAAAAGTCTTAATAACTGCTTAATGATGCTTGCATTACTGTTACTATTATTATAACACTAAACTCAATTATCTTACATATTAGATTATGTAATCAAAGACAGCTGAAAGAGCTGTTTCATAAAACTGGAAAGAAAAGATTGACCTATCTTCTGAGAATTAAAACCAAATTTTTTTCACAGAGACAACTCTGAGATCACTGGTTTTTTTCCACAAAAATAATGTCAGATCTTCAGAGTAAAGGAATAGTCCTATAGTTATGGCAGTCCTCTGGAGAGTAGGAAACCCTAGCTTAAATCCTCCTTCTTAGATTTGAGGAATTGACCTAAAAAGTGTGAACTGGGTAGCCCATATCTCAAGGAAACTTTTGAAATGCCATGCTGATTTGTGACAAGCTGGCCTTTCTAACCTAGAATATGTGAACTTTTCCCACCAAAACTACGGTGGAAACTGGGGTGTTCCCACTGAATGCTTGTTTTAGCACATACAGAATCCATTTCCTAACCTGACTAGTGCATTTTGTATCTGTGATGACTTATTACTTCACTTAGAAGACTTTTTTACCCCTCAGTTCTCTTGTGTGGTTTTTGCATGAATAGTCCCTTCACTGCTTTGCTTTCAGTTATTAAGTGCTTAGTCTGGCACAGTGCAAATATGCCAGCAGTTATGGTGTAAAGATTTCTCCTGGTGATGGGAAGGAACATCTTCTGCATTGCCAGGTGGAACTGAAACTTTCTGTGGTCCCAGCTTTCCTTTGCAGCAACCCACAGAGCCTGGTTTTCCCTGTGTGTTTTGCTTGGAATCTTTTCTTGCACATACTTCAAATCTGCTGTAGATTATAATATCCTTTCCTAGCTCTGCTATGTCATACTAAAAATGTAAAGCTCAGAATGTAAACAAAGCATTGCATATCAATAGTGCTTCACAAGACTAGGTATTGTCTATAATTAATATCTTATTCCCTGATATAAAGGTATCCACAGACATGGTCTAGTTTGTTATAAATTTGAGATAGGTCAAATACCACAGTTTATCAAAAACAACATTAATATTCAAGCCTCGAGGTGAAGACCTTGAAGTTTCATTTAAGAGGCCTCTGTTCTGATGTATATTTCCCTCATATGAGCTACAGTGAATGTTTAAATATCTGTGAATTTGAAACATATAGTAAGTCTTTATGGAGAAGTCAGAAGTCAGCCTGGAAACACTACAAAAACTTTTCAAAAGGGGTTTTACTACAAACATGTAGAAAACTAAAGATTTGTGAAAAGGAAAACACTTTGTAGCAACGCAGCAATTCATGGTTAATTACATTCATACATAAGAAAGAAAATGATACGAAAAATATTTTATATATACACATAGTTGTTTGTGCCAGACATGTCCATACTGGTTGCAGTTTTCAGTTCTTTGCTTAGGTACTTAAAACAGTGCTCTGACTAATAGCACAAATAAAGTGACAAACATATTTGAAACAACTGCTTCTGATACCAATACATAAAAATGCAACTGAATGTAAGGTTTCATTGAATAAAATGGGTTATTCTATATGCACATGAACAAGTTAAGTATGCTATGATTTACATCCCTGTAATACAGTAATTGCCCAAAAGCAATTCTCATCATGAGTATTTTACAATAACTGATAAAATATGCATGTATCTACATGCTCTTCATATGATGAACCCATTGTTACAAAACTTTTAGAAACTAATCTGCAGCACTAAAACAGTCAAAAACTGTTTAAAATGGGCAGCGACAGCAACATTTTCTTTTCACCTCAAGTATGTGAAAGCTTCAGGTGCCCAGTCTACAGACTTTAAAAAACAGTATTTCATAAAGGCCATGATCCAAGTAAAAGAAAATTACAAAAGTCTTACTTCACAGAGGATGCGACAACTAACTGAACTGCAATACCAAGAAGCTGAGTGAGGATGGAAGGTGCTCAGATATTTAATAGCTAATTTCACACTAGTCAGGAAAATGTAATCAGTATCTTTTCACTTTTGTGAATGCTGTAGCAGCCATGACTGTCATTGCAGCCCCAGGAGCACCTCGACACTAGAGCTACAAGGTCCATCTGGGAAACACCTTGGGCTGGCTGAGGAACTTGTCTAATCCACATTCCTTCCTTGACACAGGTTGATGCCCATGGAAACATGCTTCTCAGACCACTTGAAATACGAAATGACGTTGGCAGTACAGATGTGTCCATGAGCCTCCGTGACCCCCGAGCCACCACGTACACGTACGACAGTGCCAACCTGCAGTACAGAAGAGCCACTTCCAGCAGAGACCTCTACAACAGGAGTGCTCTGGACAGGCACAGGCTCCATAAAAAAGGACACTTACGAAGGAGGGCATCCCAGATCAAAGTCAAAATCCCTGATTTGACAGATGTTAACCTGATAGACAAGTGGTCCAGAATGGTCTTTCCCATCATGTTTATTCTTTTCAATGTTGTTTACTGGCTGTATTATGTCCACTAATTTATGCAACAATGTTACCACAGACTCACATAGACTTGTTTCTTTTCCTTCTCAATTTCATTAACTCTGAAGAACTGCAGTAGCTATAATGTTCCATGTTCAATGTAAGATACTCAGCTGTGGAACACTTCTAGATTTAAGCTTTTAAAAAAAACAACAACCCAACACAAATCCAGGCTCACAACATTTAGATCAGAATAGTACAGATCAGCTCTTAAGGAGCATCTTGAGAAAAATTGCTCTACCTTGTTTTTTACAAAGTTTATGCATCACCCATGACCTTTCTGTACCAAACATAACTTTTGTTAGTGGAGTAAAAATTTGTTCCACTGTATTTCTTATCACATATTGGCAGCTCACAGCAGCATGCTTCCAAACAACACAGTCAAACTACTAGTAGTATCTATGTCACTATCTTTCACCATTTAGAGTGTAGAGAAATTTGAAGAAATTACAGTGTAAAGGATTATAACTATTGCACCGTGCTTCACTTCAAACTTAATAGTTATACTGGGAAGTATTTCCATAGCGTGTTTGAGAAGTGTCACTCAAAGAGAAGTCGAATCACATTTTCAGAGGCAGAGATCTTCAAAAGAAAGAAAGGATAGCAGATAGAAGTCCCACTGAGTTTCCAAGCAAGGAATCAGCTGATTTGATCTCAATGGAATTTTGTTATTTCCACAAAGTAGCAAAGTTGATATTTATGAGAACAATTGTGCCATACGTATTTTTTTATTAAAAAGGAGAAAACAAACGCGTGTTCATTCTTTGAAGCAACTCTGAGGGATATCCCAGGCCAAGATTTTTCTTAATTCCCAGGTTTCCTGTGGCTAGTAATTGCAACTTTCTCCCAAAAGTTGGTAGAATTCTGGGAACAGATCTGAGGAAATTTCTGCACAGAGTTTCCTTCAGATTTCTTTATTCCGCTGAGGACCAGGAGACGCAGCTGAGTCTTACGGCACACCGGCAACACTGGGTGCACTCCTGAGGAGTTGCCTCTTCTTACCTGGCTGCCTATTGCCTGATACAACTCCAGCCAAGGAGCCACAGGCAAAGGGCTAGCAACATCCATGCAACTGAGAAGCAATAGGTCAGTCATCTCCTATCGATGTTAAATCCGTTTCCCTTCTCTGTTGCCAATAGTTTCTTAAGAGCGCTGACGCTATGCTGCCTAACAGCATTTTATTGAAACTATTATCAGATGGGTTTTTTCATATTGCAAGTGTTTCATACTTTTAGGAGAGTCAAGATATACAAGCCAACAGAGTCTATGTAGGTACAGAGGTGATACTATCAATGGAAGCTGGTACAGAAAGAAACACTCGTCAGGATGCAAACAAAGTGATGTGGAAATCTCCTTCAGTAGTTCCTCATTGCCTGGCAGTAACGTCAGCTGATGACTTTATTGCCAACTGACACTGAAATCTCTTCAATCAGAACATAATAATAAATGAAACCCTCCTACATGTTATGGTTTGTCATGTTGTGAAAGACCTGAACCTTCTCACAGACCAGGGCCTGCTGCCCCTTCCCTTTGTGCAGCAGGCTTCTCCAGAAAGAGTCTGGAATCATAGAATCACCAAACAAGAAAGGGAATAGGTTTAATTTACTCACTACAAAAGTTGTAAGGCTGCAAACCAGGCATTTGTCATTGCTGATATAAGGGGGGTCTTTGAAACTATCAGGTTTTATGTGGGCTCCAAAGTCCCAGTCTCATCCCGGGTTCAACGGAGCACAATGGTGGTCTCCTCAGGTGTCTTCTCTCTGCTGCTACAATCTTTAGCCTCCAGTCTACTAAGGAGTTGCACCGTTTTACAAGATAATCAGCCACTGAGTACAACTTGAGGTGACTCAGGACAAATATTAATTCAGGCAAATGGCTCTTTTGAAAAGGCTATGTATGCCTATCCCCTCCCTGAAAAAACTCCAAATAATTTTTAAACAAGAGTTCCACATGGGACAGTTTGATTAAGTCTTTAGTCATAGTTAAGTAGTGTTTATATCAAGAATATTTCAGTGGAAACTAACAATATTATTTTGGTATTGTAAAATAAAGAATACAGAGAACACAAGGAAGCCTTGCAAACTGAACTTTAACTGCAAGAAATAGCCCCAGGAGGGAGACAGCAGTAGGACCATATGTGCTCTCCATTCCAAACACCTATCCCATTAAATGGTTTTGAATTCTTTGAACTGGCATGAGACTTTACAGAGTAAGTCCATGAGTCATTGAATTTGCCTGCTTTGTGGTTATACACAAAAATTAATTCAAAGAAAGTAATACATCCTGCAGATTTGCAGTGTAAAACATGACAACTGTCAGTGACTCATGTTTTTGCATTACCTGATTTGCCAAAGATATTCACGGACAGACCACAGGTCAGTAATTAAGCCCAGCTGATCCAGTGGTGAAGAGATGATACAACCTCTCTCCTTACAGCTGCACTGAACATTTTGGAAGACCCAACATCCAACACGACATGAAAAGAAGACTTTAGATTAAAAAAAAAAAGGATCCTTTATTTTTGATTACAAGGGCAAAGATCACCTTTGTTGGTCTTCAGCATTTTTTTCTTGTAGGCCCCTAACATCTGCATACACATATTTTTCTAATTTCTGGTTCAGCCAGATACTTCTGGCACAGATGATAGGCACATGGAGTAAAAGCAGTTATATTGTGCAGCTCCAAGCAAAAAAAAAAGACAAAAGAATGGAGCAGAGTAAAAGCCATTAACAAAACAAGATGCAAATGCAAAAGTCCTTAAGAACAGCACGTTCCAAAATAGGAGTGTCTACCCTTCTGCCCCAGGAGGTGTTGAATAGATGCCGCCAATCCAAATCCCAGCCCTGCAGCCCATTTTGAGCAGCACACACCAAGGCCTATCCGCATCAAGAGCTGGAAGCCACCACCTTGAGTCAGGAAACAGCTGCCAGCTCTAGGTGCAAAGTCTGGCAGTGGGGACTAATAACCCCACCACATACAGAGGCAAGAGCCACTAACTGTAGGTACAACTACTTCTAGAGTAAAAAGCAGAAGAAAACATTTCTCACCTGAGAGCAATAGCTTGGCAGCAAGGGCAAGCCACTGGTTATTAGTGGCATAGGATGGCAAAATGAGTCTGTTTATGGGTTAGCCAGGTATGTTGCCATCTGGAGCTAGAAATTAGGGAGTAGAAAAGAAACACAATCTCTTCCCACCAATAGGTTGGAGTAATTTGGCTGACTTTACTCAATAAAGGTGAATAATGCTGTAATGTTAAGTTCCCTCACTGTTGTTCTTCCGTAGTTTCCCTACCCTTAGGAACCAGACTTCAAGATCAGCATAGATAAGATCCTATTGCTAATGAGGTTTTGGCTAAACTCCCATACAGTTTGTGCAGCTCTCATGCAATTTCTACTGGAAGTCATTTTTGGCTCAGTTTCCCAAGGCATTGCATTTCTACTGTTACTGAGCATGTATATTTGTGTGCCTACCTGGGAGTCTCCCAACAATATTTGAATCCATTAATAATTTCAACCAAAAGATAACAAAACAGAAAGGATCTATGAGATACTACCTTCCTACAAGTTTCAACAAAGCAGCTATCTTAGCAGAGGACAAAGCTCACCTTAATCCACCCCTCTTCTCTGGCAGAAAGAAGCTTGATGAACCCCAACCTTATTTGACACAAAAAATACTCTCTTCAATGAAACAGTAATATTTTTGACATTACAGTGCTTTATGCTACCACTGAACAGCACAGAGGTTGCTATTTTAGAATATCTGCTGGTTCACCTAGTTCACCCTTACAGGAAATGTTTCTTCCCTTTGTACTGCAAGTGGAGGATTTTTTGACATAAATCTCGAGAGAAGTCACCCAGGGCCTGGGGTCTGTGTTCCAGCAGCTGTTTCCCATTACCACTGAGCCTATTCTCATGAATTCTCACATACTGAGGATGCGTTGCTAACACATCCTTGGGAGTATTAGTAAAAAAAAGGCTGGATTATATCTGTTATGTAAAAAAATACTTTTTAAATGGGGTCTGTATTACAAAGCATAACCTCCCAAGATCTGTGACTGTACCAGTATGTTTCTTCCTATCCCCATGGGCAACCAACCACACTGCAGCCCAAGGAAGGCAGGAGATCACACAAGAATAATGAATTTCAGCATGTAGTAATACTGAAATGTATATGCACACGGTGAAAGAATCAAGTGACAAATAAAAAATCTGGCATTTCTTAAAGGAAGACTGGGTGACTTTGGTCTACTTACTGTCTCGGAGTGTGGAGTTAACTCTAATGATGTTGTTTGCTCCTTGACATGTGTATTTCTCAATTATTTTGTAAGTAATCTTGAGTCTCCCAGAATTACAAAAATATCACTTCTTGTCTCGTTCTGCTGCCAGTCTAAGAAATGGCCTGGTACTCACTCTTTTACACCTTTTTTTTTTTTGCAAAAATCCAATTGCATTTGAGTACCAATACCAATGAGGACCCAAAATAATTACATGGCAGCAGAAGCACATCATATTGCTAGAGATCATCTCTGATCAATTTCTTTTAACTCATTATTGGCTCTCTGCACCTTCACAGTCTCATGCAAAAGTATAAAATCAATCACACTGCCGAAAATGTTCATAAAGATGGTTTCATTTAGCAGATCATGCATTTTTGGTGAGAACATCAGCCATCTCATTCACATCTGTGAACACACCAGTTTCCTTGTTCCCATCTCTGAAATGTCATTTGCTGTTTTGCTCTAGCTGACACCATATTACCTGATTTTTTTTTAGATTTTCAGAGGAAACTTTGAGTGTTGTGTACTGTAGCTAACATTTCTGAAACAAAGCTGGCAAATCAGCATTTCAAGATAGAGCTGAATGAGACTGGCATAGGTAAAGAATTCAGGATTGGGTTTTACAAAGGAAGTGAATAGCAGTTCTCATTACATCATCCAGCATTGCTCTGGCTCCCATTTAAGTCAATATCAACAGAAATATGGCAGATCTGAAACCTCTGCATTCCCCCCAAAAGAAAAATATACTCTTTTACCATAGCCATCAAAAAAAATTATTTAGTCTATATGATGCTAGGAATCCTTCCCCACAGATAGTCCATCACCAAAGCAGTCCCTGTGGAACTGTAGCAGGTCCTAGTTGTAAAAATCCCCATATCTTCCAGGGCCTTTCATTACTCTATTAGATAAATTAACTGACTAACCCAATGCTTAAAAATAGCCAGAGCCTTCTCTATGTAGGACTCTCTACACAGGCCTGCAAAAGTCCAAAGAATGAATCTTTGTGATATTTGCCTCCTTTTCTAGGTTTTGGTAGGGGTCTTTTGGTCTTTCTGGAGAGGTCCTGAAGCAGGTATGAACTATAATTTTACAGAGGAAAGAGCATATACCACCAAATGTAATTAAGGATGATTTAAAGAAGTAAAAAAATTTATAGACTATCTCGATGCACATATGAAAGCATTCTTTAGTACCAGTAAAAATCCCTTTACTGCTGATACGTCATTATAAATATTAATTCACTACTCAAAATGATAGCAAAATGTGCATACTTCAGGGTAGGGTGTTAACTGCTTCTTAAAACCACCTTTCAGAAGAAAGTATAATTATGTCTCAACATGTTTCCCATCAGAAAGGCTTGCTTCAGAACTCAGAAATGTTCTACAGCCTTATTTAGACCTTTTAAAAACACAGCTTCTTGGCATATATAATTGCTTTGTTGCAAAAGCAGTTTTACAACAATAGTCAATCCCATACTGACAGCTTGCTGTGCAGATACCAAGATCAAGATATACCAAGATCAAAGCTGACATGGTTGATATGAAAAATGTATTTTTTTCTGAAATCAAGGCAAGATTTCTGTGAAACAGAGAAAAGTGCAATGAACACTAGTGGAGGACAAGTAATATTATTTTTATAATTAAATTTTATATTTTGTATCAAGATATGCTGCATTTTCTGATTCAAATTGCAGGTATGTTTATGCAATGTGAATTTCTGTAGGTGTTTTTCACATGGTGAAATTAAAACTTCACATAGTGTGTCCATTTTATTGTAGGTACTATTTTATTTAGCTTTTGGTTCAAAAAGCCTTCTGTGCAAAGTTCTGTTTCTGGTGTAAATCACATACTCAAGAGGTCTCTCCTTAGTACCTGCAAAACCAGAGAGATTCCTTAAACATATTTATGATGGTTGGTTGGGGGGTTTTTGCCCATGCCATGTATGCAGGACCCAGAAGTGAGCTGCTCTGCAGGGTGAAGACTGGGAGAATGTGAACCCATGTTTTTGAACTGGGCCAAAGGGGAAGCACCTCCTGGGAACAGTATTTACCAGTAAGTGTGGTGGGATGTGCAAACTCAAAGGTATTCCACATGCTGAAGCCAGTTAATTAGAATGAGCTCACACATGGATCGACATAGGAAAATACAGATATAGGCAAATGGAGCAGATAAGCAAGGACAAAATTGAGTTATTTAATGCTAATGGGGTCTCTTTAAACTCCCACACCTTTGGCCTAATTCTTAAGTCACAGACACAAGTTTCTTTGTGAGTGGGGCTCCTCACACACAAACTGTCCTCAGCTTTTGTCACTGGTGCAGTTTTATTTAACTCTGGTCCCAGCATACAGTTCCTCCAGGGGCTGTGACATGCATGGCAGAGCTTCACACTTTATGAAAACCTCTGTCTGGAAATGCAATGCCAGCATCTTTACCCATCCTCCTGTTCCTCAGCCAGGAGGGAGCATGGCTGGGCACACTTGACAGACATGCTCCTGGCCATGAGCTTGTTTCACATGCTTCTGTCCTGTGTAGGTTTGTCCTATTTGCTACCTGCTCATGTCCACCTGCATTCAGCAAAGTGTAGCTGAAGGTGACACCAGTGTAATGGGTCTTGTGAAAGCTCTAGCTTTTTGCATTAATTTGGTCTGGTAGTCTCCACAAATGCCTTATCTGTCATAACAGGAGACCTGGCTTGTTCCAGAAATACCTAATTTTCTGAGCAACGACAGAAAAAAACATTTTCTGACAGATGGTACAAAGAGCAAGCTCTTTTCTCCATTCTTTTTGGTCCTTTTCCTTGCCATCTGCTGGAGGCCATTACATGCCTTACGTTTCTCAGTAAATGTAAGATCAGGATGCACGTTTCAAACACAGTGCCATATTTCAGCTGCTAGTTCTCAACTGCTCGTCAGCTGGTGCTCCTGTCCTCCTCTAGCCATTCACACAGTGTTGTTAAGCCTCTATCAGAAACATAATTTTGATGGTTATATTAAAAAATACTCAGATTTTCAACAAAGTCTAACACCTATAAAAAAAAGCATCTCATTGCACATTTATTTCTGTCAACAACAGCAGTATCAGAAACCTGTCTTCGTAAAGGAAAAAATAATTGAAAAAAGATTTTTCAGCCTTTTCTGTTCAGTGTCGCAGTAAAGGATATGGAAATACAGAATAATACTAAAGAATAAACACCACCACATACCCTTAATTAGAAATCCATTATTATATAATTTGCTGTAGAATTTAAAATGGAAATATGTATACTCTTTAAGTCTAGTACTAAGAAAAAGTCAGAAATACTGAAAATAGCATCTACATTTTAAAAAATTGCTATCAGACATGGCAGATTCTGCAATAGAAGTTTCACTGCTTGTACATAAAAATTGAAGTTATTATTTGTGGCCTTTTACGGTTGAGAAAATAAAACTGTCTTGTATTTTTTGAACAGTTGATCTTGAAAACTAAGTAGCAACACAGAAGTTCATTTCAGCAATACACTAAAAATTAAATATCCACCTTTCATTGAAGTACAGACTTTCTAGGTATGTTTTCTTAGTTTACACAGTATATCTATAAATTGTATAAATACATCAGCACACAAACTTCTTCTATCCAAACGACATCCCAAACTTGACAGAGCACACTTTAATTAAATAAATTGCTGTTATTAAATCTGCTACTATAAATAAAAGTAGTCTCCAGTCCTTTTGTCCTATATGATAAAAAGAGCATGGCAACAATAAAAATAAAAAATAAAGCTTCTTTTCTCAACAAAAGCCTTTTAGCAATACATGCCCATCATATGGGCAAGATTTATACCTTCAAACACGCATCAGACAATATGGAGCATTTAAAAACATATGGCCATATCCTCCTATAAAGCAACTAGATCTAGAGGAAAGGAAAAAGCATAGTCAACACAAATATACCTATAAATAAAATAAATAGACTTGGTAAATTTATTCCTTACACTCACAATTAAAAAACAGCATCCTCCTAAACATGCTAATGGACAACCTGCAGTAACTCTTCCCAGGTTTTTAATAAAACTAAACAATTATCAATTCCAATCTGATTTTTAGCTTGAATTTTGTACCATTTATACAAGGCCTTTATTTGTTATTTGATCCATTATGAAATTTGTTGCTTATGGAAATCCAAAACTATGATCAAGCGGTATCTGTTAGAGGTTGCAGTCCTTTCACTGTAAGATGTATCTTCTAGTCTTTCATCTTTACAACTCTTTACCCACTTCTCCACACTTTTTCTTTCTTCAGTTGCTGACACTGAACATGCATACCTGATTAATGTACCAGTACCAAATAAAAGAGAAACAATACCTTTGACATGCATACATATTTTTAAAAACATTTTCTGACCTACAAAACATCTGTGCTAGTTGTTATATTTAGGTTTCCTATCCATGAACCCAATAAAATCCTTTTCATAGAAGCCTTTCTACAATAGCTTCTTGTCCTCCTCTTCTGTGACCAGTACTCTGAAGTCCATTATTTTATGTTGATGTATTAAACTTTGCATATACAAAAAGCTATGGCACAACAAAATAGAGTGGAAGAAATCAAGACCCTGATTTTGAAACTATGAAGAAAGTTAAGTCATCAAGAATTTGCCTTTTTATTTATACAAAACTTGCCTAGTATACACACACTGAGAATTATGCATTAGTATTTATGTAAGCATTACAGATAACTTGCTCTTTGGAGTGGAAAAAATGGTTTAATAAATAGTAGAAACCGTAAGATTGCTGGTGTACCCTTCTCTAGTGTTATGGCTTTTAACTTTTGTTACATACTACGATCAAAACTCCATCTGCTTTCTGAAAAGTTTCCAGTAGAATTTACCAATTATCTCCTGTATCAAGTGAGCTGGGAATAACTTTTCTCACAGTCTACATAGGTCAGCTCCTCTCCAGCACTGCACCCCCTTCTGAAAACATTAATACTTTTAACTGAAAAGCTATCAACTAAGATACAAAAACTAAGCTAAAAACTCCAACTTTACTCTGAATAAAGCTCCAGTGCTCTTTCTACAACTTCTGAGGACTGAACAGGGTGCCTAGAGAGGTTCAATCATTGGCAAATACTCAAGACATCTGGAGACAGCCCTGTGCAGCTGGCTCTAGGTTACCCTGTTTGAGCAGTGAAGTTGGACAAGATAACCTCCAGAGCTCACATCCAACCTCAACTATTCTGTGGTTCTACACTGGTTTTGTTTGTAAAGCTGATTTCCCCCAGCATCTAAAAAGATTGAGTTTAGTGATTCATAAATCAAAAAATAACTTACTACAATTATTCACACACAAAGTCAGGTGTTTATTTGCCATATTTACAAGTATAAACACATTAATGCTACAAATACTCTCACGTTCTTTATTAGCGTGGCACTTTAGATAAGGTAACATACAATGCAAGTCAGATGCCTTAGTTTTACCAGGCACCTGTGTAGTAACTGCCAAAGTTTTACCAAAACAAGTATGGCACATGTTGTAAGTAATTCTCTTCCAAACATCTGTAAATCTTTAGTACTAATAGCAACTGTACATTAGATTTTCATATTTTTGGTCAAATAGATATACGATTTTATTATTTTTATTGAAAGATTAGTAGTTCATTTGGTCACAAGTCAGAACAGTCTTCTCACTTCAGTATTTTACAGCACCAAAACTTTTTGCTTTGCAGTAAACACATTTTTTCCCCAAATTATTTGGGGAGCCATCACCAGCAGATACTGTTGATGATCTGAATTCCATCATTTCAGCTGTAAAACAACCTTCAAAAAGGAGAAAAGGAATGAGATTAAAGTTGGTTAAGACCAAAACTTAAGCAGCCTATGAGAAGAAGCCTTTTGCTTTCTGTTTCAGTATAAGATGCAACTGAATAAACATTTCTTTCCTCCAGAAAGCACACCATTCCTCTCTCAGTTCTTTTACAACCTCACACAACCATCACTTTCAGTAACTTTTTTTACCCTTTACTGCACTCAAACCATTCTTCAGCTGCCTCTAACCAAAAAGTAGAATAGCAAGTCCAGGTTCAGTGAGATTCCCTCTGCACAAGGCAGAGCCAAAGGACCAACTCCCCTGAAGTGAACTCCTCCTTGTGTGCCCACAGAACTAAGTACATGACCACATCCCACAGCTTCCATACACACCCTCAGGCAGAACAAAGGCCATGTGAACACTGAAGTCTGTCCCAGAAGAATCCTTGCTCACATACTATTTTTATTTAGTTTTGCAGGGAAGAAAATCCATAAGCAAGCAAGCTGTGAAAGCTCTTAAGGGCTGTAATTTCATGAGAACACCATTTTCTTCAAATCCTCATTTTCCTTAGCCTTTTCTATTAAGAAATCTGTGACCCTTCAGTGTCTCAGCAACCTTATTCTTTCACTTGAAATTCTCTTCTGGGTTACTATATTGAAATCTTTGTAACTTTCTTCCTGATTTACTATGCCATGGAAATTAAAGGACTTAATATGAACCAAATAACTCTCCCAAACACTGACGCTTTGTGAAGCTGAGGGAACATGGGAGTTCTCACCAATCTTTCAGCACAGGAAAGGGGTAATTGTATTAAATTAAAGAAAATACATTTAGTCTAGATATTAGGAAGAAATTTTTTACTGTAAGCGTGGTGAAACACTGGACACGGATGCCCCATCCCTGGAAACATTCAAGGCCAGGTTGGACAGGGCTCTGAGCAGCCCAACCTAGTCAACAATGTCCCTGCTCATTGCAGGGAGCTTAGACTAGACAACCTTTACAGGTCCTTTTCAACCCAAACTATTCTATGATTCTATGAATTTTGCTTAAAATAAATCAGTACATGACAAGTCAGTAACAAAAGATTAAATCAGTAAAAGTTACCTTATTAGCAGCTTCCAGTGCATTTATTAGGTTTTGCAACTCTTCCTTATTCATCTCTATAGAAATCGGCTTAATTTCACCATTTTCTCTCACATCCAAATCAAGATTGAGGAGTGGCATTTGCAGCATGGAGATCTTATCACTGGAGAGAGCGAGCTACACAGATTGACAAAACATCAATAAAGTGGAAGATGGAGCCATTAAATTTTTAGTCTTTCATAATCTCACATCTGTACTTTATACTGAACTTCTAATACCAGAACAAATATCAGCGTGACAAAACTAACTTCACACAAGTCATCTCTGCAGCTTCCAGGGTTTTTTCCTCTCTTATTGGGATTTTTGTTTGTTAATACCAACAATATATCGAATAAAGACCCCCTCTTCACAGCAATACACTTGTCAAAACCAATTTGTTAAAATTACTGGGATCCACACCTTGGTATTCTAGGTGAAAAGAAAGGATACATTTGATCATGGCTCTTTAATGAAGTATATGAACTCTGAAATCACCATATTCAAACAGGTCTTCTAATCAACAAGAAGAGTCTTACAGAATGGGGCTGTTAGGAGAAAGAGACCTTTATGCATTTTTCAACACCCTGCAGCTGATCAAACACTTTGTCAGATATCCTAATAGACAAACACTGATGAAGATTATATGCCAATTGTGCCTTCTTTTTTGTTGACTACTATACTCACTCTAGCATAAATAATGCTTTTAAAATGTATTAAAATCAAAGATCAGTTGACAATACTACAAGTTAGTATGGTACAGACCTATTTATTTAGAGAATAGAATGTGGTAGGGTTCACCCATGGCAAGCAAAAAAAATCATAACCAGCTCAAATGGGAAAAAAAGTGGTTTTAAGAAAAATAATAGTTCAGGCATGTACCAAAATTTGTATCACCTAACAGAAAGAAACTCAATAAATTCCCTAGAAGAAAAAATTAAAAGAAGCCACAAACATAAAACAAGAGTTCACATAAGTCTGTATTTTTGTTAGCAGTACACACAGTTAGCAAGAGATCAAGCCCAGTAACAGTTCATCTAAAGAACATTATGATGCCATATGTGCTCTTACAAAAACTTGTCTGTTTTCGGCATTGCTCTTTGATTTCCAAAGCTGTTTGCTGCAGAAATTATTTAGCACTCTTGCTAACATGGAAAACTACTTAACAGCTCTACAAATCTGTTTAACAGCTCTCATGGTCTAACCAAAAATACAAACAGTGTAAGTAATGTTTTTAAGTCTTTGATAGTGTTTAATTTAGACCAGATGTCCTCATAACCTCAAACCACCATCCTACTTTAGGGAACACCATTATCATTGACTTTTTACCAAAACAGGAAGTCTAATGATAAATGACTTCAAACTAATTATTAAATCTTTATTGCAAAAATATAAGCATTTGAAAATGTCAACAAAACTTATCCTGGATCAGTCAACTAATCTTAAAATTAAGTATATAGTTCCTCTTCCTTTGAGAAAAAATACCGTTTATTCAGGCCTCAAAATCATAACAGCATACAAAACCTTCAGGTGTTCCTGAATAGCACTAAGCCTCCCTGAGAAGCTTTAAAAGAAAAGAGAGGAAAAACAAAATAAAACAAATTACTAGAATTTACTTTTGCAGTTTATACACATTTCTGGCAAGTCTTTATGTGTTATCGTTCATGTGCTTTTCCAATACGTATAAAAATTGAACCATTCTGCAGAGGGAGCAGGCCTAATGGGACTGTATCAATAGTTATTTGTCTGTTGTAGAACACTGCTTTTAAACAACATTAAGGCAACACTCTCACCTTTAACTGCCAGTCAAAATCCTGCAGCTGGGCAGAAGAGATTGCATTTACTCCTTCTACTAGGGCCTTCCTGATTTCTTCCTTTCTACCTTTCAGACATTTTGTGATTGCTTCTTGACAGTCTGAATTTAACTCAATTATCTGCCTAGCAGCCTACAAAAATAAAAATGAAAACCATGATTACTTGAACTATGAACCACAGAAGTAACATATACCACGTGCAATAGCTGTGCTCTGTATATATCTAAGCTGATAGCTGTTATATTGGACTTGATTCTTATATTGCCCTTTGTGGCTGCCCTCTGATAGTTAAGAGTCAGTGTTTACCACAGCAACACAGACAGAAAAAAATCGTCATTTAAATTAAAAGATACCAGAGAATGGAGGCTTTGTCAGCCTTCTTACATGCCACCCTAAAATCCAAAGAACATCACACACCCAAACAACTCAGGTTTAGGTCTGTAAGTTTCTCAGTATCAGGGCAGAGGCTAAATACATCAGCTCAACTGAAATACAAATACTCCTCAAGGTCCTCAAGGCTACACAGATGTCTTTCTTTGACCCAGCTGCTAGCAGGTGGTCAAAATACAAGCAATGTGCAAGACATGAGAATTAACATTTCTAATAATGGAGCAAGATTTTGCAAAATTCATATGTACTGGAATGTCCTGAATTACAGTCCCTGTACCACATGATCCTCCATTCACAGTCGGATTTTTTACAAAATTTATTTACATACAGTCAACATTTTACCACTTCAATGCAGTACTAATGAATAAAGAAAACCAAACAAGAAGGTGAATTGGTTTTATTGCTAACGAGCACTATTATTTACAGACTATGTAAACAAATTTAATCTGGTGGTACTCAACATACCAATTTGAGTGATTAAACCAGTATTTTAACAAGTATCCTGGATACTAAAAAAATATTCAAAAATCAGCATCAATTTCACTTTTTGTTGCAGAAGTCTTGGCAGTGTATCTCTAAATGCTGCTTACCTCTTTAGGCTTAATCCACTACTATTAAAATGCTGTCCTATAAAAATATTTCAGGATTAAACAAACTACAAGACTAATCTCTCCAGCCATGATCTCTCAAAGCCAAGGCTAACCAGTGATGAGCCCTTACCTCTTCATCAGATATATTTTTGCCAACTGCAGTTTTGAAATATGTCTTCGTTTTCTCTAAAACCTCCATCCACTCTGACAAGCTCCAAACATTGCTATAATCCTGGTATCGAGGATACGCACGGCCACAGATGCCATCAACTATGTTATGAAGGAACTGAAACGATGGGATACACAACTTATGAGTATAATTCTCTCACGGTGAATCTACACCTGATATGAGACTGATCAAGCAATTCAGTTATCACCCCTCCCTTCACTGGGAACTGCCTCGATGCTTCCAGACTGCAGCCCAGGCAAAAAAGCCACGAATGGGTACTCCCTGAATATGAACTGTCCTCCCTTCTCCCCTTAAAGGCAGTTCACGAGGTCTGGCCATAGAAATCATAACGTGATGCAGATTCACCTTATACGGGGACTTACAAGGGGACTGAATAATTGTGTGCGCAATTAGAGTCGTGCTGAGATGACGCGTCAAAGGGCGCTTCAGTCACCTGTGCTCTGGGATTGCCAGGCTGCACAGCACAACCCAGACTGCTGATTTCCAAGCCCGCGGGCCTCTCTAGTCTCCCAAAGCACTGTTCCCTGGCACTGCGGCCTGGCGGGAGGGCGGCCCCGCTACGCAGCCCCGCGCCGCCAGCAGGCCCTGCCTCCGTCCCAGGTACCGGAGGGCAGCACCCCAGCCCGCCCGCGGCGAACACCGCCCGCCCCGCCCCGCCCCGCCCCGCCCTGCCCTGCCCTGCCCGGGGCCGCGGGGAGCCCACCTCGAGCGCCCGTCCCGGCGGGAGCCTCTCCAGCAGCCGCGCCATCTCCGGCCCAGCCCGGCCCGCCCGCCACGTGACCGCTCCGGCAGCGGTGCGCATGCGCACAGGCAAACACCCGCCCTCCTCTGCCCAATGTCACGGGTTCGAGTCCCAGCCCCGGCGCCGCGAGTGCCGGGTGCGCTTAGGGGCCAGTGGGTGCTCTGTGTGACCTTCGGTCAGACGGTCAGTGAAGCCAGAACGCCCCAGATTTGACAAGCTTTTATATGCAATAACGCTTGAGCTATTTTTGCATTCCGCCTGTCTTGCAGCTTTGCTTTTTGACTCTTAACAGGTTAAATTTGCAACTGGTGTCAGAAGAGGAAGCTCAAGGCTTACAACAGGCACCACATCTTCTATGACATTAAATCAAATTGAGGAAGTTAGAAGGAACACTAACTGCAGAAGTCCGTGCTGCTTGTACAGTGTTTACCGTGAAAAGCTCGTCTTTTTAATGCATTGTCAAAGTCTGAAGTCAATCCTAGCCAGACAGTGGAGGAGGTTTATGGAACAAGTTTTTGGCATTAGCAGAGATCTTTCCATGTGTTGAACTGATTGAATGTGAATGTGAATGCAAAGAAGCAAAATTGCCCTGATTGCTTTTATGAGAAAACCTGTAAGAATTCAAGTCCCAGCAAGACACAAAACTGCACAGAGACTCTTAACCTGTAGGCAGACTTTATTTCACTGAAATCACTGGGCTAATTTACAGTCAGTCATGCATATGTAGGTATAACAGTGGGCCGTAAGAATACCACAGCAGCTACAAGTCCGTGCTGGTGGTTAGAAGGTCTTTGTAAAAAACCCAGGCTGCTTAAGTCAGCCTGCAGCACAGCTTCTTCACAGACAGGCATGTGGCCTTGTAGGAATGATGTGGTGCATGGGAGTTTTGGAGAAGAAACACATGGAGAAGAACCGACTTCATGTTCTGCTGACTGAAAGCTTTCAAATTCTGCCCATTTTCCTCAGGGTTTGCTAGTAGATTAGACTTTTAAGAAAGGTTTCTTGGAAATTTATTCAATTTTATTATGGAGAAATTACTCAAAGCTGCTGTTAAAATGAGAAGTAGTTTAAATTTCGAATTAAAAAAATAATTTTCAATAATAATTTCATTTATTCCCCTAGAATTTTCTTTGTTAGCTAATTGGAAACCTATCCACTTTGACTGTACTATGTTGCACACTACAAAACAGAGCACAAGGGGGAGCGTCTGCTCCAAACAAAATAGACCCAGAGACAACAGGAGAAAACACGAAGGTGATCCAGACTCGGAATGGAGTAATTTACGAAGTAAAGAGAAAGGTAGTGAGTGTCCCACTCAGTTGAAAGGGATCAAAAAAGTGAAAAATGAAAGAGAGCAAAGATGTAAGGCATGAAGACACGAACAGAGAGAAGAGGATGGGAAACTGCCATCCCATGTGACACTATCCCAGTGAACATTTTCAAAGCAGCTAATTTTTTGCAGGTCCGAAGAGTAAAGAATTTCACTTTTCATTTTTCACATATATGTATTTTAAAAGTAATATTTTTGATTAAGCCTATTGGTCTATGAGGAGCAAAGTCAGACTGCTCAAGGAAACCACAGCTGGGTTAACTAAATCCATGTTTCGGAGCCCATGTTCAACTGCAGTGAAGTAGGGGATAAAAAGCTGGCCTTTGGCAGTTTGGACTTTGTTTGGACCTGCATTATTTGGATCTGCCATCAAGTCTTAACCTTTAAAAATACCTGCTTTTCATGCTTCTGTACCACAGCAGTAACAACCCACCCCCACCCCTTGAAGTTAAGCTCTCAAATAACCACAAAATCAGGGAGGAAAACTTGTAGAACAGTAAGTACATAGGCAAGAGATTCCAGAGCAGCAAGGAAATAAGCAATTTTATGAGAGAAAAGTGTAGAGTGAACTTCATATTATTTTATCCACATTGCTGATGACTTGTAGAGGGGTTTACTTGCTTATAAACATAACCCACAAGCTAAACTACAGTAATTAAACCCATTTTAAGATCAATCCATTTGTTGCCCTTGTTTTTGGAAGAATGGCAATAATTAAAACATTGGGAAATAACTTAATAACCAGAGGTCATTAATATGATATTAGCATACATTTTATCATAACAACATAGTAGTAATTATTCATGGTAATATATAATAACTGTTATATATAATGTGTATATAATATACTAGCATAGTGTTTTACATTGCTCTAAGTATATCCAGTTGGGGAGAATATCCAAGCACCAGTATAAGTGTCCCACAAGGAACTATCAAACAGGTATGTCAATAGAAATAAATAGGTAACTGTGTATTTTACCAACACAAAGGGGACAGTAAATGCATTTTTATAATGCAGTGGAAACATTGAGACTGCAGTTTAGATTATGCTGAGCTAAATGTGGGTTGCCGTGGAAAAGGGAGGTCCCCCTAGTCCCTGTTGCCAGCTCTGCTTCCTCTCCCTGACCCTCATGCCAGCACTAGGGTGCCTGGGGCTGCAGGATGAAACTGCAGCTGATGTGGATGAAAAGTAATTTTATTTTTGCACTCTTTTTTTTTTTTTTTTCATGGGTTAGATTTCCACCACAAACAGCACCACTTCTGACAGAAGTGATATTTGCAGTTAGGACTGAGGGGGAAGACAAAATGGCAGCCCATACTTAGATGAATTGGTTGACACATGAATATCAATCAGTGAACCACTTTAATTATTGAACCAGGAATCTTGAAAGTTTTTGTAGAAGCTTACGTATAATTATGGTCATAGTGATATGCTGCAGCTGAAGGAGATTGAAAATAATGTATCTCAATTTTTACACTCTGATGAGCCAGTGAAGTTCAGAAGTGAGACTGAATGAACATGACACTGATGTGCATAACATACTTTACTACCTATTTGCTCTTCATAATCTATAATCATAATTCCCCTCAAATGCCAAATCTCAAATTTCTCAAATAATTTTACTTGTAAATTTTGAATATACAAAAATATGAGAAGTTTTGGTTCTTTCCCCCATCCCTGTTCTGTAAATATAATACTCATGTATTCACTCTTTGAGACATGAGGAGTACAGTGTGTCATGTACAGTGGATACAGTCTATGTCCACCGCTTTACACTTGTCTCTATCTTGTCTCCTTTTTCCTGTAAGAGGTATAACAAGAAGAACTTTCTTACATGTTCTTGAATTCACTTCTCATTGATATTTCAAAATCTTCTTGTTGGTTTCTGTAGCAGTTCTGTCCTTCCCACAGACTGCATGGAAAGAACTAGCAATAGCTCTGAGGGACATTCCTGTGGTTCAACACCACCTTAGAGTCACACAGTTTATATCCTGAACTCTGTACTACCTTCCACGGACAAAAACATACTGAAGAGATCATTCAAAAGAGCTCTGCTACACTGTAAGATCTTCAGAGAGGAACTGCTACTGTTGGAAACACTCCAAGAATACTTGGAAGTACCAGATGGAAAAAATATTGTACATATTGCCTGAAATCAGTTAATATCATAGCCTTGTAAAATATGTGTACTATGTACATCTCAACACCTGCCTGGCTGAGGTAGCAGAAGAGCCAGGAGCTGGTGTCACACCCAGTATTCTGCAGGATAGAGGCAGAGGAATAGCTTAGACCAGAAGAGTGACATACTACATACCCCAAGGAACTTGAGCCCTGTACCCACTAAAACAACAGCTCAAAAGATAAACTGGAGTCAGTAGCTGGGACTCTGCTCACGAGTACCACTGGTCACCATCTTTTGTAAACAGCTGGGCACTCAGAGACTTAGCCGGCCTTTCCTCTCCTGTCCCGCTTTGCATAAGCTTCTTTGATTGGAGGAGTCTTCATCTGCCATCCTACAAGAGTATCTATGAATATTGTCCTAACTCTCCTTTCTACAATTCAGACCCTTTTTTCTTATCCCATGCTCAGGGAACATGCAGAAAGTTTATTTTTATCTGCTCTATTGATACCATCTTATAAGGAAAAATCTATTGTCAGCATTTCTATCCTTCTCTGTCCCTTTCTTCATGCTTAAAAATTCTAGGTGAACTGAACACCAGGTACACATCAGGACTGGAATTTTACTCACAATGTTCCGGTCTAATGATTGTAATGTCTGGAATTCAAAATGACAACAACAGAAAATTGGTCATCCCTTTTAGGGCAGATGTAGTAAAACTTTAAGCCAAATATTCCCTTGCTTCTCCAAATCTAACCTTAAGATTTCAGTATTAATAATGAATGGTAAGAGTATGTTGGTGCTTTTCAAAAATCTTTGGACATCATAAAACAGAAAAGAAAATGCCCAGTAGGTAGATTATGGTGACTCTTAACCCTAGTAGTAAACAACAATTAGTAGATGCTGGAATATGCTGCATAGCAAGTTGTACCAATGTGTCATAATAGCAGTGGGGAGAAAGTATTCCTAAAATAATAAACAGCCCACTACATACATCCCATCTACACAGGGACTTCATGGACTGTATTTCTTATATAACTCTGAATTGAGAGCTACTATTACAGCTACTATAGATTTTATTTTTATCCCACCATATTTTGAAATGAAATGAAAACAGCAGTTGGTGAAAGTTACACTGGCAATACTCTGTTTCTGCTGACAGAGGTGGTTTCAACCAAGGACACATAAAGAGAAGGTAATTTTGACAGACTAAGAAAAAGCAGTTTGTTTATACAGATACATCCAGAGTAAGGCACAGCAGTGCTTTTTTACTAAATCCCTTCCAGGGTAAATACAGCCAACTTCCTCCCAGGGCAAATGGCCTTGTGATTTTTAAGTCTTTCTCAGACTGTGTCCAGCTTGGCAGCACATTGCATTAGCCAGATTGTCTGGACTTCTTTGTAGTCTCCAAATAATACACTATGGAGCAGATTTTCACTGCTATTTCCTACCTCTGCTTATCTTTTTCATGGGAAATAACAATTGAATAGACTTCTTCAAAACAAATCAAAACAAATAATATGAAAGTGACAACTTCTTACAAAGCTAACTGACTGTTCAAATATTAATTTGAAAACAAGATTTTCAGAAGCAGTTGTTAGAGTCCTGGACAGCTTCTGCATATTTACCAGCTTTTCAAACCTTGCTAACTCTTGATGCACTTGTGTAACCACCATGACCCATGACCTCCATGACTCCTGGGACAAATTGTGCTTTGAATCATATTACTGTAATTCCCTTTTTTTTTTTTTTTAAGTTTGAGAGTGTCTCAAATTAGCAAGGACACAAAAAGAAGAGAGGCACTGTTTTGCATTGGAAATTTTCTCATAGCTTAGCTGCTGATGAATAAGACACTATGCCAATACAAACATCTCAGCTTGTCTATGTATAATCTCTCTCGGTACAAAAGAAATATGTTCTAATTTTCCTAAAAACATTACCAGCCAACTGAAGAAGTCTGGAAGCCCTCTAGTTCATGCACAATTGCAAGAGTTTTGTACACAGGAAAATGGTACATACAAATAGAGTTTGCTATTGTAGTAATGATTGGTAAAAATTGCTACAGGAATAATGAATAAAATAATGAATCTCATGATGTGGGTGACAATAGTATTTTGATTAGTATTTTGCTCACACCAAGTTTTCAGTGGTTTGATGTTATTACATCAGAAGAGGTATTTTTAATTTTCAACGAAGCAGCTGACATTTGTGATTTTTTTTTTTTTTTTTTTTTTTTAGAGTTACTCTGGAGCAAATTCTAGAGAAGAGCTCTCTAGAAAATTTGTTTGCCTTGTGAATACCTGACTTCCTTGTTCTTCCAGTTGACACAATAAAGAATGTGGTAAGAAATTTTCATTTCACACTTTGGAGAATATTTCCGGAGGAATACTCAGTGACTTAAAATAGAAAATGTACAATTATGTTAATTTTCCTAGTTTTCCTTAAATAGTTCTACTTATAGGAGCAAAATGAGGAGAACATGTAAATTGTTCACTTGAAAATGGGACGTGCTTTTTCTGTATGTTATTTACAATGGAATATCTGACATAAAGTTCTAGCAAAGAGCAGTTGGTTTAATATTTTTGCACAGTGCAGGTTACATTTAAACCCTAGGCTTTCTTCTGAGTTTGAACTTGACCTACAATACCTGTGGAAGTATAAATCTCTCTTGTCTTTACCATGGGTATGGCTTTTCATTAATTTATCTTGGATCTGTGATGCACTGGGCTGAGTGAATCAGAAACACCCACGTGGTAACATTTCTTCCAAGTTAGCTAAAGCTGTACTTGTGCTTTGTCTCAGTCTTGGTTTATCTTTGTTTATACTTTATCTTGGTTTACACTGGCTCTAGAAGGTGATCAGATATAATGTCTGCTGGGACAAAGTTTCACCTTCAAAAATGTTTCAATATACATGAACCATAAAAATAGATTTTTTTCATTGTGGTGTCTTGTGGACACTTTTAATCTGATACTTGGTTTCCTAACCTTAAATTAACTTTTTGATGGGAAACCAGCCTTGGATTTTCCTTTGTGGAAAATACCTGAGAGAATCAAAAAGTCCAAGTGGTATCTTCATACCCATCTGCTGGATTATTTTTATTTGTTCAAGAAATGGATATAGTAATTGTGGCATAGGTACCTAAATTAGAATATTTACAAAATTTGCTTGGCAGGTTGGAGTCACTGTCCAGCAGAAATTGTGTTAGAAAAATTGTAGAAAAATTTAATAGGAAAAAAACCCTTGAAAAATATTATAACCCAGACAATAACTTTATACAAGCAAAGATAGAGAAAAAAGCAACAGTTACTAAATATTTCATTTGATATCACTGACTCAGGTCCTTTTGTTAGCTGATAAAGTGGTTTGATAAAAAGAAAGTGTAGAATTAAGGTTATTCCTGGACCAGATAATTTCAACAACTCAACTTGCTACTATATACCAGGAAAAGGAAGGCACATAAGTACATATCATAAGTGCATATCAAAAAGTACATATCATAAGTGCATATCAAAAGTGTTTTGACACACAATGAAACTGTAACAGTGTAAACCAGCTAATGACAAGTTTACATCTGTAGATAAGGTTGAAGATTAGCCATGGGAAATTGCAACATCAGAGTAAACAGAAAAAGAAGGAATAAAGCAAGTTTCCAAGTGCATCCATCTGCCTATGTACAATTCCACTTAGCTAGAACTACTTTCCAATCATACACACCTTTCCATCAGTCCACAAGTAGCAGCATTAGATGGTGTTCCCTTTTTTTAGGGTTAGATTTGTGTCTTTAAATGGGCCCATGTTAGTTCATGGGGCGTGAACATGGATTGTTAGAAGCTGGAGTCTCCCCATAGATTACCAACTCAGCTTCTCTATTGGATAAAGTAAAAATGCCATGATAAGAGGTAAATTCCTGCTGCATTACGAGCTGCAGTAAGTTGACAGTATCTAATTTAAAATTATTTTCTGCTTGTCTTGTTAATTCAGAGCCTCTTAGAAGTGAGACTTTCAGATTCCTTGTTAAATTCCAGCTGATAATTACTTTCTGCAGAATGAAAATCTCTAGAACAAAATCAGTTCTTAATACACACAGTACCAAACCACAGTGAGTAACAATCAGTAAGTCTTATGCCAATAATAGTAACTGCTACTGACTGCTAGTAACTGCTCTCCAGAACTGGCATCTAATGCCAGCTTCCTGATTCCTTCTGTTCTGCAGTTGCCTAAACATGATGGTATAAATCACAGGCAAAGCATGAGGATTACAAGTGAGTATTAGTCAATTATTCCCTTAAAACTTGTCTACACAAGCTATGTCACAGCAATTTATCCAACATTAACTAAGGTCTGAATGGATTGTTGAACTGCATTACACCTTTGGCTGGACACTTTTATTCAAAATTTAGTTAGCCTTCAGTCAGTTTGATATGATTCATTCTTATCTGGTTTACTTTAGCAAAACAAAGGTGGATTTATAAACACCAGGAACAGAAAGAATTTTTTAATGGAAGCAGTGGTCACCGCTAGTATAAGAGCAAATGGGTATGAAATTGAGTTTAGAAGCTAGAAGATAATTCTTAACCCTCACAGCAACCATATTCTGGGGCAGTTTTTTAGTACAGTAGTATGAGCAAAATACCTAACTAGTTTTAGATAAAGTTCAGTCAGCTTAAGAACCAGATTGTACAGCATGCTTGCAATAACAAGGTTTTAATGACCCTGAAAGTGCCTTTCAGGAAAGTTCCCATGATCATATTTACATACTCTCTACCTCTCTCAAGATTTGCAAAATGTACATAATTTACATAGAATATATCTTGCACTATAAAAATATTAAAACAAATGCTCAGTCTTTCAAATTGAGCATGTAAGCTCAGATTCACTAACAAACACTTTCATGTTGTGGTGTTTATTCTCCCTTGTTTCCATTTTTTTTTGTAACCTGAAAGTAGTAATACCGTCTTGTCTCACAGGGAGCAGTGAAGGAAAATTCATAACTATTTATAAAATGCTCACTCCAGTGATAAAAACAATCTCCTCACAAGGAAATCAATAAACCAGTACAGATCTAGACAGTGTATGGTAAATAAAGGCTATGGGCACACACAGACTAGAGCAGATAAACATCTGTTTTGTTCACTGTGTATCTGTCCTCCAGGGGTCCTGCCAGGAAATATATCTGAGGATCTTGCAGTAAGAAATTACCTTAGTGATAAGCACAACAGACTGCCTTAATTTGCACTGGCAACATTTCTTAGGACTCTAAACACACATTTACCAGCCAATGATGTGGTAAACAGTAATTCAATGTCATTTAAAATTCAAGGGGGGTTTTGTGAAATCTCTGCTCCAGTTAAATGATTTGCGTTTACTGCAGAGCGAAGAAAGTAAAGCATGATGAAATTACTGGGTAACAACCTATTCCCTTTCTGGCTATAAGTTATTATTAATATGCCACCACATCTTCAAATATATTTGAACTAGAGTGGATACCATAATATGTCACTATTTACACGTTGAATACACACTGGATCTCTCTAATACATCCACTGACCTCATATGAATGCACTAAGCTGATCTGGGAGCATCCACACTGCAGTAATGATAACCATCTATGTCTACAACCCCAAATCCCCACTGGCACTTCTATTTATGTGGATTTGGCACTGGAATCATCACTGGGTATGATTCTCCCCTGGGGAAGAGATTCTCCCAGAGAAGAATCAGACTCAGGTTTTCACATTCCATTGACTTGAGGTGCTCTGGGAAATGTTTGATTAGCATGTTGTGGCAAATCTCCCTCTTCCTTTCAGGTCTTCATGGGAAAGTTTTCAGTCTGCCAACGTTTAGTTGGCAGTTCACATGAGTTTCTCTCTTTCATGTGTCCCAAACAGTGCCAGTATGAGCACAGCTGGCTGAGTTGTTCATGCTGGTACTTGCAGAGTTATTGCAGCCATGAACAGATAGAGGGTTTGAACTACACAAAGAGCTCTGTGACTGTTTTGGAGTCATCAACAGCTCTTGGGTCGTCGGACTTAAGTCCATATAAGTCACAGGGAAATTCCTGAAACTTCAAGAAAGTACGGAGGGGTGCAGAGCACACACGGTCACTCACATGGTTGGATCACAACAATAGTTATTGGATTTCGTTATGAAAGGTATTCACAAAGATGGGAAAGAAAAGTCCAAGTTCTTGTCAGAAATACAGCTACTGAAGAAAATGTACTTCTAGTATCAACATTACTATTATTTTAATACTTACAAAGCAATACTTTTAGGGTATTCACATCTCATCAATGACCATAGTTTTGAGAAGCCTCTTATTTAAAACCATATTTGTCTTCATATCATCACCAAGAGGTAACAGAATTGTCATTATTCTTCTTTTCATTAATGGTGGTTTCCAGCAGAGAGGGCACTCAGTGGTTTACCTAAGATCAGAATGGAATTTAGTTCACTTAGCTCTTCTGTGTGACTCCAAAGCTGGTCTGAAGCCATTGTTTCTGACTGAATTTTTACAGTTAATGCATGGGCACTTACTGTTCACAGGAGGAAGAGGTAGGACTGACAGGTGAGGATCACATTCTTTTATTAATTGCCACTACCCTGGATGACTTGAACTTCAAAGTTTTCTTTTTTCATGTGGCAGTTCAGGAAATGTATAAAAGACACTTGCAGATGTCTCTGTGAAAATAAAAGGGATATATCTGTGTGGAGGACATTCAGTGTTATTACCTCCATGCAGAAAAGCAATCAGTGAGATTTCTCAATCAAGCATCATCTCTGGTGATTCTGCTCTTTGTAGTTACTCTTCCATAGGATACCTGGGAGAAGACGGTTTAATTACACTTCAGACATGCTGTATGGTTGCTTTGCGTGCTTGGGATCAAGACCATTCACACTACTGGACAGTTTTACAGAAGTATAAAAGTGAAAACCTGTATGTAATGGCCAAGTCAGGAGTCAGCAATGTCTCCCACTCACCTGATCAGCCTGACCTCTCCAAGCAGCTCATATGCTCTGCTTCAACACATCTAATTAAACTGCACAGAGTGCTGCACTAAGGCAGCTGTGCTCTTTCTGGCAGCCAGGGTGGCTCATTCATGGGTTGGTCAGATATTTTTGTGTGCACTGATGTACAGGCCTAATTGAGGCAATTGTTATTGCTGCGTAAACAAGGGAAACAAAATAATGCCTTTCGTAGTTGTAGGCTTACAGAATGGACTGTCATGCACAAAAAAATATGAATGGAAAATGTAAGCACGTGGATATGAATTATTTACAGCTGCAATGTGATTACAATAGCTGTGGTTGGTTATAAGCTCTGTGATGTTCTCTTCGTCAAACATCCCTGCCAAGTTAATGTTCCAATAAATCAATGTTAACCTTAAATCACTTTAAAGTAACTGGGTTTTGGCAAAGCCTACTACCACCTTGTGTCTTGCAGCAGCTTGCTCTGCTCTTCCCAGAGTTGACTCCTCTTTCCTATAGCACGTGAGCCAGCAAAGGTGGTAGATCCTGCAAGGAAACAGAACTCCACATCTTTTCCTGCCAAGAAGAAAAACCTACATAATTTCAAGGCAGTAGTTGCAGACTTCCTTCATGTAGAATTTTTATTCCATCTGACATGCCAGTATGTTTTGAAATTTCTACTAGCCACATGGGCACTCCAAAGAACAGACTAATACTGTCCCTGCCCAGCTCTGTGGGGTCCCGCGTGCACCCACAGCCGCACGGGTGGGTTCAGTATTATAGTCGGTAGCAAAGAGTCGAGAAGGGCATTTGCGTGCGTTCCGGCAGGAGAATTTATTGCCGCTACACTGTCAAAGGTTGCGGAAGCAAATACGAACGTGATCCCAAAACTCAGTTTTATCCGGGGGCGGGGAAAAGGCAGGACCAGGCAACGGGGGCCAATGGGGAAGCTCTGGGAGAGTGATGAGGGGTAGAGGCTGACAGCCAACCGGGGAATCCAAACTGGGATAGATTAACACAACAGAACAAGCATCCGTGGTAGTAGGGGCTTGCTGAGAACTCTCTGTCCCTTGTAATGTATGATCACCGGTCACCACAACAGACCATCAGCAGGTGTTCACTGAACACAACCAAAATGTTTTCAGTGTGTGGTATGGGGTGCAGGGCATGCTAGAATGCAGGACAACAGAGGAAAACAACACCATGCACATAAATGGGAAGGAGAGCACAACCAGGTACTGCTGCACAGCACAGCCCTCCCAGCTCTCTGTTAGGAATTCATTGTTGACACTGGACAAGTACTGGTAACCGCGGGCTATTTCAATAGGGACCAAGAGATCCTGATGGCAGTGATTTGTTCAAGACTATTTGGGCAGTTTCTCAATAGCCAGAGGCTTACTTCCTAGAAAACAAGAGGAAGTGTTTGCTAGTCTTGATTAGCCCAGTGTCTAGAAAACTTGATGTTTAGATGGGCCAAGCTGCCTTCAGTTCTGTAAATGACTGTAAAAGAGTAAGAACATCTGTTTCCCTGACGAGCTGTCAAGGGCGTCAGGTTCTGTGACAGTCATACTCCTACCACAACCTCCATCTGCTGAGGCCTTAAGGTAAAGAAAAAACTAACCTTAAACAATAACTAACTAAGCGTCATAGACTCTACTGCAGCGAGCAAAGCTCCCTCGCCCAGAGCCGTGGGGCGTGCGGGGGAGCCGCTTTTGGAAGGGTCCCCGGCCGCAGCTCGGCCCGGCGGGTCCCGCCTCAGTCACGCCTCGGGGGAGAAGGATCAGAGCGGGAAAGAGGCGAAAGGAACGAGCGGCCAAAGGCCGGTGAGGGCAGGTGAGGGGCGGTGGGGCGGAGGCGGCCAGGGAGCCGGGCAGCACCGGCGGGGCGGGGCCGGCGCGCGGCCATTCCCCGGGGATGTGCGCGGATCCATCGGTAAGTCCAGAGCAGATTCAGCAGGGCAGCTCGCCCGCGTGGTCGGGTGCGTGGATGGTGGCGCGGGAGGACAGCGGTGCCGGGCTCCGGGACCGAGACGTGGCGGGGGAAACGCGGAAGCCGCGGCCGCGGGGGAGGTCCCCTCAGCCCGCCCACGGGTGGTGTTTTACCCGCACCGGCAGCCGGCCCGGGAAGTGCTGCCGGGACCGGAACGGCCTCTGCGAAACCCGGCGGTGGCTGGAACGTCGTGGGCGGTGGAAAAGGACGATTTGTGGGTTTATGTTTTCAAATGTTCCCTGGGCCACGAGACCCCCTCGCCTCCCCCCCCCCCCGCCCCCCCCCCGGCATTGCGTATGTGAATCTCCTCGACTTTGAGTCCAGAAACAAAGGCCTTTGTTTTAATAGTTCACGGTGGTGACTGAGGTGTCAGCTTTTTACTGCTTTACAGATTCATGGCAAGGAAGTAGACTTAAGTCCATATAAGTCACAGGGAAATTCCTGAAACTTCAAGAAAGTACGGAGGGGTGCAGAGCACACACGGTCACTCACATGGTTGGATCACAACAATAGTTATTGGATTTCGTTATGAAAGGTATTCACAAAGATGGGAAAGAAAAGTCCAAGTTCTTGTCAGAAATACAGCTACTGAAGAAAATGTACTTCTAGTATCAACATTACTATTATTTTAATACTTACAAAGCAATACTTTTAGGGTATTCACATCTCATCAATGACCATAGTTTTGAGAAGCCTCTTATTTAAAACCATATTTGTCTTCATATCATCACCAAGAGGTAACAGAATTGTCATTATTCTTCTTTTCATTAATGGTGGTTTCCAGCAGAGAGGGCACTCAGTGGTTTACCTAAGATCAGAATGGAATTTAGTTCACTTAGCTCTTCTGTGTGACTCCAAAGCTGGTCTGAAGCCATTGTTTCTGACTGAATTTTTACAGTTAATGCGTGGGCACTTACTGTTCACAGGAGGAAGAGGTAGGACTGACAGGTGAGGATCACATTCTTTTATTAATTGCCACTACCCTGGATGATCTGAATTTCAAAGGCAATAACCAGAGATGATAGATGTTTTTAGTGAAAACTAGTCTGAAATTGGGTTCTCTACATAAGTACTCAAAGATACTCTCTAATCAGACATTACTGTCCCACCTTGCTTGTGCCAACATGAGTACTTTCACAGCTGTAATGATGGATTGGGAAATCCAGTAATGTTATTGTGTTTGAGTTAGTAAAAGGTCTTGCACAGCGGTGAGAACCAGGTTCAGTAAGTACCAGACTGATTATGAAGGAGTTGACAAAGCTAGGAGTGGAAGGTAGAAGTGAGAACAATTCTGTTCAGTGTTAACTTTTAAATCAGTTCAACTACTCTCAGCACTGATTCTCCAGTGTCTTAAATAGTTTTGGGGTTTCTAGGGTCAGAATTTCAGCATTCTTAACTCCTTTCATATTTTTTTTAGGCGTCTGTATATTTTGGCTTCATTTTTATTAATAAAACTTTTAAAGATACACATTTGTAATTGAACCCTCAATTGCTGTAGGTTAATTCTCACTTTCAGGTCTGAAATACCATCTCAAGAGTCATGTTTTATAGTCTTACAGGAACTCTCTAGTGGTTAAAGTGGATTCACAGGTTATTCCTGTCAATATATCCCCAAGCAGTAGGCAGGTTTTATTGCTCTGTGGAAAATCTGATTGTCTTCCTGAGGTTGTACAAGAGTTGGTTTTGTCAAAAATTCACTAACCCTAGAGCATTAGACTTGAAAACCTCAGTGGATGCCTTGGGAAATTAGGGAATTCTTGAGTAGCTGATAATGTAGGTGTCTTAGAAAACCAGAAGAATAAAAAAAACCCCAGACACCTAATCTAGGATTTTAGGAACTCAAGTACAGTTTCTTGCTGTAACAGGTACTTTCAGTAGAAATTTCAGTGAGTACACTAGACCTTATCTACACAATGGAGTTTTGGCCCTTTAAAAAACAGCAATACTGCCAATATGGATCCATTCTTTTAGAAGTATTTACAGTAGCATAGGGAGTTACACAGCTACCAAAAAAAAAATCACATCCTTCTGCATCACGTGAACACCAGTATAAATTTTTAATAAGGTCCACACCTTAGTCTTACTGTGAAATTCATGTGAATTTCACACATAGCAAAGCATCTGTAGTGACTAAATACTGTCTTGCCGTAAGCTAAAGATATACCTGTATGAAAAGACAGTCGTAAAAGAGTGAGGCTTAACCTGTAAGGTTTTGGTCTACAGTTTTGAGACCAATGTGGCACATGAGAACAGGGCATAAAGCAGAACTTTTCTGATGAATGGAGAAAAGTATGTAAAATATTTTCACAGATGATCACTCTCCAGCAGTCTTCAGTTCTATTTTGAAACTATTTCTTCTGAAATTTAAACCTAAAATTTCCTAGTGTATGGTTTGGTTGAGTCTGTAGGTACAAGATCTGATTGGCATCCTAAACAACTTTACCCAAGGTGAAGCAGATTTTGTGCTTTTATATACTGCTCCCACACTATAGTATGTTAACCAGTATGACTGCATGGTTTAGTATTAAATTATCTTGCATACATCCTTGTGTCAGGGCCTTGGCACTTCCTGGGTTTTAATGCATCCTGCTGATTGTTTTTCAGTTGTGGAGAGCTGTTGAGGGCTGGCTTAACGTACTCACAACCAAGAAATTTCCTTTCTAAGATCCAAGGCTTTTCAAGGCTTGCAAGTTTCCAGTGTTGCCCATGCTAGATTAGACTTTGTAGGTAGGAGTGCATGGAGAAATAGTGCCACAGCAATTGACTTTTCATACTAACATCTGCCTTCCACTCTTAATTCAAGAGTTCTTACATCTCTTTTATAAATATATCTCAGAATATATGGTTGCAAATAACCACATCATTTTCTGAAGTTGAAGTTTTGATTCCTGCAGGTTTTTGGCTGTTAGTCCCATAAACTGACAGCACAAGTTTCTTACCCAGATCTATTTGGCCTATTAGAATGCCTCAGCATATTTCATATTGGCTTGCAAAGATGTGAAGTTGCGTGTTACAGAGAAAGTAGCAAACCTTAGGAGAAAAGAAGTATTTGTTCTTCAGAGTGTAACTTAATCTTCAGGCCCTGGTTCCCTGAAGCATCTTCATTTTCTGCTAGCTTCTGAGTTTTAAAAGATGATTAGGAGGAGTTTTTAACATTTCGCTTGTAGGGTTCTATCAGTGTAATGACAAAAGTGCTAGTGAACCTGTGCAGTAACACTTGCTAAGAGATTTAAATGGGACTTTTGTGCAGACTGGGGATGATCCACTCTTCCATAGCATTGTGTAGTGTGACCACCATCTAGGTTAGCATTTTTTATATTCCCTGGTCACCCAGAACCTCAGACCTGCAGAACATCCTGATACATTCATGTGGAGAGAAAGAAAAAGGGATGTTATTGGGGAGATTCATTGTCTGAGTTGTTTACCTTTTAGGTGCTGTAGAAATTTTTCAGGTAAGATAATGCAGTTTTATTGACTGCATTTCTGTTTGCCAAGAATCGATTTATTACTTCCTACTGGAAACTAGCCCAGATGAAGGCCTACTGCACACTGGCTGAGAAGGAACAGGACAGAGACACACACCATAAGCATGCGTGTGCCAAAGGTCTGGGGAACATTCTTGTCAAATATGTCATTTACCAAGTGCATTTAACAAAAAATTTTCTGAAAGAAGAATGAGGACTAATTATTTGGAGATCACAGCAGAAGAGAAGGATGTTGTCAGAAGGGAGGAAGTGGTTAGGACAAGCCAGGGTGAATGGTAGGGCACTTCACATGACATGTGAGGAAATGACCACAGCATAATAGTAAGGTGCAGTTCCAGAGCAGCATAAACACAGGCTAAATTATCTACACATCTGTTTTGCTGATGATCTTAAGAAATTATCTAATATGGGAGAATCAGTGATTGCTAAGTGATTTGCCAAAGGCTACCAATAATATAACTGGAACTAAGGAATTTTTAGTGTCAGCTCCATCCCCCAGCAGGAAAGCTAGGAGCAAAGGCTTGCATGCAGATATGTGGGTGATACTTCACAGAACTGGAAGCTGACAGAATTTACAAGAGACAATGGAAGGGAAGTGATGGGAAAAGAAAACAATTTATAGACATGAAAAACACATACAAGAGAATGCCTGCATGGGACTTTATGATGAAAGGCACTTCTTCCAGGGTACAGACCATTTAAAAATAGGGGTTTTCTGAGCATTACCACTAGCAGAGAGTTCTTAAAGCCGATTTTTATTGTGATATGGGATGGTCAAACATGGAGAGTATATTGTGTTGATCTGTCCTGTGGTAAAAATGATGCTGCTGTGCTTTAACCTTGCTTTAACAAAGGTATGATAGCCAGCTATTTCCTGTTAACTATATCTAGTCCTTCCAGTTTTTCATATCTCCAAGTGCTCTATAAGAAGAGGAAAGAATCTGAGTACATGAAGGAACTGGTGTAGAAAAAAGTAAGAAAGCAAATAAATTCAGTGTCATATAATTCCCTTCTACATTTCATCATCATGTGACATTAGTAAGCTTACTACAAGAGCTTCCCTTTTTGAGTGTAAGACATACCTGAGTTGCCTCTATATCAACTATTTCCATTTAGCAAGATTGAGCAGTGTTCAGTTGAACAGCGTACAGTGTGAAAATGAGGACAGGCTAGCTTGTGTGAGGCTGTCCTCAAAACTTATGTGATCATTTAGGCTTCCTGTTTTCAAATACATGAACATTATTCTTGGGGTTTTTAAACATAACCTTTTTTTTTTTAAGAAATAAACTTATAAAAACAGTGCTTCAAAGTAACTCATTTTGTGGATCATTTGCCAGTGTTTAAAGAAATATCTGCTGTTTTGTGTTACTACTTTAAATTCACATTAGCTGGGGAACTCAAGACTTGACTGTGAAAAATAACGTGACAAGAGGGTCAAATAATGTTTTAAGGGAAGGGATTTCTTATAAAAAATGTTTAAAATAGCTTTTATTTGATCTTTGGTGACTTAATCCTTTAAAATATCTAACTTGAAGTTGATGAAACTCCTTCTGAATGAAGAAAATATGTTCAATACTTTATGAACCAAATTTAATGAGGAAAAAGAATGAAATTACTCAAAAGAGTTAAAAAATGCAAAAGAGGTTTTTGAAGTTTTAAACCTCAAAAGTGCTATTTTAAAATGGTGATGCAAATAATTTAAAAAAAAAAATCATTTGCAAAATAGTAGCTCAGTCAAATGCCAGGTGAGTCAGAGAGCATTATGGCAGAGTATGAGATCCAGATACTTTTTTCCCAAGATGTCTGTTAATTGTCTGATTCAGCTCTCTGATCATAGGAGATTACTTGTTATTTCTCATACAGTGTTTCCAATGTGGTGGGTTTGTGTTAGTTATTTCTCATTCCTACAATCTTCAGTTTTCTTAAAAGTAGGTACATTAGAATAGTGGAGATACTGACAAAGATATGCGGTGCACAGAACTGAATCTGATGTTTCCTGTTCCTTTTTAAGCTCTGTTTCTCTGAGGAAGGATGAGGAAGGGTGGGCAGAGGTTTTGGAGCTGTGTCAAGAGTCAGGGAGAATATGTATGTGGTGAGGGGTGACTGCTCTTCAGCAGCATTGCATATGCAGTTGAAACTATTAGCTCCTCATCCAGTGGTGAGGAATTCCACCTTAACATGCTGTCATGTTAAAATGTCCAGTACTCTTCCTCCCTTCTTCCCCCAATGGCTTTATTTTTAATAAATAGTGGTCACTGGCTATCAAATGCTACAAAAGAGAATAGGTTATATAAACCAAAAAGACTTAGAATTTAGGAAGTTTTGAAATTTGTGAGGTATATTTTAGCTGTATAGGTTATTTTGCCTGTATATTTTTCACTGTATGAACAGGATCTGCTATTTAAAGCTTTTTGCATTCCCATTAGCCCTGGGAGATTGAGAAACAGTTCCTTCCTCTTACCGCTTCTTCATCAGTATCAGATATTTGTTTATCGGTCTTATGAAAACAAACATGATTTTCACTACAAATGTAACCTGCGCTCAAATAGCTGGCTGGTGGCATCTTGAGAAATTTCCTGTCATTTACTTACTTAAGTTTGCTACTAGGTCACTGTACACTGTAACAGTGTGTAGAGATATGTCAGATTATTGGGCAAAAGTGTGGTTAATTGACACACCCTGTATGATTCATGCTAAAGATGAAAGCTTGAAAGAGTCTGATAAATTTAACAGAAGAAATCATGTTAAAAGTCTCCCTGATAATCCAGCACATTTTTAATTAAAGCAAACCTTTATCTGAAAAGGCCCCTCATTGCATAAAATCTGTTTGTACAATTACTGATTTGTCACAGCAAAGACAGTTAAGGAGAATTGTTGTTTTCTCAAAATGGCCAAGCCTTAAGGATGCCGTCCAAAATCCAGAAGTTTGGGGTATTTTTAATAGTTGAACTGCCGAAATTTGTGATCACAGGGGAAAAAAAAACAAACCTACCTCTTCTCAGCTGGTCATATTTTAAAATTCTTTAATTTTCAGTACTTTGTTCTTTAATTCAGTCCTGACTTTTGTAGATGGGTCCATGTTAATTTAGGGGTTTGGGAGCTCTAGGTGTATTGAAATCTTTATAGTCATGTATAGACTCCACTAGCAGCATGTTCTGCAGTCCCTGAACAGTTTTGAAGACCTTTTAAGCTTTAGACTTGTTCTCAGGCTCAGTGTAAATTAACTGAAGCTTTTTTTTCATGTGTGTGTACAGATCAATGTTCATATGTATGACTGTTACATTAAAAGTAGTTAATTTGTGTGAAGTAGCTGCTTCAAAATGTCAGTTCCCATTTCTGGAGGAAAGGCTGACCCTGACTAAAATGGGGTAGTAACCTCTCCGCAGAGGGCAGTCCCTCTGAGAACCATCTCCCAAGCAGTAGGGTTAGAGGAAGCAAAGATAGAAGATGCCACATTCTGTGAAAATAAGAGGGTGCCATGTATTTTAGAAAATCTTCACAACTTCTTTCTTGCTTCTCTAAGAAGTCCCAGACATAGCTGCATATGCATGCGACCTTTGGTAGTCTGATGATTACTGGGACCACAAGGTTTAGGAGTGAGAAAAAAAGGAAAGCCTTTTCCTCAGACCAGTCCCTTATGTTGTCTGGGGGAACACTGCAGAAGGGCCTTGGAAGAACAGTAGGGTACTTCCAGGGGATGCTGAGAGGAAATACTATATAGAGGGTTTTAATTTTTTTTCTCTTTCATGTGCAGATCATGGTTTCTAAAGAAGAACATGATTTTCATGTACATGGTAACAGTCTTCCAAGACATCGTGACAGTCAATAGCTATCCACATCCAATGGTGATAGGACAAAAATGTCTCATCTTAATTTGATGAGATGAAGAGGCCAGATAAACATTAGAGAAAAGCTTTCTAGCTGTAGGGTAGTGACACAGACTTCTAGGCTTTTTAGGAAGTTTGGAGAATCTTCTTTTTCAGAACAGAATGGGTTGATATAGAGATATGAGTACTACCCAATTTTTAGAGGACCTGGTGAGGACATTGTGCTCATGTGTCAAGAATTCTGCAATTGTAATAGAAGAATCAAGGAAGATACGTAAGAGAAGATAGTTGGATAAAATAGTCAAGTTTATAGTTTGGAAAATTACTATTTAGAGCAACATCTTGGAGGAATCTGAGCGGGATAGAGTGGGATTTGTCAATAGCAGAGGAAGATACCACATGAATAGAAGCTTGAATTGATTGAAGCCAAAATCAGGAATAGTTTGATAACCGCACAGGAGAGTCTGTTGTAATGAGATTTCATTTAGGAAGACCCAGCAAGTTTTAGAAGCAGCTATTGTGTGGGAATTTAGGACAAGGATTTAGTCAAAAATTTTCCTAGGGTCTATGCAGGTAGTAAGATACCAGATGCAAGGAAGGTAATCTGCAGTAAGAAGTACTGATGGTTTTGGGCTCATGCAGTTTCTAGTTTTAAACAAATATACGATATGCTGTTCTATGGAATAAGTAATACAAGAAATGTAGCAACCATTAGTTAAAACTTGCAAATTGTAAAAAACTTCGTTAGGAAAACCAGCACTTTAAGGCTTCTACTAAAGCATGTTTTGTGCAAGAGGCATTTTCTGACTGCATTGGGTGATTCGATGAAGTGACCATCGCATATAGCTTTATGTGAGTATCACCTATAGCTATGAACTTCGGCTTTCTTTAGGAAAAAAATTCCTGGGTAGAATGCTAGAGCTTAGCTAGGTGGATAGAGGAGAAGCATTGGCATGAAATTTATTCGTCCTCTATCCGTTTTTAAAAATTCTCAAACCTCTTTCTAATTCACTGGAAGAAGTTTTTCGTTCATGATAGCTACTTAGTGTCTTTCATTGGCAATTCCTCGCTTCGTGTCTAAGGCTGTATTCAGATGCATATTGCTAGATTGTTGACTTCTGAGTTTAATAAGGTGTGTTAACCATCAGCATGGACTGCATTGTCTGAGGTGAGGATTCCTTTCAAAATGCTATTCTCCGCAGAATTAGCAGCTTGTCTGCTTCTTTTACCATACTACAGCATGAGAAACTGGTGGGTGGACTGCTATTACAAAAATACTGTGTATTTTAAACAGAGTAATCAAATTGTACCCTGATATTAACCCTTGAAAGGGTTGTATCAAATATAACCCCTGAAATCAAATTATATCAAATTCACTCCTGAAAGGGTTGATGAAATTCCAATAAATTCAATCTTTGAAGCAGAAGTTCCTGACTTTACATAACTTATTAACAGTCTGGGTTGTGTTCATTATGAAAATTACTTTTTTTTCCTAGGCTTATGCCAAACTGTAATTGTGACTTTTTGTTGAAAAGCGTTCACAGAATTGTTGTGTAACTTGCTGTATTTTCAAATGTTTCTAGAGAGATGACACTCCTTGGGTTATTAAGTGTTTCAGGTGCAATGGCAGATCCCATCCGCTGGGCCCGATACCGCTGGCAGCGACTTACATCAACAGAAGGCAGAGAATGCAGCAGCAACAATTCAAGTAGCAAGTGCTATCAGTCATCAAGAACTACTGGCAAACATAGGATAGTGATTCCCTGTTTGGGTCATTTTAAAGAAGAGTATGAAAAAGTATCAAAACTGTACATGAACAACAAAATACGGACTACTAGGTATACTTTATTGAATTTTTTACCACGGAATTTATTCGAACAATTTCACAGGTAAGGAACTCGTTTTTGATTGTGGTAATTCTTCTGAAGCTGAATCCTTCTATTGAATTGTTTGTGTGTGTTACTATATATTAAAAAATTATTCCTTCTCCTGACCTGTCACTTCTGAAAAGATACATGTGATCTGGCCAAAGTTTCTTGAGTATCATCATTGTTGAGCTAGTCCTTTTCTCCTTAGCTTGTGTACTTTCCGCTTATTCTGTTTTTTGGACTATTGAATTATTCCTTGCTCTTGGAGCACTCCCACACACCAGTCTGCAGTGGGATTTTCAGCTTATTTCCTGCATATGTTTTTTTCCCCTTCTCTTATGTCTTTCATCTTCCTTCTGCTTGGAGAACTGCTGGTTTGTCAAGCTATGCAGGGAGGTTACAGGATGGCTTCCTTTTTAAAACATGTCATGTTCCCTAAGAGATTATGAAATTAATTTTAAAGGACCTGGAAATTTGAGAGTGCAAATTCAGCAGTGCCTCACTCTGGAAGACATGTGCCTGGAGGACAGTTTTGAAAATAGAGGAAAATTCTTGGTTTCTGCATTACCTGATCATGTCTGTTAAGCAACTGTGTTGCTAAGTAATCTATTGACTGGAGAGTGAAAGCAGAGTTCTGGATAATTCTTAAATTGCAGGTGAAGAAAAGATAAATTGCCGATAACTTAAATGTCTGTAGAGCATGGAGTGGGGAAATAAGGATCATTGTCCGCTAGCACAGCTAAATCCTGTGTTTTCTCTTTGTTTCAGAGTTGCCAATTGTATTTCCTATTTCTAGTTGTCCTAAATTGGGTTCCTTTGGTGGAAGCTTTCCAAAAAGAAATTACAATGCTACCTCTGATAGGGGTTCTGACAATTATTGCAGTGAAGGATGGTCTGGAAGATTACTCAAGGTACAAAATGGATAAACAGATAAACAACTTAGTAACCAAAGTATATAGCAGGTAAGGCACAACAGTCTTTGTGGTTTATTGTTATTTGATTATGACTATTATGTGAAAAAGTTGGTGATAATTCTTTTGGTTACTTTCTGGATACTTATGGAATCATAAAATAATGTAATTTGGAACAGGTCTCTGAAAGTCATCTAGTCTTAACCCCCTTCTCGAAGCAGGGCTGCTTAGATCAGGGACTAGTTGAGACTTGATCACCAGTTTTGTTAAATGGTTATCAAATTAGTGTAAAATCTGCCAAAAAAAATTTGCTTTGAGGCAAGTGAGTTCATGCATGTGTTTGTACTGTATTAACCAAGGTACTTTGACTAGTTAAGCATTGTTGTACATAGCATTTGTTTTGAGAGGTGTATTTTTAATTCCTCTAAAATGGCTTCGTGGAAATTGAAAGGCTGCTAGTTCATCGCTCATTAATGGCATCGTGTTGTACTCATAATGTGATACCATTTCCCCAAACAGAGCAAGATAGTATTCTATTTGAGTGCATCACACAGTTTGATACAAATGTTGGCATCTGTTTTCCACAGTGCAGGACTGCAATATTACAGACTGTGAGTGCAAGTCAGGCATGGAGTCTGCTAGTGGCAAGTCTGCTAGGCAGTTATTATCATGGATACTAAAAAGATAGGAATGCAAACTTATCGTATTCTAAATTAACCATAAGAAAACTTCCTTGAGTATGTATCAGTGCTGCACACTTGATTATTTTTCTTTTATACCTACCATAAAAGGATATTCCAAGCATGAAAAATACAAAGATTAAGGAAGTATAGTGAATGTTTTTTCCTTATTGCATGCTCTGTTTCTATGTGGGGAAACAAGTATTTTGGAAAATGTCACTTTTGATGTGTTGTAGTAGCCATGACAAATAGCATTTGTAGGTTTTTCTCAGTTTCAGTTTATGCATTTGTAAAAAATCACTTTTCTTCTGTGTATTTCAGGAAGGAGAAGAAATACATAGATGAGTGCTGGAAAAATATCAATGTTGGGGACTTCGTCCGGCTTTCACGTAATGAAATCATTCCTGCTGACATGGTGCTGTTATATTCTAGTGACCTGGATGGGATCTGTTATATTGAAACTGCAGGCCTTGATGGAGAAACCAATTTAAAACAGAGACAGGTGGTGAGAGGATATTCAGAGCAGGTGAGAATTGTGCTTTTCTAGGGGTGTAAGAAAGCTGACATGACAGACGGTGAACTAAAAAATCCCAAGCAACTCAGCCCTCTAGACTGCCTAATTCATGGTAGCTCAGCAATCCTCATCTGAACAAGGTACTAGGTAACACAGTTATAATTTGTTGCTTGAGTTGTTTTGGAGCAAATCTTTGCCTGTTCACATAATGCAGAGAAAGACAGATCTATTTCAAGTAATGGAAACCAGTGAAATTAACAATTCAGGTAAACCTCAAGTAGTTACTTATGGTGGATAACATGTCATGGGTGAGAAATTGGAGTTTTTTAGAAGGGACTCCTGTTCTATATAAAGGCCTAGAGAGAAGAGCATGTATTGTCTTTTTCACTGTTTCTTCATATTGCAAACGCATTGTTACTCCCATACAATATTTTAATATTATACCCAGCAGCCAAAATGCTGGAGGCTGACACAAAAAAGACAATATTAAAAGATGAAAGAATCCTGACATTTCTGTAGTCTTCAGTTCTGCTGCTGAAACACCATGCTGGAAACAGCAGCAGGGAGCTTCAGTGTTGTCCATAACAACAGACTGTTTAGTCCTCTGGGATAAAATTACCTGAGCCGGTTCTGAATTTACAGCAGTGGTAAGGAAGTGAGGAGAGGTTGTCTCTAAGTGCCGTTACTTAATGGGTATGGTAATACCAAAGGCATGATGTGCTTATCCCTTTACAGTCACATGCTTACTTTTACTTCTGTTTTTATTTTAATTTCTTGATTTAGTCTTAGAACAGCAAGGCAGGAAGGTCTGTTTGATCCTTCTGTATATACATATTTTTACACAGAGCAAAATTCCAGTGGTTTCCATCTTTATTGTCTCCCTCCTTTAGGGACCTTTACACAAAATCTGAGTAATTCTAATTCTGCTAAAATTTAAATCTTCTCTTTTATGCCAGGAAACGTAGGAACACTTCTCAAGAAATAAGGTACAAAAGCTTCTACTTTCAATACTTGCTTTGCCGAAATTACGATTATAATGAAAAAATAAACTTATAGTCCAGGAAGATCTGAGTGTCCGTATCAAGATACCAACTTTTGGAAATAGTTTTTATAACCTCCGTTTTATGCTGTCAGAACGTAGACAGCTGTGTCCACTGTAGATTACACCCAGAGTTTCAATGCTTTCTGTTTCAAGGTATATTACAAGAGGGTCTACTAGCAATATATATCTAGAGGTTTCTAGACAGTAGAAGAAAAGAATCGACTGCTTTGGTTATTTCACTTTGAGGGTAGTTCTTATTTGGGTAATCATTGTACAGTGCAAAATTCTTGAAAAGCATCAATCAAGTATTCTGTCTAACATTTTACAGAAATGTTGTACCTCCTGTGCAACTCAACATGCTAAAGGTCAGTGGAGAGACAGGTCTTTCACAGTTAACTAAATTTGCGAAGAGACTGAACGTAGTCTGTATGTCAAAGGCTGCATTCATATTGACTTCAGGTTAATACAGTGCAACACATCAATACAGCAAAACATAGCAAAAAAAGTCTTTTAATCAAGCTATCAAAGTATGTGTTAAGAAATGATGTCTTCTGAGTTTCAAAAGCTCACAGTTGCTATTCTGCTCGTGTGAAGTCATCCAGTTGAGGGAGTACAGCCTTCTCAGAGACCTGTAATTATGTAGAAGATATATTCAGTAATACCTGTGAGTTAGAGAATTATGCTTGGGAGTGTGAAACCTTAAACTGGTCATTGGGGTTTTTTTTAAAGAGTAGAACAAATGACTTTCCAAAGAGTTAGTGGCAGGTACTCAGCTTGGAAATGACTCAGTTATGCCAGAGGCAAGTCTGTGTTATTCTAGAGACTAGAAGCATACTCATACGCCATTAATTGAAATTAAATCGCAATAGCAGGTAATTCCAAAGATAAGGCCTTTTGGCTTTTCTCTTACTTCTCCTTGTGTTTCATTCTTACTAATACGGGATACTCGTTTCACTTGACTTTTCACTGAAGAGCTCACCTCCTCTTTGTTTGCAACATGTACTTCTGGTCTTTTGTAACAGCCCTTTCTTTGGTACTTGTAAGTCTCAAACATCATTGCAAAGCTCTACCTGCTTTCTTTGTGTTAGCACAGAAACCATCGTGGTCATGGTATTGGAAAAAAAAGTCTGTTTGCAAGAAATTCTGCTTGAAGAGAAGATAGTGCCTCATCTTATTTTTTTTCATATAATGAAAAAATCTATGGAAATCTCTGCCTTTCAGATGTTCTTACTGCTTTTGGTTTTCCTTCTTCCTCCTCATCCTTCCACCCATTTTTGTCCTCTCCAGTGTTCTCAAAATATCAGCAATTCAACTCATACTTGCCAGTGTTTAATATTTACTAGGAAGTCCTATGATGTGTAAGTCTGATTTATGCTGGGTAGGAGACCATCAACACCACCAGCAACCTACAGTTTAGAAGCTAAATTTTAGATAGTAATATCTGAACCTCTGAATTTATGATGTTTTTAATTTCTATCACATTTTGTCTGAGTTCTCTGGGGTTTTTTTGCTTCCCACGGCTTTAGGTCTCTGAAATTGATCCAGAAGAATTTTCCAGTAGAATAGAGTGTGAGAATCCTAACAATGACCTCAGTCATTTCCGAGGCTTTGTGTAAGTAGGTTTGGTGGCTCTTTAAACTACTGTCATTTGCTTTCACATAATTTTCAGAGATCTCTTAATGTTTGCTTTAAGAAATAACAATACGGATAGAGGTCGGTTTGCACCATTACGTTCCTAAGTGCAGCCCAACAGACAGAGCTCTAGAAGGGTTTTCTGAGCAGCAAATTGGGCACTGATGCTTTTTATTTTGTATTAAATATTTTCAGCATCTTAGGTCAGGCTGTTTTGCGATTGTGTATTTCATACTTGAAATACCTGTTTTAAATCTGCTCTTCATAACATATGGGATCTACAGTATTTGGCCTCGACCAAGGCCTGACTGGGCAAGCTGCATTGCTTAGAATTGGAAATCGAAAGGACTGGCTTCCTTTCCTACTCTGATTTGTTTTGTGTAACCTTCAGTCAGTTGATCAAATTCCTTTTGACCAGTGTGCCTATCTGTGTCTTTTCTTTAGGCTGCATTTATGTTAGGGGTTTCCTTCATGGTTAGGGTTGGAAGGGACCTTAAGGGACTAGATGATCTTTATGGTCCCTTCCAACCCCAGCCATTCTATGATTCTGTGATTCTTACAAGTTTATGATTTTATATAGATAATAGGAAAACAAAATACTGTTTAATGGGGTGACTTATTTTCAGGTTTTGAGAGTTAGAATGTCTTTATTCTTCCCTTTGCACACTGACACATTAGATATTTGAGAATAAAAATAAATATGTATGAATCTTAGTCTCTGAGGAAGCACCTTGACAAAGAGTGGGCATACCTGCGCTGAAAGTATACCACAGGAGTGACAGTGCTCACAGTATATTTAAAATGAGATTTTATATTTTTTTCAAATATTTTTTGATGCTGATAATACAAATAGGGATAGGGTTTCAGATTTCCAGTAGTTGTCTTGGATCTCTTTTCAGTAGTGTTGCCTCCTTCACATATGCCAGATGGCAAATGCTAGGCTGGTAAATGCAAAAAAAATTGTAATGCAATGCCTACATGCTTGGATTTTCAAGGGTGATCTGCTTTCATGTTACTCCATTCATTTGAAAAGTCCGATCAGAGATGTCAGGATGGCAGTCAGTGACTTGCAGCTTCTTTGGGAAATCTGTTCCTAATGTTTTTGCGAAGCCTGATTGGTAATTGCGGGAGTCCTACAAGCTGATGTGGTTTTCTTTTGCAGTGAGCATTCAAACATGGATCGCGTGGGTCTCAGCAAGGAAAACTTACTGCTCCGAGGATGCACAGTAAGAAACACAGAAGCTGTGGTAGGCATAGTGGTATATGCAGGTTAGTGAACCACCCTGGTTTTCACAGATTGCCTTGCAAACAAGATAGTTATGTGCCCTAAGAAACAGTATTGTACAAAGGGGAATTGGGAGAGTAAAAGCTTGAATCTGGCAAAAGGCCGCCGTAGCTAGAAATGTTAAGAATGCACATCTGAGTTAGGTTTGTTTCTGTTTTAACAGTAAAAAACTGATACCCCTGATATTCCAGGAAGGACAGATCTGTTGTGTGGGAGCAGGTCCTTGTCCTCAACTTGTTGCAATGGTAAACCGAGATTTTGAAATGGACGTGGAAATGCATGAGTTGCTTAGGACTTTTTTCTTATTCAAAACTGAAGCTAGTGCTGTTCTTCTAGTTCCGTTCTACAGTTTGTAGAAAGGGCAGAAGTTTTTACACTAATCAATATGATGTATCCAGACAGATAGTTGTAACACAGGTGTAGGATTTTGTAGAAAATATTAGAAATAATATAGAAGAGTCAAGAATTATGTTGTTTCTATAGGAAAGAATATTAGTGACAGTTAATGTAAGTTAATAAAAGTTAATGTATGCATGGCAGATTTTGATGTAACTTGTTCAGTTTTCTTTAGGACAGAATACATGTATTGTAGGAGAATCTAATTTCCTCATATTTATAATGGCTGTTCAAATATTAGTTAATAGAAATATTCTGTTTCCAAAAGCTTTAGAAATATAAAGCACTTGTCAGTTCTGATACCTGTTATTTAAGAATTTAACCTCTTTTTTGGTTGCAGGTCATGAAACCAAAGCCATGCTGAATAACAGCGGCCCTCATTACAAGCGCAGTAAATTGGAAAGGAAAGTGAACACTGATATTCTTTGGTGTGTTCTGCTTCTACTTTTGATGTGTTTAACTGGTGCAATAGGTAGGTGAGAATCGCTCAAATTCCTGCTATTTTCCTCTCTCAGCCTACAATGGGAAGTATTTTATTTTGGAGCTAATTCATTTTGTCAATCTTTATCCACGTGTAATTCCCTGAAAGTTGGGAGTGCTGTAAGGTTGTAGTTGTCATGTTTGATCTGGGGTGCGGTTAAAAAGTGTGTTCCTGATGCAAGTTTTTGCGTCTGGAGCCTGTTTCTTCATTTGATTTCTCTTTTTTCTCACTATCTGTTCTGCAAAACTCCTACTTTCTCTTAGGATTTTTCAGGTAACATGAGATGCATGTGCACATCGAGGTAAGAGACCTAGTGTGACTAGAGTTGTACCGACTTGATTATTTTAGGGGTTGATTAAGTGATTAGCTCGAGTAAATCTAAACAGACTAACTTTTCCAACATCATAAAGGTGTTTAAAATATGTTTAATAAAACTTCTTCAGACTACACTTAAAAATGATGACAAGATGATGTGTTTGCAGGTAGACTAAAACCTGGAGAGGCAAGGATAACACAATTAATTGCCAGAGGGTTTGTTTTTTTTGGAGGGAAAAAACTGTTTGTGAAGTGTAGTTAATATTTCTTTATTTCTGAGATATGCTGTATGGATGCTGTTGATAGAATGCATGTAAGGTGTTTATTCATGTGTGTATTGACACTTGGGACTCCTGTTGGGAAAAAGCCCCAAGAGATAAAATTGTAGTTTAAAAGCTTAGAAAGAACTGCAGACTATAACAACTAACACAATAACCCTGAGCTGTGATACATTTTACATAAAACTGACTGACTTTATCTTGTTTTCAAGGTCATGCAATTTGGTTAAGTAGGTATTCGGAAATACCGTTTTTTAACATCCCCAAGCCAGATGGGAAATCGAGTCATCCAGTGTTAGCAGGCTTCTATATGTTCTGGACGATGATAATTTTATTACAGGTAACTGGTCTGCTTTGAACATGGGTCACATTCTGATCTCATTTGTACCCTTGAAGTAACTCTTCGGCTTCAGTAGAGCTACTTCATGTTTGTAACTGGCCAAAGACTTCAGTTTTATTTAATCCCTGTGTTTTATTTTGGTAGGTCTTGATCCCAGTTTCTCTCTATGTTTCGATTGAAATTGTCAAATTGGGACAAATTTATTTAATACAGAATGACATTGATTTTTACCATGAGAAAACAGACTCAACTATTCAGTGTCGAGCACTAAATATTGCTGAAGACCTTGGCCAGATTCAGTACATTTTCTCGGACAAGACTGGAACCCTCACTGAAAATAAGATGGTTTTTCGGAGGTGCAGCATTGCAGGACAGGAGTATTGCCATGAGGAAAATGGTAAGACACAAACCTTTGTTCACCTGGATCATTTTTCCAACATATTTGATACCATGAACTAAATATTCTTTACTCATTGTGGGAGAAGTCATGCCTACTCTGTTTTGTTTCTCTCTGTGGAATATTCAGAACCCAGAACACTGAAAAATTGCCCATCTACTCTTTCCTCTATTTTTTTTTTCTCCAACTAGAGTGCCAATGCTTACCTAGCATTCTAAGGTTTAAACATCCTGTTGACTGTCCTAGCAGTGTACCACCTTTATGTAGTATATGTTAAGACTCCACTTCAACATACTTTTGCTCTTGAGACTATAGTAACCCAAATTAAATACATGCTTAACAGTATTAATACATTACTTAACAGTAATTTTAAGGTACAAGTAATCAGATGTGTGTCCATGTGTGTGTTAATACTGCAAGGGTAAGTACCTTCATCGAAAATGACTGTTGTAGTCTTACGTAGATCTTACACAGCTGTTCATTATTAGCCAAAAAGTCAACAAGCAGTGTTAATGAATAGTTACTGTGTTACTGTCTAAAAGTGTAGGATCTTTCAGTATATAATTCATGAGAGCCAGCTTGAAGTCTTCTGGGAGACAGGAGAAGATACAGCTTCAGACACAAGAGAAAATTGGGCAGAGTGACATGAATGATTTAATTAGCTATTTTATTAATTATGTAAAACCACAAAGTATTTATTACAGTTACCATGTGTATGTACTAGTGCCTGCAGACATTTGTTCTTTTGCTGGTGAGCAATGCAAATATTCCATGAGATCAACGGTGATGGGTGGGCATGTGAGGCACAGATGTGTAGTAAACCTTCCATGGTTTTGATGGGTTTGCTGCCAGATAGAATTGCTGACAACTGCAAGCGAAAGGCACACCCTGCTGGCTACAGCAATGAATCAGTTCAGCCCTTCTTTTGTTGTGTCACAGGACCAGATTTTACAGACAAATTTTACAGCAATTTCTGCACATGTTTTGGAAGTGTTATGGTGTGGGTTTCCAGATGCTTCTTTGGATTTGCATAATTGTACTGGGAAGGATGACAACAGCAAAGTGAGAAAAAAAGTTTATAAGTTTTGAACTAGGTGAATGAACAACTTAAATAAAAAGCAGATTATATTTTCAGAGCATTTCCTAAAGCAAAGAAAACTTTCAGAAAAGAAACCAAAGAGTAGTGTGAGTGATGCAGCTGCGGCTGATTCGGGTCTCAGTGTGCCAGGGAAAGTATGTCTACACATGCTTCTGCTAGTAGTTCACATAAAGTTATCTTCCAAAATTATTAGTGTGTTAATTATGTACATAATTACTTCCTCCTGTGCCCTGTCTTTTCCCTGGAGAGTAAACATGTGTTTCTTCCTACCAAATTAGTTTGAAAAACTTCAGAGGTCCTGGTTTTTAGCCCTGGTTTATATTTGTTCAGATGCACAGACATGCTACATAGGGTAAGAGTTGCAGTGCAACACAGTACAGTCTTTTACATAGAAGCTGCCTAATCTGAACATATATTTCTGTGTTTATATCTTTATTGCCCAGGGTAAAGGGATGCCTGTGATTCAGTTTAATCCTCCATAGATGCTCCCATGCAGTGTTCTGTCTAAAGTAATGTGTGCCTCTTGAACCATGGCAGTAGAGTAGTGTGGTGTTGTAAGAGGTGCCCCATGTTACTTCAGACAGAGCATGAGGCTTCTCAGCAGCCTGGAAGCAGAGCAGAATGGACATGTGTTGTCCAAACCTGCCTCTACAAACACATACTAAGTCACTGGTGCTGCTTTCCAGTAAAAGGTATCAATGCCTCATGGGATTTTGTAGTTGGTAGTTGTGGAGAGCCACAATCTGTTATGTTCCCACTTACCTGTTTTTTAAAGGAGCTATGTTGCTAATATCATGTTGATATCAGGAAGATGGCCTGCCAAGGAAGGTGTAAGCTCTGGTCTCTCTGTTTCCTTGGACTCAGCAAAATGGCAGGATGGGGGACAGAAAGAGAAGACAGCAGAAAATACGGGACTCAGTAGTGACATAATAAACATATTTCCCTCTCATTTAGAGTGACAGAGCTGGGGTCTGACCTGTGGATAGGTTTTCTGTTTGCATAAAACAGAATGATATCCCTCTTTTCACTTCTTTCCTGTACAGTAGGTACCACCTGAAATAAGAAAGAAGTAGGGAATTAATGGTGTTGCTGGACGTGTCTGTATATTAACATTGGTTTTTTGCTAGGATGCCAGTGTTTGTATTCACACTTTAATGAAATAAATAGGCAATGCACAGCTCTCAGAACAGTTTTTCCATGCTGTCTGTGGATTTTAGGCACTGAAGTGCTAGGGTATGCTCATGGAATGCCGTTTTCACAGTGAGAAGTAAAACTTGAAAGCTGAATAGTGTACATAGTTCCAGTTCTTTCCAGATTAAGATTTCAACTTCTGGCATATGGTCAAACACTCTCAGAACTCCAGTGCAAACACTTGAATATGTTCTTAATCAAGACCATGGTAGCATAGGGGTGTTTCCATTTGCTACAGAGGTTCTTTACACCACTGATTTTTGGGTAGGAACAGAACTACGTTTATATCTGTGGTGCAGAGGTGTTACACATGTCCAGACAAAGTTTTATTATTGAAAGCTGCTTTTCAATTAAAAACTCACAAAATGTGTATCTGTTTGTGAGAGGGTGTCCAATACCAAAACAATAAACACAGTTTGAATGAGTTCCTGCTAGCAGCTGTATTTGTTAATCCCCTGACATACAATTCTGATCCATCATAACATAACTAGGCTAGAAAACACATCAAGAAGTCTAGTCCCATTTTTCTCACCAGAAGCAGAATTGTTGCTATTATTCTTTATGAAATTTTTTGTTTCATTTCTTCAGGACCTCCAGTAAAGTCCAATTCACTGCTTTCTCAGGCATTCCATTCTAATATGTCACATCGTCTCTGACAAGTTTTTGTTGATACCTAGCCTGAGTCCATCTTGCCATAATATGGGGCCATTGTGTCTTCTGATAGCCATAGTATGCACAGAAAACAGGCTATTTCCTATCTCTATGCGATTTCCCTTCACTTGAACATGCATTTGACTCCCATCAATGTGCCCTTCTGGAGGCTGTGTAACTCCAGCTTATATTACTGTATCCATGTGACTCATGTTATCTAGAGCTCTGATCATTCTTGCTCCCTCTTCTGGATTCAGTCCAGTAGAATGCTGCTCAAACAAGAAGACAGTGTGGTGGCTTGTTACAGGTTTAATAAATGGTGGATTATTCTTAACTATATAACAAATTCCTTACTTTAGGCAGTGTTTTGGACATGTTTCTTTTTGCTCATGGAACAATAATTTTGTTTCTCTCTCCTTAGCAAAGAGGTTGGAATCCTATCAAGAGATGGATTCAGATGATGAAGATTCAGCTGAATGTCAGTGTGGCTCTTCAACCTGTACATCAAAATGTCAGGGGCACAACTGCAGAGCTGTGTGTGAACCTTTGAACAGAAAGTCTTTGAATCAGTTGTCTGGTAGTTACTCTGCAGTCAAAAGGCAAGATGAAACAGGTGGCATTCCCCACTCAGGACACATGGCTTTCAGCAGTCCCATTGTGAGTAGAAGCTGTTGGATTTGATGCTAAATTTCTGAAGTGACTCATGAGGATATCTCTTTTTACCCTCATTTGATCAGATTGCTTGTCATTTTAAGAAATCCTTTCTCTCTTCCACCAAAATCAGAGGTCTCATGATGGCTTGGTTGCATCCCATTTGCAATTGACATTGGAGATGCCTGTTGTTTCATGTAGTGTATACTTCGGCTCTTGCTGCTCTGCATCCATGATCACTTCAAATGAAATGACCAACTTCATCTTACTAACAGTTTGTTCTTTGTTTTAAGAGGTTTCTAGCATCTTCTTTTGGTTTTAATAGGAAGTATCTAGATGGTCAATATTTATTTGAAGTTATGAGAGGAAAAAACTCTGCTTCTGTACCTGAAGGTGTCTAAATATCTGTTGAAGTGTCTGTGAACTAAGCCTTTAGGTGTTTACCTGTTTGGGCAGGAAGTTTGCCATTTTCAATGGACTAACACAAGGCAGTGAAGATTCCAGAGTGTTCCTCAGTTTCCTGGTATAACCAACTCAGCACAGGAGGGAAGTTGTATGAGCTTCTACACTTCGGTCATCTGTAAATGATTTAACCTCCAGAGACTAAGTTTATAACCTGATGGACAGTTTTGTTCATTTCATAATAGGAAACAGATGTTGTACCAGACACACAGCTGCTGGAGAAGTTCAGTCAAATTTCTTTTCATTCCTGTCATCAATCAGAAGAAGCTAGCAGCAAGTTATCTTTGGAGACGATGTATATCACTGACTTCTTTCTTGCTCTGGCAATCTGTAATACCGTTGTAGTTTCAGGTCCCAATCAGCCACGTCAGAAGGTAAGATCTTGCTTTTGGCTATTTGGCCATATTTGCAAATAACCAATCTCCTTGTGGTTCAATTACAGAAAGAAAAATACAGTTAACTGACATTTTAAAAATTATCCTTTTCACCTCTGCTGGTTTGTCCTATTAGAAAGAAGGGAATTACTGTAAAACATGGAGTGCAATGAGTTAATGAATAAAATAATGCTGATAAATTGGCTTCAATATTTTTGTTTCTCTGACCATTTGTAACTTTTACAAGAGAAATTTTGAGATCAAATTGCAGTTGTAATTTTTTTCCATATTCTAGTTATGGGGGTTTTTTTAGATATGGGTATAACTTCCTATAAGAATACATTAACACTCAGGTTACCTTTACACATAGGTTATTGTTGGCTGAAAAATAAGAATAATCGCTGAAGATTCCCAGAATATTGAAACTGAGAATGCTCTTGCATGTTCCCTGACTATTCAAATAGGATTCGGCAAAAGTATGGAAGATAAAGTCTTACGTGTGTATTAATCTGAAGAAAAATTGCTTTGCAGTATGACATAAAGTTGTCTCACCATGAATTAACAGTGCATTTTCTAGGCTGCCCTGGTTTAGTAGCTGTTTTCAGTGCACAACTAACTTTTTAAAAAAATACTACTTTTTTTTCCAAATCCTTTGGTTTTTTCAGTGTAGGATTTTCATAACCCCATTTTTTGCCAGTTTTGACTGTGTTCCAGGATTATTCCCAAGTTCAGCTTTGATTTCTTTCCCTCATTACCTGGTGATTTCCATTTGTTGACTTTTTTTTGGAAAAAAAAATGGTGGCATGTGCAGAACTAGATTTTGGTGTCTGTCTAGGTAGTAAACCTACAACCATAGCTGGAGACATTCACAAAACATATCCTGTGGGGTATGAAGTACCACCTATGTATAAATAAGCCTGGTATTTTAGTGTGCTTCCAAGCATTCCCAGAAAGTGTAGTAGGCAGCCTAGAGGTCCATATGTGGATGAGGCAGATGAGGTCATAGTCAATAGTTACCTATTCATTAAATGTGATGGAGAAAAATATACAGGTGAGAGTCTTGGTTTTTTGAGAATAATATTTGTGAATAACTTGCCAGCAGGGTACTTCTACCCTCCAGGTCACTAGGAATGAGGTTTCTGAGTTCATGATTAGGGAATGACAGGAAAGAACACAAGGCAACAGATTTCAGTGTTGCCATAGGAAGAGGCAATGAAAGGATGTTCCTAGTCTCTGTTTCCATGATGTTGAATGGAGACACATTGCAGCTTTCTGGAACTGTGGAAGAACTGAACCAGAGTTTGTCCCTACTTTTTGCTTTTCAGTGGCAAAAGAGAACGTGCTTCCTGGTAACTCATTCTTAGCTCCTCGCCAGCAGTGAGAAAGGAATGTCAGCCTTGTATGCCTTACTTTTTAAGCTGTTACCTCCCTAGCTGTTCGGAGTAACAGGAAGCCAATTATTTTATAACTTTGATCACAGGGGAACTGTCTTTTAATTTAAAACACTAAAAACTATTGATCAGGTACTGTATGTTTAGCAGTTCTTGTAGCTAGTTAGTGTGAGGGGATTGGTTTATTCTTCACAAGGATTTTGCTAATTCAGAACAAGGATTAAAGTGTTTAGTTCAATTTGCCACAACTTCTAAAAGTTACAATGTCATACTAACTCTGTTCATTACTGAAAGTTCTGAAAAGAAGTATTGCATGGAGTTATGTATCAAACTTGGAACACATCCCATTTTCAGACCTGAAGTACTTTTAGAGCTTATAGAGTCTGTTTACTGTACTTACATGATTACATGTTTACTTAAGCTGGCCATCTTTAATGCAAGCAGTCAAACCCATGGTAAATTCTAAAATACTACTTTCATTACAAAACATACCTACTTTGTATCCTTCCTTAATATAATAAAATAGGAACAATTTAACATCAATACTTTCTCTAACTATTCTGTTCCAGATGAGACTCTCTTCGCTGGGTAGGATGCCTATTAAATCACTTGAGGAAATCAGGCAAATGTTCCAGAGGTTTTCAGTCTGGAGACTAAGTTCTTCCCCACTTCCAAGTGTAAAGGAGTCATCATCTGAAAGCCCCAATAGTTTTGTGAGAAAACTGTCTATTTTCAGAATGAAACTGGCTTCACCTACTTTGGATGGAGCTGCTCAAAGGGTTTCTGAACCTCGCAATACTGACAGCCCAGAAAATTCTCAAGTGCCTCAAGAACTACATCTAGTGAATGTAGCTGCTGGTGGTGAACCCAACAGTGCTGTGTCCTCTATTGAATTATCTCCCTTACCAAAACTATGTTATGAAGCTGAGAGTCCAGATGAAGCTGCCTTGGTTCATGCTGCTAGGGCTTATAAATGTGTTTTACAGTCTAGGACTCCAGATCAAGTAACTGTGGACTTTGCAGGTCTGGGGTCTTTAACGTTTCAGCTTTTGCATATCCTGCCTTTTGATTCACTGCGGAAAAGGATGTCAGTGGTGGTTCGGCATCCAGTCTCCAACAAAGTGGTGGTGTACACGAAAGGTGCAGACTCAGTCATGATGGATTTGTTGAAAACTGCATCTAAAGGTATCGAAAGAGCTTGTAATTCTTTGCTTGCCCTTGTCATTCTTTAACAATAAAAAGTTTTAAGATTTTGCTATTTTAAGAATTTATATAGACCTTCAAAATTTTCCACTGAATTTAGCCTAAACATGCATGTTTGATTTGCTTTCTCTTCTTTTTGTGTGATAGTACATACTAATAATTCTGAGATTGAAGAGAAGATTAAAGAGAGAACTCAGCAGCACTTGGATGACTATGCCAGAAAAGGACTGCGCACTCTATGTATTGCTAAGAAGGTATTCCTTTTAATACGTATTTTGAAGCATATTTGCAGTCTGTGACCAGCCTCAGTGGCATCACCAATGGAGCAAACATTATGTCTTCTAAACAGATTCTTCTATTGCCACATTTTGTTTATCCTGATGTTCTTTTAGGAGGAATTTGTAAGAAAACCCAGATCAATTCCTGACATCTGTTAGATTGTCATTGTTGTCAGTTTAGGATGCCAAGCATCTTAACATCCTAATTCTAAAATAGGGATTGTCAAATAGCCAGGTTTTTCTTTAGGAGTCATAAGCAGGTCTCCTTGCGTGAATCTTACCCTGGGTGGAATTCCAGACACAGAAAACAAATTAAGTCACACCTGTTTTATTTGGTTTCACATACAGTTTGCAGTGTTACGAGCTGTGGATGCACAAGTGAAGTGATGTTTTGAGATTCTGTTTTAAATTCAAAGCTGCTCAGAAGTAAAATTCCATAGGGATTGATATGAGCAAAGAGCTGTGTAGCTGGACAGCCATCGAGCTGTACCCAGCTGTGCAGTGGTTCCACAGCAGTGTCAGTGCTGCAGGTGAGGAGCAGTAGGGAGAGTGCACTGTGCCCACTGCCCTGCCTGCCTTCTGTCTAAATCTGTCAAGCAGCCCCAGCAACCTGCAGAGTGCCAATGAGTAGCCTGGCAAAGTAATCTAACACTTTGACCATTGTACTAAATTCATGGACATCCTGGAGCGGGTAAGTAATGCACTGCCAGGGGCTGCACTTCTGGGTTCAGGATGTGGATGTGGATCTGGGTTCAGGATGTTCAGCAGAAGTAACTGTGAGGACACTTCTGGTGCACTGTTGAAAAGCCAGTATAGATACATGCTGTATGTTTTCTCTCTCTGTGTAGGTGATGAGTGATGCAGAATATGCAGAGTGGTTAAATCATCGTTTTTTAGCAGAAACCAGCATTGACAATAGGGAGGACCTGCTGCTTGAATCTGCCATGAGGCTTGAGACCGAACTAACTTTGCTTGGTACGTAGAAGATACTGTAACTCCCAGGAAACTGCCTGTGATGTTCATAATTGGAATTTGCTTGCAGAGAGCTGTGCTAATCTCAATATGTATAACACATAGCTTTGTACAGACTGTCACTCCTGAATTTTCATAAATCTCACTGCTAAGTTTGTACTAGTTGTAAAGCACACTGAAGACAGATGGTGCTCTTCTGTTGTTTGTAAAAATCTGCTAGTTTGGGGTTTTTTTTATTGTTATTATTGGGTATTTTTCTGTCTTCACTAGAGTTTTTAAATGTCATTATCACAAGCACATGAAATGATAGTAACAAGTCTGAGGCCTGCCTGTGCAAATATTCAGAGATACCCTATTTCTGGGCATGTTTTCCATCACTGTTGCATTCATGGCACAGCCAGTGTACTTGTGCTGTGTTCTCCTGCAATAACGTGGAGATAAGAAGTTAGGTATGCTTCTGAAGGAGCTATTCCTCTGAAGGTAATTCAGCTGTGCAGAAATGAAACAAAAAATGTTTGGTGTAGGTGTGTGAAAGGTAAACTGCAGGCAGGCTGGGATAATCACTTTAGAGAACTGCCCAGCGAATAACATTTGGAAAACGAAGTGCAAAGATCTAGCTATGGTGGTAAAGGCAGCTCATGCTAGAAGCTAAAGAGAGACAGATCCAATTGTGTAGAAGGGTGCTACTTCCTTCATTTTGTGTCATATCTGCTTAGTGCAAATGCCATAAACCTTGGTACTAAAGGAATTCTGAGATTACTGGCTTCAGTTTCTGGAGAGAAGCCAGAGCAGTGCTGCAAACTGATGCTGTTTTAAGGATATACAGGTACCCTTTGCCACTAAAGCCAACAGAGACAAGTCAAGCTGCTTTGGAGACCTGCTGTCGTGCAGGCTGGTGTGGCAATAAGCAATATGGCTTGGCCCTAACATTAAATGGAAGTGAAAATCAGGAGGTTAAATGGCTTCATACTACCAAGGTGACTGCTTTCCAAGCATGCCATGGTGGCATGTCTGTTTTGGGATGTGGGTACAGATAGAAAACCAACTCGTCCTGTCACTCTTGGAGCATTTTGTTTTTGGAAATACAGCAGCACTAATCCTTCTGCTTGTCTAAATTAAGGTGCCACTGGCATTGAAGATCGCCTGCAGGAGGGTGTTCCAGACACAATACAAGCATTACGGAAAGCTGGAATAAAAATATGGATGTTGACAGGTGACAAGAGAGAGACAGCTGTCAACATTGCCTATGCTTGTAAACTGCTGGAACCGGAGGACAAAATCTTCGCTCTTAAATCACGGAGTAGGGTGAGTAGAAAAGTAGATTTTCTTCTTTGCTGAAAAATCCAGTAAGGCTATTCCACAGGACAATACAGAAAAGCAAATGCTGTTTGGTTGGGAAGCCAAAGAACATTTCTGTATTTTCCTTCCTTGGGGGTAAAATATGAAATCCTTTCTATGTAAGTAAAGTCTGTTTCTTTATATTCAGTCCCTACATTATGATTAATTATTTTAATTGAACAGACTTCTTAATTTCTCTCTGTGTAAGTTAAGGAGTTGACAGGGCTTCAGGTTGGGCCAGGGAAGGTTTAGATTGGATATTAGGAAAAGTTTCTTCACCAAAAGTGTTGTCAATTATTGGAACAGGCTTCCCAGGGAAGTGATTGAGTCACCATCCCTGGATGTGTTCAAAAGATGTGTAGATGTGCTGCTGAGGAACATGGTTTGGTGGCAGACTTGGCAGTGTTAGGTTTATGGTTGGACTGGAGGATCTTAAAAGTCTTTTTCAACCCAAGCAATTGTATGATTCTGGGATTTCCAACAGCTGTGAGTTACAGCATGTAATTAATGTATGAATTATTGTCATGCAAATTCTATTGAATTAAGCTTTAGGTTGCTTTTTGTAATATATTCCTTCAACCCTCATTGTCTTGTATAAATATACAAGGAATTGTCTCCTTGAAGTAGATTGCACACAATTTGAAAAAGTAACCTCTCAATAATTTTATTCTCCCCGCAACCCAGTTGAGTCATGTGATAAAAAGTCATTAAAAATGCTGGTTTGGATGGCAAGTTTAATCCTACTTGATCTCTGTGTCCTGTTGTGAATGCTTAAAACCAGCTGTTTTTCAATTGTTTTTTATCAATTTTGGATTGCTTAAGAGAGAAGTTACTGGTAAAGCCAATGTATGACATGTCTCTTCTCAGAGCAGACATGAAATCTGAGACTCTCTAAAGGATTAGATGATTTTTCTAAGACCTTTCATTTTTATTTTTTCTTCTGCTTAGATGTATCTTAAGAACATATTATACATTATCATTATCTTATACATTATCTTAACATATTATACATGTATCTTAAGAACATATAATACATTTCTTGTATTTGTATATGCCATAAAAGATAGTGTGGCAAGAAGTAACTGTGGGGAAAATAAAGTCAAAAAAGAAAGGATTTTTAGTCCAGTTGTGTTTGAGGAAAGCTTGGAGTTTGATTTGTGCCAACACTTTTCCTTTTATTCTGCTGGGAAATTAGTGTCTTGCTTGACAATGAGAACAAAGCCCCTTTTGCCCCTCTGTGCTCTTCCTCCCTCTAACTGGGCTTAGAAATAAAAACTAGGATTTGATACTGTTGCATTTCAAAGTAAAATGATGAGAAGATTTAAGAAGATGTATTTTCTTCTATGTTCCATGTGCTTTATATATATATATATATCTACCACGAATTTTTTGAGCATCTTATATTGATTCTGATAAGGTAAAACATTCCACAAGGCCAGTTCTTCCGTAATTCATTACAGCTCACCTGTAATGTGAAATGAAGTGCACTTTTGGCTTTGCATGCCAGACAAAAGAAACATAGAGAGCAAAGGTTTTCTGTCAAAGCTGTATTTATATTACAGAATGCTTAATGGTTGCTTTTCCCACTGTCTGTGAAGGTTTTCTGATTGCATAGGTTTTTCTCCCTTTTCCTAGTGCAATACCCAAGCAAATCTGCTTAAGCAAAGTTTATCACAAACACTTTTTTTAACAACAGACTTCATCCTTTGTGATTTTAAAGGGGTATTCAGCCTCATGTCTGAGCCTGTCAAAATAAAAGGACAGCGTTTGATGTTTTTTTTCCATAAATATTTAATGAATTGAAAGGGAAGCCAGAATACAAACAGTATTGCATAAGATGTCTTTCTCTTGTCTTTAATTAGGATGCCTGTGCCTTGGTAATGAGCAAAATTTTAGAGGAGATCCAGAAGAATGCTCCTGTCAAAAAAATAAACAGTGAGAAACTTGGAAATGTCTCTGCAAGTCCCTCCACCCAAGCTCAAGGTTTCAATGCAGGCCTGGTTATTGATGGAAGGAATTTAGAACATGTCCTTCATGACAGCCTACAGAATATTTTCTTGGAACTCACAGAAAGATGTCGGGCTGTAGTCTGTTGCCAAGCCACACCACTGCAGAAGAGTGTCCTGGTCAAACTGGTGCGAAGTAAGCTGAAGGCAATGACGTTAGCTGTAGGTGAGTCCTATGGTTATCCTCCTTTCTCTGAAAAGAAGTAGAAGCCAGTTTCTTCTCATGTGTATTTTGTTAAAGTCTGTCACAAAATTTATTGTATGAGCCAGATAATCCTTTGAATTGTGGTTGTCTCTGACATAAGATGATGTTTGTCTTCTGAAGTAGCAAATTTAGCCCATAAACTTGCGTCAATATAAAGCAATAAGAGCAACATCAGTCATACTGTGTTATATAACGTGCAAAGCAGCAAGTAAGAGCATTTTTCTTTCCATCACAAGCCCCCAAAGTAAGGAGGCAGAGGGGAGATGAGTGGCTGTGATTTAAAGCACCCATATTTTCTGGTGCAGCATGCCAGCTAAATTCTGACAGAAGGAACAGCTATTATCTATTTGGAGAACAATGCTCAGTGTGGTTGGGCCTTCCACTTATTAATCCTGTTTTCCTTAGGGTTTTCCACAGGCTCCAATGTTGGCCATAAAAATGTATTTCTCTGAATTCTCTGCTGTTTGATATTTGTCTTTTCCTGCCACCTCCATAGCAATGTGATAGCCAGAAAAACTAGTTTTGATTTTTCCTCTTTCCTCTGTAGGTGATGGTGCCAATGATGTCAGTATGATCCAGGTGGCTGACACTGGTGTGGGAATAGCAGGCCAAGAAGGCATGCAGGTAGTGTATCCAAAGACAGCTGCAAATGACGTCAGGTTCCATTTTAAATCAGTTCAGAGTGTACTCTGGAGACCCCATAGCTCCACAGTCCATTCCCTTACATGGGCAAGACTTTGCAGCCTGAGTTCACACTCAGGCCGCAGCATTCCTCCAGGAGCAATCAGAAGCTGAATGCTGCAGCTCAAGCTCCAAACAACATAGTCTGCTGCCTATCAGTTAGCTCCATATTACTCATGTCCTGCAGGGAAATGAGCAGCCTAAGTGTCAGTGTCAGTGATTTCTGTGCATTTGTGTGGTAGTAATGATGATAGCCCTATTCCTGCTTGTGCTGTGTTGGACTGAACTCTGGGTGTTAGTTGTAAAGTCTTGTATGGAAGAGGATATCTGAGTGAGGATAACCTGGCAAGCATTATGTATAAAAAATCATAAGGTAAGAATTTCCAGCAGTGGGTAAGTTGCTTGATTGGCAGTATTGGAAGCTTGTCTTTAATGGTTTGGTTATAGCATATCCTTTTCTTTGTGTGTGTTGCAGGCTGTGATGGCAAGTGACTTTGCAATATCTCAGTTTAGACACCTCAGGAAGCTGCTGCTTGTCCATGGTCACTGGTGTTATACCAGACTTACTAACATGGTGCTTTACTATTTCTACAAGAATGTGGTATGTAGCTGTCCCATTCCAGGGAAATCAGAGTATATGTATTTTTGAGCACTGAAGGGTTTAGTGTAGCTTCATTTTCTTTTTTATCTTCCTATTGTGAATGGTTTCAAAAAGCATGCGTCAAACAATTCAGTTTCCCACGTGCCTGCAGAGACCAGAGCAAATGGACTATTTGTTGGACTAAATTTCCCACTCAAAGCCATTGTTTGATTTGGTTAAACAGTGGGTAACAGGCATTACTAGTATGGTGACAGCATGACTATTTAAGCAAGTCGTGTCTGATTTTGAAATGTTTCCACAGATTACTTTAACCATACCTAAGACCTACTGGCTTTTCTCTTGTTTTTAAAGCCTTTGTCAATGGCTAAAATTTCATCATGTCATCTTTGGCTTTTCAGGCCTACGTGAACCTCCTGTTTTGGTACCAGTTTTTCTGCGGGTTTTCAGGCACTTCAATGACTGACTACTGGATCTTGATTCTTTTCAACCTCCTTTTTACATCAGTGCCACCCATCATTTATGGTGTCTTGGACAAAGATGTGTCTGCAGAGATACTCATGGAATTCCCACAGCTGTACAAAATGAGCCAGAAATCTCTGGTAGGTTACAAAGTGCTTTGTCTGAAGCAAATTGAAATGGTCAGCATTTGAGCCATTTCTTTCTTTCTTTCTTTCTTTCATGTTTCACCTCAGGCAAACATTGTTTTAAATTGCTTTCTCTATTAGAAAAGTGTCTAGGCCTGTGCAGTATGTGCACAAATAACAACCTGTTTTTCAAAAGATTTTGTAGGCTCTTTTCAGTCATAGATCCAATCTTATCAGACATTTGGATGATAAAAGAAATTAAGGACTTCAGGTAAAGCAATGTACTAGACATTGTTACCAGCATGTTTTATTTCATTCATTGTGTCAGCTGTCAACATGCTTGCTCAAACTGGGGTTTGTTTGAGCAAGGTAAGGGCACTCTATATAATCTATGCTTTTCCTTTGTCATATAAGGGTCTCAACTGCCAAAGAACCAGAGCAGATTAATTTCAAATAATCCTCAAAGAAGTTCTGTCTCTCAGGGTACTTTTCACCTTACAAGTATGTTCTGAAATTTGCTTTCCCACCTGAAAACGCTGTATATCATACCTGGTCTGTCAGTAAATTCTGTCCAAACATTCAGCACAGAAAACTGGAGGGAGTAGGAGAGTAGGTTCTAAATCAAAATTATATAAACCAATGGGGGTTTTCCTGGTTTCTGCTTTGCTTAGCATGAATTCTAGCATAATTTTAACTTCATACTTTTAAAAATTTAATAATGAAAATAATATTTTTATTACAACAATTGAAGGCAGTGACATACTGAGCCTGAGATAGAATAGATACTAATAGTCTGGAAACATTGACTATATGAGTCACCTAAAACTCAACATTTTCTGTATGATCAGATCCTTACAATATCAGACGGGACCTTAGAAGGCATTTCTTTACTGAAAGGATGGTCATACACTGCAACAGACTTCTTAGAGGTGAGGTCAATGCCCCAAGTCTGTCAGTGTTAAGGAGGCATTTGGACAATGCCCTTAATAACATGCTTGAACTTTTGGTCAGACCTGAAGTGGTCAGGCAGACCAGATAATCTCTTCCAACTGAAATATTTTATTCTGTTCTATTCTACTCTAGTCTAACAAACACTACTGAAAAAAAAGAGCTGCAACATGTTGTGTACTAGTGTTGTCTGATTTATTATAACCTGGCAGAAGTTTAGGTCTGGTCTAGAAGGGAAAGAAGGTTATACAGTGAATGGACAATTTGTTTTGTGTCTTGGTTTGAAAGACAGGTGTCTGCTAAGGAAGGCAGAAGCCTTCCTTGGAATGGCAGATGCAACCCCCTTCCCTCCGAGTTATTATAATTTTGAAATCAAGGGGGCTTTTGGGCAAAGATGTGGGAAATAGGAATAACTTATAATTTACTATTATATATCTGTAATGTGTATAACCAGTCAAACAAACAGCAGTAACTACGGCAGTAACAGCAAACAATCACAAACCCAGTGCCAGCCTTCTCGGCTGTCGGGCCCTTTCCCCTCGGGTGCAGTTCCGCTCGCAGCCGGCAGGGGCGCTGGCGGCTCCCGGTGAGCAGGGCAGGTGCGATGGTTCCCCCGCGGCTGCAGGGGGCGCTCCGGAGCGAGCTCGGGGAGCACGCGGCACTGGTGGCCTGGGATCCCGGGAAGGGATGGAACAAAGGCTTCACAAACCCCTGGGCAGCTGACCCCGGTGTCCGGCCGGACCCTCGGGAACAGCAGGCTGGAACGGCAGGCTGGAACGGCAGGGACGAGCACAAATCCGGGGTGGCAGAGGAGATGTATCCAAACGGAGAACCCCCCCGGGAGGTCTGGGCAGGCAGGATGAGCACGGCTACAACTTAGCGAAGGCTCGAAGCAGCAGCGGGGGCAGGGCGGCCGCAGCCCAGCCTCCAGCGGGGCGGGGAAGGCGGGCTTGGGATCCCGGGGCTGCTCCGGCAGAAAGAAAAACGGCCGAAGAAACAAGCAGCCTCCCTCTCTCCCCCGAACGCCGGAGACCGACTGACCACGCACCCAGGTGAAACAAAATGAGCAGCCAGGTCTTTTGTTCTTCTTAAGCACCTGGCCATTTGTTTCCCTAGCAACAGTATGGGGGAAAAATTCCTTTAACAGAAAAAAACTAGGAGAACTCTTAAAACCCCATCATTTTGCTTGTTTGTGGACTTCTACATTTCTTTTTATATACCCTTATGTATTTTATGTTGCTTGGTTTTCAGTATTTTTGAAAAACAAAGTGCTCTTTTGGTACCATTTTGAACCTCCACAGATTGGCTTGAGCAGGTCTGTGCTTTGTCAGTCATAGAGAATTTTGATTAAGTAAATGTTGCAAGGCCTCTTGGTTTGTTTTGATCTTCAGGATATGTACAATACAGTGATCTGAGCTGAGATCAAGGTTTTGAAGCAACATAATCAGAATTACTGCATTACATAATATATTTTTTTTTCTTTCTCTTTTTATTCCCTTATCTTCTGTTAGTGTTTTTCTCTTTGGTCCATCCCATCATTCCTTGCTCTGTTACTGGAGTTGTTATCATTTGCTTTCTTGCATGGAAGCACAGGGAAATAATCGCTTGGAATTAAATACAGTATAGAAGAAAGAAATGCTTTGAAAGTTGCAATAAGATGCAATATCACAATACTGCACCGTGACATCACAAGTGTACAGCTTTGTGTACACTGTAAAAAGTAGTGGAACAGTAAATGGGATTCATCTTCAGTCGTTCAAAGCACTTTCTTGAAAGGGCTGAATGGCTCTTTGGAAAAACCCATCTCTTCAATCATAGGGAACATCCTAGATGATTGGACTTCTCACCTATGTGTCTCAGTTTAGTGCCTGAAGGAATGGGATATACTGAGGCAGAGCATAGGCAACTATGGTTTCGTAGGTGGTTGATCTGTCATAGCAGTTTGCTGCTACTGAGGGAGGAAGGCTTATTCTCTTCTCCCTTCTTTTCTTCCTGTTCCCTCTTCATCCATAAACAGTCTTCCTTGTGCCGGCTCAGTTATCCCAGGAGCTGATTTAACTCACTAAAACAGCAAGGTGTTATTCCAGCAGAAAAGTGAGGTGATTTCTCACATCTAATGAGTTAAGTTAGGTCACAGAGGAGTCCCATCTGCCCAGAGGAGTCAAACAGCACACATAACAAAAAGGGATGGAGATAGAAGAAAGTGGGACTTGGCATTCAGTGATGGTAAGCTGCAGGGTACTGCCCTGTCCACCAGCCCCCTCTCTTCCTTAGGATTCAGTTAGCTAAGGCTCTGGTACATCCATTCTGACAGGAACAGCAAGATCAGAGTTCCCAGAGCTGGCTGCTGATTTAAATACCAACAGTTAGTTATATGTGTGGAAGGAAATCTTTGTTCTAATAACTGTAACACAAAAGATGCCTTTTTCACTTGCAAACTAACTGGAAGTACTTCCACAGATAATCTTTCCCCAGATCCAAATTAATGCTAATTAAGGATGCAGCAATTTGTTCAATTTGTTTCAATGCCGTTATGTTTTTTTTTACAGGCTTACTTGCCTTCAACTTTCTGGATAACCTTGCTGGATGCTTTTTACCAAAGTCTCGTTTGCTTTTTTGTGCCTTACTTTGTAAGTGCTGGCTACAAAATACATTTATACATTTTGACATACTTAAAAGCTAAGCAAATTAGAGAATAGAATGAAGTATTTGATTTTTACTTCCTTGTATATGAATGTATACTAAGAAGATCGTTATTGGAACAGAGCTGAACTCTGTGTGTGTGCAAATATGTATGGTATTGAAATTATTCATGCCACTTTGTATTAGAGCTAAACGTAAAGAATATTTGACACTGACCACTCTCTTCCTTTGCAGACTTACTGTGGCTCAGACATAGACATCTTTTCTTTTGGAAACCCCATAAACACAGCAGCACTTTTCATAATGCTGTTTCACCTTCTCATTGAGTGCAAGTCTGTGGTGAGTACTTTGTTTCCCAAAGACTATATTTCTAACAGAGTATGTGCATACAGCTTTCAGTAAAATTAAATGGAAGAAAGGTCTTCATATACCAAAAAGAATAAGAATAAAAGGGTCAAACCCTAAATACGGTATTTATGTGACCATGTGAGCTCTCCTAACACACCTGTCATTGGAACCAATAGAAATATGACTAAAATTAACAAAATTTAGCCTGAGAATTATTTGTATATAGTGAAAGGATCCTGCTGTATTGAGGTGGGGTGGTTTGGGGGATGTTGGTTCAGTTCTGCAAATGATAAGATCCACCAGTGATCTGCTGAAACTTCCTTAGTTTGCAAAGTTTGCATCTCAAAGACAACAGTGCAAATTGTTGATTTTTGAATGCCTGGAATTGATGATCTGTTCTGTGGCCAGGATAAACAATTCAGAGGTGTATTTTGATGCCAGAACTGGAAAACCGATGTGCTACAGAAACATTATTTCAGTTTTTAAGTCTGCACAAGCTAAAGCATCTGCATTAGCTTGGATCAATTTAGGACCCTTACAAGGGTAATACTTGGGGTTTTAGCTTAATTTTAAAGGAGATACAATAATGTTTACAGTAGAAGGGCACTTATTAATGGGTTTTGTTTTTTCTTTGACTTTTTAAAAATACTTATTAGCATTGTTTTATAATGGATGAAATGTCAAGTTGTGATTCAGTCTTTCATTGTTCTTTTGAGAGTATGACAGCCATAATTAAAATGTCTTTATTGAGAGTTTGTATAGCATGAGTATATTCACACTCTGAATAGAGAACTTTACTTAAATGTGTTTTGTTTGGCAATTTTTAATGTTGGCAAGCCATTAGACCAGTGATAGTGTTGTTTTCTTAGTAGCTGTTATTTATCTATCTTAGTAGCCATTTAGATGTAAAATTGCAGAAAGCTCCAGTTTAGAAAGGTAACCAACCTTATATATCTCAAGCAAGATATATAAGGGTGGTGTCATGTGAAGACCTCACCTCCATTTGCTTGAGAAAGCTTTCTGTGCTGCCAGTGGATGAGGTGGTAATCTGAGGCAAATGTCTTTCACAAAAGAAGGAAAAGCTGTGAATTTATAAGAACTAAAACAATTAAATGTCTGGAATACCTATGTACTGTAGAAAGAAGGCTCCGTTCTTTCTGGACTGTTCTGTATGAAATTAGGAGTATTATCTGAACAGTTGTAGCCTCTCTTATATTCAACAGCTGCCCTTGGAGGAAAAGTGTGCATGTTCGTGCACATACAGATGTAACAGGTCTTTCTGTTTTCACAGCTTAAGTCTTACTTCTTTCCCTTTCTGAATTGCAGACATGGATACATACAGTAGTTATAATTGGCAGCATCCTGTTTTACTTTATGTTCACTCTGGCTTTTGGAGCAACCTGCAAAACCCACAGCCTACGATCAGATTTTTACTGGATCATGGAAAAGCACATGACAGACCCAGTATTTTACTTAGTTTGTCTCCTGACTACTTGCATTGCTCTGCTACCCAGGTGTGTTTCTGTTTTATAATTGTAGATTGCTGCTGTTACCTAAATTAGTTTTCTGTGAGTCAGTGATGTTATGAATCTCTGGCTGAAGGTCTTTCCCCCTGTCATCCCCCAATAAAAATGAAAATTTCATGATTCTACCAGACCAAGCTATGTGAGGACAACATTTTAGTGCCATTTAGTTCTCCAGGTAAATTTCAGTAATAAAAAATTTCTTTTGTGATTTATATATTAAATATTGTCTTTGGAGGGTAAAGAAACAGTAATTTTTGTAACCACAGAGTTCATAATTTATATACAAATCAGTTAAATTAGTGACCAAAGTTGGACATATACTAAATATAGACAAAGAAATACTGTGCTTAGTCTGTGTTTATTTGTGAAACAATTTTCTGTTTGAAATCTATGTCATGAATATATACAAGAGTTTTCAGAATGTACAGCGTTCTTTGTGGGTGGAAACATGCTGACTAGATTCACAAAGGGTCTTGATATTTTTTTGTCTCACTGAAGATGTTCAAGTTCAATAATTCATTTACTCTGGAAGGGCAGTAGCGTTGGATGGAGGTGGCAGACTCCAGCATGCTGAGCAGGAAGACACCTGAGTGAGCCAACAGAGCAAAACAAACCATGTGAAAACCAGTGGTTTTCATCAAACCCTCTGTTTAGCTTTCTTCAGTAGACACAGCTATCTTCATTTCACTGGCTGAGCATGAACTCAAGTCTTCAGCCTACTAGTGAAGTGCTTCCAGTGCTAATTATTCATTCTTCTGTGTGTTCTGCTAGTTCTTCATTCTTCTGTTTCTAAATTTTGCCAAATTTAGAAATATATCCTCTGAGAGAAGGCAGGTCACCACCCCTCCCCCACCAGGTTCGGGGAAATTAAATTTTCCTCAAAGGAAAGTGAAAGGGAGAAAAACTATTTATTTAACAAACACACGGGGAAAGGAAAATAATGCTAGATAATAAAATCTTTCGCTGTGGAGGAAAAACGTGGGAAACTGTTAGAGTCCTCCCTTTGGTCTCCTCAGAGCTGGGGCTTGGCCCAGGGCCAGGCCCTCTGCGCTCAGTGGAAAGTCCTCCTGATGTGTTCTAATATTGAGCAGTCCAGTGGAAAAGGGAGAAAATCCGAAATTCCAGGGAAGGGAAAAAAAAATTCAACTCTCAGTCTCTCTCCGGAGAAAAGGAAGCTGAACAACTGGCCAAAAACTGACTCGGGAAACAGCAAGCCGGGTGCTTCCTCCCTCCCCTGTTGCAGCTGGGCAAAAGTTGCTGTCTCTGTGTGACCTTGAACAAGCTGCAAACTGCTTTGAAAAAGTTTTGCTCAGTTTTTCCTTCCCCCTCTCAGACTCAATTTAGAGGCATAGAAAGGCACAAAGTTAATTTCTGGGCATAGGGCAGCGATATGGGATACACATCAAAGTCACCCCAAGACATTGTGTTATGTCTCTTTCTTTCCCTCTTATTTCAGAAAGAATGAGACTTGAAATTGAGTTGCAGAGACAGATACTGAGAAGAGTTGAGGAGAAAAAGTGCTGTTTCCTGCTCGTCTGACGTAATTTTATATCATTAGACACAATCTGAGCGCACTTTCTGATCAAGTGCTGTAGTACAGGCTGCGTAAGTTACCAGTCCAACCAGCAGGAAAGCTGGCAGAGCCATGGCTGTAGATGCCCGCAATGGCCACCAAGAATTCAGTCCCCTTTGAACATTTCTGATCTGTGTCTTAAGCATGTCACCAAGAGTTTTGCTGCACTCACTGGTGATCATGACTGATCTGATCTTTCCGTGAGGTGCAAGAAACACGTGGGCTCTTCCCTTTCCATCCCTGCTCTCAGCTTGGTTCAGGTGGTGACAGTAGAGCCTTTTCTTTCACACACAGTAAATCTCCCTTACATGACAAATTAATAGATAAAGGCTGTTCTGGGACCTTTTGGTAGGGCTGTAGAGAGCCAAGGTAGGATAAAGGTTTCAGCTTGGTGACTACTTCTGATGTGGGGCTGTTCAATTTTGAAGAAGACAGTGGTTTTCATAGTGAATTAAAGTATTTAGAAATTCCTATAGAATACATTCCTTTAGAATATGTACTCTCCTTGTGTCAACACCTCAGAAGATTTATAGCCATTGTGGCTAATTGCAACTTTTCTACTTCAGTGATTTGAAGCAGAAGTGCCTATTATGGGACTAGTGCTGTCACACGTACTTTTTTTCCATGCTTATTTCTGATATGATCCTTTTTATGGTGCTGAAAAGCCCCCACTCGGAGGCATTGTGAAGCCAGGGGGTCCTGTGCAGCTTCTAGCGTGAGGGAGTGAGACTGGGGCTTTCACTGGAGGTTTTGAGAAGTTCTCTTACAGAGGGACAGACGTTGGATGCCCTGTTGACTGAAAATTCACTGCAAAAATCTATGATAAAATCCAACCTAAGTTGCCAGTTAAGTCAGTTCTAATACCACAGGTAACCGTGGAATGGTCTGGGTTGGAAGAGACCTTAAAGATCATCTAGTCCTGGAACTAGGCTGCAGCTTCAGCGTTACTTGAATGGTGTTTGGTTTCCTTTAGTCACTGGAAACAGTTTTGAGTTTTCTTTTAAACCTATTTGTAACTGTGTTTATTTTGTAGATATTTGATAAGAGTTCTCCAAGGAACATTGTTTCCATCTCCAATGCTGAGAGCCAAGTACCTTGTCAGACTGGCCTCCAAGCAGAAGAAAGCAATTGCAAGATGGAAAGATGAGTGCAATGTGAATGATGGAGTGCAGCTCCAACCTACTTCTCTGCCTTCCAGCTCAGCTGCAGGTGCTGTATCAGACGAAGAAAGCACTGAGAGTGTTTTGTCAGCATCTAAAACACCTTTTCAGGCCTGTTCAAGAGATGGGTTAGTAAAGTACACCTCCTTCTTACCAGACATTCAGGATGAGTCTGGGAGTACAAGTGGCTTGAACTCGCAAGAAAAGACAGAGTTTATCAAAGTAAACTAATACAGTTACATTTGGTGGTAATAGTTCATGTGCCAAAGTCTCTATGTGCGCTTCTGAAAAGGGCAGCAGTGCTATATCTCTAGCACACAAAGCAGTTTAGAGTTCTTTTTGTGTGAAGATGCTTTACTGTATGTTACAAAGTTGGAATGCTAACTGGTTAAACACAAGTGTAATAACTGCTGATTTATGCCATGCTGTGGTTTTGTTTTCTTCAGCCAAGGTAGATGATTAACACATTTCCTTCAAAGCTTTTTTGTTTATAAAACTTTCCAATAATTTATTAAGATGTTCAAGGTCTAAATGTCTGGATTGTTTTTTATATTTCTTCACACAGTAAACTTTGATTACTGCTTATTTCTTGTATGCAACATTGCATAACACCTTGTGGTGTTATGAACAGGACATTGCATGAATGTGGATTTGCAGAATCCAGTTCAGGTAAGTCAGCCTGCTCCCTTACACTGCTGCCCTAGAACCCTAGTGTGCCCTGGGATTCACCACTTGCTGAAGTATGAACAGGGCTGGGATGTAGTGTTACTGGTTGGCTTGTTTCAAGACTTTTTATTACATGTTGTAGTGTGTGTAGACAGTGCTTTGTATAACCACTGTGGTCCAGTTTGTTCACCAGGCTATTGCATGGTCCATCTCACTGATGGACAAACACCATTTTAACCATTAGGAGAGAAGCCCAAATGAGACACATGTAACATGTCTCCCTCGCCTTCCTCTCCACAAAAAGAGCAAGTCCTAGTGTAACCTTTTGTTTTCCATGACAGTTCATCCTCCTGTTGTATCACTCCATTTTGACTCCATGTGCCATTTCATGTTATCTGCCACCAAATGGACTTCTTTCCCACCTCACCCAATTCAGATGTTGGCTGGCTGTCTTTTCTCTAAACTTCCTCATGCCTGTACTGCAAAATTGTCCGCCAGCAGCAGTGAGGAGCTCCAGCCTGTCTTCAGGTCTTCTCTTACAAACAGCAGCTTGTAGCTGATAATATCACTCTTCTTCACTCTCGGGTGTTTTTACATTCCTCTAGACTTTTATAATGATCAGCTTAAGTGTCTCTAAAGGCTGCTCAAAAGAAGGCATAGTGCATTGCATGTCTCCCATTTGAGTGCTGTTGCTCATCTGTCTCCTAGATGAGTTCTGCCCTCTGCCAGTTTCCCACTGCTTGCAAACTGTACAAAAAGTGGCTGAGGTGCATGTGGCAACTTCTAGATTCCAGACTCTCTAAAACATTGCCCCCTTTTTACTTCCCGGAAAGTTACATGGAAAATTTAGAGAGGAACTTAGGAAATCTGTTTGTATTCACTAGCACCTGTTGAAATAAACAGTTCCTCAAACTATAGCTGCTAATGAGTTATTAGTACTGAGCCCATTTTTTGGTTCTGTTACTTTCTAAAAGTTTCTGCTTTCAAATTGCCAAGATTTGTGTGTTTCTTTTTAGCACCATGTTTGGGTCTGCTTTTTAATTGAACCATGAGCTTTCCACATCAATGACCAACATTACATATTCCACATCTTTTAAGATCTCTGGAAGAATTTAAACAAACTCTGTGAGGTCTGGACAGCTGCTGCTACACAGGGCAGATACTGAGGGCTTGCTGAGTTCATTCAAATGCCGGTCACCACATGTTACCAAATGTTTAAAACAGCTCTGTGTTCAAAAGGTAGGATGTAACTAGGGCTGGCTCTATCCCCAGTGTTAGTGAGGAAAAAAAGAGAAAATATACTTTTTGTTTAGCCTGTAGAAGGAAAGTAGTGGAAGGAGAAAGTGATGACAGCCATTTCTGAATTTTCTGATTTTTTTTTTAATTCAGTTCAACATATGACAAAATGTTTTTGGTAAGTTCTAACATAAAGTTAGTGGGGATATTTGAAGTGATGGCAGACATTCAAATTCTAAGAGATCATGTCAAGCATGTTCGTTTGAGTTACATTTTCAGATGTTTGTCTGTAACATCCTTCTTGCTGTGGGGGGCACCTTGCCATGAGTGGACTCCAGGTTTTCCCAAATGAAACATCTCAGCTTTCTTAACAAGAAAGGGGAGCTGCAAGGTGTCCAAGAAGATGGAAAACATGTTGTGCAGGGAGACAAGCTGGTACCAGGGCAGAATCATACAGGAAGAGAGTTACTGGAATGCAGTGAAAACATCTGCTCTGCTCCATAGCCCCAAGGCAGGCTCAGCTCTACCCTTGTCGTTCCTAGTGGATGTTGTCCTGCTATAAAGAGCTACAGAGCAACAGGAAGTGCTTTCCTGCCCTCAAAGTCAAATACTGTTTCTGTTTTTATTGTCTGACCCGAGTGTTTCTTCTGCACTTCAAATCTACGGCCTCTCTGCACTTGTGGCCACCAAGAGGAGATTGGTCCGTGTTTTACAAGTCTGTAACTCTATGACTGAAGTATGTTGAACTTCCATGGGGGAGCTCCAGCACTTCCAGTGACCTGACGGAGTGCAGGGCTCAGCTCTGTCCCCTCCTGTCTCTGTGAAAAAGAGTTTGGGGACAACACCAGCCTGTGGCCTGCCCTCTTGTTGCCTCTGCTGCAGAAGCAGAACCTACCAGCAGAGTCGACAGGTAAGTGATCATTTAGCATCACGAGTTTGCATTTTTTTCATAAAAAAAGCTGTAAGTATTCAGAGTAAGATCTTCCAAAACCTTCTGACTAAACCATGACATCAAAATAACTGCATGAAGAAACGTGAGTGGGAGTCATCTGTTAGACCGAGATCAGCTGCATGATGCCTCTGGGACATTTAAATTGCTATTATGTGACTCTTTACAAGCCTGGTCACTCCATTACACAAAACTGAGTGCGGTGAGGCTTTCAGGCCTCATCTCTGCTGAGATTTTAAGTGCTTTTGTACCACTTGAAGTGGTGCAAAATAACACTTTTGTTTGTGTGTGTGTGTATTGCATACTGGTGCTGCATATTGCTTAAAATTGTCCTCTGTAGGCTCTGTTTTATTAGAGGACTTCAACAAGCGGTCTGGGTGATAAATAATCTAAATTATCTGTTGGATAATACTTGCTTTGAGGGTTGTTTTGGTTTTTTGTTGATTGTTAGTTTTTTTTGGTGTGGTGGTTTTGGGTTTGGGGGGTTTTTTGTGGTGGACAAACCGCAGAAATACCTGAAGGCGTTTACTGTGATTACTTAGGATCTTTTACTGAAGGGGAGATGAGGGTAGTGAGTCTTTAATAAAAGCTTCAGAATGTTAATTGGCCATAACTAAAGTAGTGGCAAATGAAGGGTGGAAATAAATTGCTTTCCCTGTGTTTCTCAATAGTTCAGTGTTCCCTTTATTATTTTTTTAGCCTGAAAATGTCACAATCGCCTGCTTGCTTCTACACTCCTGCACTTAGGCACAGCATGATCTGACTTTTCCATTTTGAAAATAAGCTTTTTAAGAGCATCTCACAGGTGCCTTCCACATGTCATGAAGGGAAGCACAGCATTTATACTTCTTTCATTTTAGAACAAACCAAAACAACCACCTTCAACTGCCCCAAACTTTGTAGCTACACCTAGAACAGCCTTAACTCTGATTTTGATGTGCAATATTTGATTTACAGAAGAAAATACATGTTTTAAAAATTTTTCTTTCATAGCAGCCACACCTCTGCTAAACATTTGCAGGTGGCAGTCAGCCACAGCCTTTACTGAGTGAGTGTTTTGGGAGCACAGTGAGCTTTGGTCTGTACCTGGGACACAGTCTGAGTTGATGTTAAGCCCAAGCTGTGTTTTTTCCACAGCCCCACTGGTCGCAACACAAGGCTGAGGACTGGCTAACGCAGAGAACCCACTGATCCCACCAGCCCTGGCTGTTGGCCAAGGCTAATGGGCAAGTTCCAAATGTGACTGTGTTAACGACATTCACATATCTGAATTTCAGTGTGAGTTTTGTATTATTTGTTCCTGTTTTATTCTGGTTGTATTACTCTTGCCCTCATGGTCCTGGCTTCCTTACTGCAGTGGAAAGGTAAATTTTACCTGTTTTAAGCTTCTGTGTGCTTATTATTTTGATTTCAGCATGTGTACGTGTTAGTGAAATTCTGTGTACAAGTTAAAAAGAGAATTTTTTATTTAAAACTAATTGTATTCCAGAACAAAGCTATAGAACAAAATGTGTTCAGATTGCAGATTTGATTGCAATTTAGTTTTTAAGGTTTCTAAGTCCAGAGTAGTTGTTGGCAGCAGTATTCATGCTAATATTCTGTATTGGAAGCATACACACGGAAGAAACTAAAAGTTGTACAGTGGTAGTAATGCCAGAATCTCCACAAGTATTGCAGTGCTAACAGGGATGCTAAAAAAAAAAACAGCTAAGGGTACACAAATGCCTTTTGAAGGCTACTTTTAGGCATTATTGCTAAAGTTATAACTCAATACCTCCATGTTATCATTTAGTCTATCTAAAGATTAAAACACATTTTCAACAGAGAAGTTATTTGGAAAATGATTGTAAATTTTTATTAGTACAACTAGAAAGAAACACATTGGCTTAACTGAGTGGCATTGCTTCCATTTGGAAATACAGCTGTGGTAGAATCAAAACCAACAAATGTTACCTTACAATGAGGCTGCACCTGTGAGACTAACAGCATAACTGTGATCATAGCCATTATGTCAGCACACCAGGAAAGGCTTGATACCTTGGAAGGAGGAGCATGTTTGCCAATTTCATGTGCACACATAAAAAAAGCAGTATAAAAATACATTTATAAAATTACAAATTCCTCTTTACATGGAATGTTGTGTTGGACACAGTCATGGGAAAGGATAGGACCCAAGTGCTCCCTCCTAAAGCCATTTGGGATCTGGTTCAGGATGTAATTTCTTCAGACTGATCCCATATAGGACAGGACTGGACCATATATTTAAACAGGACTCTCCCTCATTTCCTGGGAGGGACTGCTTGGAAACTGGTGGTAGGCCAAAGCCAGTTAATTAAAATGTGTAATTACATGTTATCATTTGGTAATGCTAATATCTACGTGAATGATTACACGTACTCCCGTGCTTTACAAAATACAAAGCTGCTAACCACTATATCTGGTGGAGAGAAGCCAGGCTGAGTTGTTCATTCTGCAACAGCACTTCTTTGGAAAACAGACCTGGCCAGAACCTGTCTGACACCAGCCAGCTGGCTCTTACAGCCACTGGGCCACCTTCTCCTCAGGGAACTCTTGATAACCAGTTCCAGGACTCAGAGCTGTTCTGGCCTACAGCCACAGAGATCCCAGCCCCAGAGGAAAACTGAAGTGAGGACTGAGAGCTCCAGCCTTCATATCCTTGAGGCAAGGGCATCAATAACCTCTTCCAGCTGTAATGTACTTCCACTATAAAAACATGGTCACAGCTGCTTTCTCTCATTTACCGCTGGGGGAAGAGTATTTAACTGTTACAATAAAACAAAAAATCCTTAAGATAATTTAAAAAAAAAAAACAACCCAACAATCAAACCTAGCAAAGCCTCGAAGAGTCTTCTTGCTGAGCATGAAACAGTGATTCAATAATCACTTAAATAGTTTCAGAATCCATAACATAAATATTGAGTATTTATTAATATTCATGTCTATAATGCAGTCTAGTGTGACTAATGTTCCAATGTTAGCAGTGTTAAAGAAGAAAATACAGAGATAAGAGATAAACCTTCATTAAAGCAATAGATCTATGTAGATAAGTTGTAACATGATTAATAGTACCTGAAATGTCCATGTTTTAGGTCTTTTAATGCATGTTTGCATATACGGCAGTCATGCTATTGACAAGGCCCTGCCATGTTGTCATGGGGCCATGCCAGAGGTAGCAGAAAAGGTAGTTATGTGCCTTAGGCTGCATTCATGGGGGACTAGGCACAGCACTGAAAATACAAATTTTAAATGCATTGTTCTCCAGTGGAATTTATCCTGTAATCCTCAGATTCCTAGCTCATCCTAGTCTGGCCTCCCAAAAGCTGATAGCTGTGCAGGACATTACCTAAAGCAGTTGATAAGACACTTTCCTCTAGCATCATAAAATGGTGCCAAGCTCCATCATAATCTTTTTCAACCAGACTCTCTTGGAGTTAAGACTTAATCTTTTGCTACTGCACAGAGCACTCCACATCTGGCCACCAAGCACCTGATCTGGGCTCTTTGAGCCTTTGCTGGTGAAGCTGTTGTACTTTGCTTCTTGTATTTCTAATACTCATTTGGACAGAAGCTGGAATTCCAAGCCTTCTATCACTCAGATTTTCTTTCTGCTTTTTTCTTTTTCCCAAATGTTTTATCTTGCTAGTCAAAATTAAACTTTAAATGTAAGGTACAAGAAGAGACCTATAAAAATTATCCAGTTCCCTGATATTTGGGACAGTCCCCACACTGCCTCTTTTGCATTTTAGATCTGCATTTTCCATCTCTCACAAGATGTCCAAACTAGCTGACTCTAGGAGGGGAAACCACTGCAGTGGTATTGCCAGCCCTCTTATGTTTTTAGAGGGCTGGAGATGGTCAGTGCATGCTTTGTATGCTGAACACACTACGCAAAGTGGGGAGGAAAGCCAGTGGGGCACAGGTTTGACTAATGCACTGATCAGTGTAGTGCTGCTGAGACATGGGTGTTTCCTAGACACATTAGGACACTGGAAGCTTCAGAAAATCAGAAGATAGAAGCTGTCCAAAGAGTCTGAACAATGAAGTTGTGGTCTCTGGTGCCTCCAGTGCCTCCAGTGGTCTGTTGGCCTACTGGTTCTTCCACCCCACGGAGATGCCCAAGCTGGCTCTGGGAAGAGCAGCTGTGGAGTCAGAACACTACAGGATTATGCCCATGTAAATTAGCCACCCTGAGGGACAAAATGCATTAGCTCAGGCACACCAGGGGCATATGGCTATACACCTTTGGAGACCTGCACGTGTTCTTTGATGTGTCCTGTGCCACGTGGGTGTACAAACCCATCAATCTCTTCCACACCCTCCAGTGTGTGGTATGGCCCTGTCAAGAGTTGTCCTTGTGAATGTATGTCCTGCAGTGCCACATGAATGCACAAAGTTCCTTCCTCATCACAAGAAGTGAATGAAAATGCATGTGCTGCTAACTAAATAGTATTAAAATAGGTTATTTTTAAAAGTTTTTCTAGTCTGTGCTACTGCTTAGTTTTAATAGCTGAAAGGCAGAAAGTGGTTGATTCTTTTCTTTTAAGCTTTTTGCAGTGTTTGGAATAGCACCACAACTCAGTTAAAAGAAAAGTCAAAAGGATTATTAATTCTACCCCAAAGTGTATTCATGAGCAGAGAGTTTACCAGTAACATACACTGCATATTCCATAGCTCCACAACAAGAATAGGTAGAGGTTAAACTCCTTTTCATAGAGTTTGTGGACTGCAAAACCTTCAGTGTTGTAGTGCTGATTCCTTTTTTCTTTTGTCTGTCAGCACGATTCTTACCATCTGGAGTTAGTTTAGCAGAAAGGTGTGGATGTATATTTGTCTTTCAATCCACTCAATAAAATGTGACACATTACTGTAAACTCCAGGTCCCAAAACCTTGGAAAAGCAGACAGAGCCCCAAGATGTTAAACCAAACAAAGTCCAGCGCCCTGCAGTATACTCGCACACAAGCGGTCCTCCACTGTCACCCTGCAACAGGAAAGTTAAAAACAGTCTATTATACACGTGGCCAGCACTCAGTTCCTACAGCCATTTGCCTTTAGTAAATAACTCAGCTGTACAAACCAGCTGCTCTGCTGAACTGTGTAGCCACACACAGCATTGCCAGTATTTATTACCCGTTACATTTGTAAAAAAAATTACCTACAAAAGGCTCATGCAAATTAAAAAGTTAACTAATACAGATAAACCCTAGAGTCTTCAAGCAGCATTTCATTATCACAAAGATAAGTTGTTTACAGCAATATTAACAATAATAGTAATATTAAAAGTTGGGTTAAAGAATGTAAATAGACAGTTGTCATTCCTAGAATAGATAAAGTATGCTACACCTAATTAACATCACAGTACTTTGATTTCTAAAAGTAATTTTGGCTATTTCTCCTTAGAGAGAAGCCTACCATGCAAGAGTCCACGGTGCCAGATTCGTAGCCAGCACACAGCATTCTGCTGGTGATGATTTTCATGTCAAAATATGACTGGCATTGTTCTAAGGAAATTATGCGAACCTCTCCTTCTTGAAGCTTGAAAGGCACTGAAAAACAGAATAAAGTGTTAACTATACACAAATTCACAAATACTTACCTATTATGACTCCATGAGATATGACAAATATTTCCATTGGGATAAATTATAAATATTGCTCTCTATATATGTATTAAATGTAGGGAGCACTATGTGTTGCATTCTGGAGAAGTACTAAGCACATGGGGACTGGTGTGACATTTGCTGTTTACTCAGCATTCACACCTTGACGTGATGCAGTGTGCCACTTTTAAGATGGGGGCAGTAGTGGCTGGAAAGCAGCAATGTGGGAGAGGTGGACAGGTTTGATTCACTGTTCCAGGGAAGAGTCTTCCTGTTTCTTGGTATCTGTCATGGTAAAACTTGGTAATAATCACTGCCATTTTGGTTGTGCTTGGGTAAATTTGACTTACAGAATGTACCAGGAAATCAGAATTCAAACCTTATGAAATTTTTTTAATATGTTCAAGAGACAATAGAAGACTTCTTCCTAGTCTAAACAACTGACTGAGCTCGAATTCTAATCAAAGTTGTTCAACCTAGGGTATGCAGTACTAAATGCTATGTAGCCACAGTGGGGTTTGATGCTTCCTAGCATAAAACCTTTAAAATCAACACTGACCACATTAAAGGACAAAGAACCATTTTCCATTTACCTGTGCTGCAAAAGCATCTGTCAGAGTTTTTTTCCTGACATCATATAGAGAAATTTTTAGATGTGTAGAGATGCTAGTAAACCACTTACCCTTCATGTGTGCAATTTAATTTTTACCACATCTAACCTGGCCATTACAACTGAAGTTCCACTGAAGCAATACAGAAAGGAAGATTTCCTTATCCAGTGTACAGAAAAGCCATCTCTAGTAATTACCATAATAATAGCAAAGGGAGAAAGGGAGAAACACAGTGGCTAGTGCATTAAAAGTGTTGGGGCCAGGCTAATTTGCATACTATTCATGCAGAATCATTTTGCCTGAACAAAGATTGACATAACACAACAGTTCTTGTCAAGGATTGTGGCAGCTCCAAAACAAGAAAACACACTAACGTTCTGTTCAGAGATACAAAAACAACACTTGTGATTATGGAATAAATTGTGTCACAAGTACAAAGTGTGGCACAGACGGCTGATTCACGACCCTGTTCCTTCAGCCTGTAGGCCAGTGCTGCCAGCCTCCAGCTTTCACTGAGCTAAGAGTGTTTCCTCCACACTGATGATGTGATACCTTTGCAATACTGTTCTGAGTGCAACTTAGATGGGTAAAATCATAACTAATTCAGGTGACTTTCTTGATAGAAGTTTCCAGATCCTCAACATTTTTAAAAATCAAGCCACAGAGCCAAAGTAAGTATTAAGGAGCATAAACTGAGGGTGCTGCTTTGAAAAAGCTAGGCTATAATCACAGCTTGATCCTTTCAAGAGTAGTTACATTTCCCTAGTATTTACTAAGATCCAGTAATAATATGAATGGATAAAAGTTTGAAACGGGATCACTTATTTGATTAACTCAGTAGAAGCTTCACATGTTTTTCAAAAGTCCCAGAAATACTCATCTTACTTTTGTTGCCCATGTGTCCCCAGCCTGTGATGTAGCAGTAGGTGTCTGGCTGAACCAACTGATCCTTGCTGGGCAGGCAGACAGGTCTTACATAGCTTGTCTCGTTGATATCCTCATCTAGTTCCACAATGCTGATATCATAGTCTACAACTGCTCTGTTGTAGCGTGGGTGGAGGATGATGGTCCTCACTAGTCGGGTCTGCATGAAACCTGATGGATGATCAAGATTGCTAATCCCAAACACTACTTTCCAGACAGCTGCATTTTCTCTCCTTTGTAAAAAAGAAAAAAAGAAGTGAAATTTTAGTCAAAGTCTTTCTTTTAAGCTAAAATACCCAAGATTTTTTCTCCCTTTTTGCACACTGCACTTTGCAAAGCATACAAATACTACAAAAAGAAAACAAATATTTACACATTATTCCTTACACCAAAGATCTGAGCAACAGAAGTCCATGCTTTCCATTTCCCTCCTGCTTGTAATCAAACACATGAAAGCTCACTCCATCAGAAGATCTGTAGCCATGTATAAGTTGCTGTATTAAAGGGTGTCAAAGTCATCCCTTGGGTCCTGCCCAACATTAGTTGCCCACATGCTCAGTGGTGGGCATATACAAATTTCACTGTAGTCTGCTGCTGACAGCAGTAAATCTCACTGAAATCCCTAAGGGGTCTCAAAGAAGCGATTCTATTGTGTGAATTAAATATTTTATGATAGCCATGGGAGAAGTCCCTTATTTATTCAGCATTCAGTCTGTGCCAAGCATACTTTCTATGCGTAAGCTCAAAGTTGACCCTTACAGTTGCTTAAGACTCTTAGTAACCATACAAGAGCACAAAGCAATGATACATAGGATACAAGGGGGAACACTGAACTATTGTCTGTTGAGACACATCAGAAAAACCTAGATTTTATGAAAGGTTTCAAGGGCATAATCTCTTGATCCTAACTGGCCTCAGGATAAATTGTGGGTTCTTCATGGGTTTCTAATTAGTCTGTGATTCTAAAAGCTCTCAAAAAAGTCACCATTTTTCACAACTGCTGAAAGACAACTCCATGTAACTAAGCACCTTTAACAGGACTGAAGCTTATTCAAAGCAATGTAAATAAAAGCATGCAAAATTTCAGCTTTTTCATAGTAATCAACAGGATTTTAATTCCTATAATTTGTAAAGAGAACTGTTTTCTAAATCAAGGCTACTTTTATCTGAAGAGTTGGATGAAAATTCTGGCATTTCAGACTATCATGATCATTTTAGTATCATGATCAATTTGTGAGTTGTTCCATAAAGTTACAGAAATTAAGTGCTGAGAATATTCATACACTATTGTGTTTGTGACCATTGTGAAATAGCATTGCCTAGAGAAATAAGCAGTCACAGCCAAAATGCATTGTCCTACAGGTAAAAAAAAATAAATTTTAATGTCTTGGATGCTTTAATGTAATGCATTTCAAAATGATCTTGACAAAGCTCTGTTGACTGTAATAAGAAAACTCACAAACTACATGATGTTTAATGCAGCTCTTTCTATTTATGCCCTCTACAAATTTTCCTGGCTATTTGTATTATTGTTATATGGTCCTCATGTTTTGTATTCCAAACTTCACATGAGTTTCACAAAATGGAGCATTTTATATCAAGGACCAGAGCACTTTAAAATCTCTATATTGTTGTCTTATCTGGTTGGTTTGGGAAATTTTTTAAATACTTTATATGAAAAAAACTTTGTGACATCAAGAATGGTCTTGTTGATGATGTATTAAGCTTACAAAAGGCTTCTTACAAATGAAGAATTTCAAGATTTCAGGCTTCTGGGTACATCTCCCCAAATCTATTCAGAAAGGCAGAAGAGAAAAAAGTTCATATAACTTCTCAATCAATTATTAGACCAGAATACCTTACTTCTTTAAGGTGAGTAAATCCTCAGTTTTTTTTTTTTTTACCAATGGCCACAGCATTTTTTCAAGGTCTTTTCTACGCTGCTATAGAGGGTGATTTTTTTAAACCCATGGCAGTCGTATGACAGCTGTAAATTGGTGTTTTGGTCTTCTTCCTTTCCCTGTTTCCTGCTGAGAGTCAGGGCATCTTCATTTAGCTTTCCTCAGTAGCGATGCCAGCAATGAATAATAAACCATGTGAAAACCTAAGCTGATGCTGGTTTGTACCTTTTTACTTTCTTTTTTAGTCTCCTAAAACCAGGTCCCTGTGATTGGCCATTCTGCAAAGGTCTTCACCTACGCCCCGTGTGTTTGGTAGAGGGGGAAGGACCTGGTAATTCACACGTGCAAGCTTAAATGAACAATAGAATGTTTGAGCCCCCTCACCCTTCAAAGCAGTGTGCTACTGTTAGGACCCATCTCTTGGCGATCAGAACGCAGCCGCAGATGTGTCCGCTGGGCTCGCTCTGCAGGGAGCACTGCCACGGCCATCGGCCCGGGCGGCTGGTCCTGCCCCCGAGGATCCTCTTGCTCATGCGAGCAGCGGGGCGGCGGCCGCAGTCTGCGAGGAACAGAGCGCGTTAATCGGCACCACAGGGGCAGCGCAAACAGCACCTTCTGCGGGAACACTGGGCACAGAATGGTGTTAACAGCCATGAAATCACACGGAACAATACAGTAAATGAAGCAATCGCTGACCACACTGCCCTATCAAACACTGAGCCATTTTTATCCTTCCTTTCTATCAAAGGATTTGCTCTCTGGTTACTAATTTTGCCTGGATCAGCCTGAAATATTAACCAAGCTAAGTTTGGGATCCTGACTTCCTTTTGCTCAGGAGGTTTCCTGGGTTTATGTCTTTGTCCTTCTGTCAGCTAGCAACATGTCTGGCCTACTTTGTACTATCCAGAAGAATTGCTTCTGGAAAATCTGCTCAGCAATAATAAGGTTTTTCTTAAATCAAGTGTGAGTTTAATGCCATGCCATTTACTCAGGTACACAGCAGCAAACTCACTTTGCCTGTAGAAATTACTAAGGGAGAATATTTAAAGGTCTGAAGACATTCTAGTACTTAGTCCATTACACTTTACAAGCCATCTCACTAGAAATTACACCAGATTCCCACCTGCCAGTTACTATTCTAAAATAATCCTTCACTTCTCTTTCACTTTATATTCTAGATTTAAAGGATTCCAGGCTTCTTATTTATCCTGTTTATACTCAGTCTGATTTAGAGAACAAAAGAACACCACCAGTTTCTGCAGTCAGCGTCCCAAGGGAGTATATGCTGCTACTGCATGTATCTGGGAATTTAGTGGTGAAGAAATAAATTAGAGCAATGGTTATTTGTAACTTACAATTCTTACTGTGTTCACTTATCTTCATAGAGTAAGCAACATATGTCAGAACAAAATACCTTCAGTAAGCTCTTTTGAGCTTTTTCCTTTCTCTGATGAGTAGCAAATATTTTGATTAGTTTCCCAAATTTAGGTCCTGTCTTGTAATTACTTTTCCCTGAGTCAAGCTAATTCATACTCCAAGTGTTCTTCAACAAAGCTCTCCTTGTCTGTAGAACATGGTTTCATCACAGATGAAGAATTTCTGCATTTTCAAACTACTTAAAATTGCACAACCTGCTGTGCCAACAGACTTGGTCCATAACTTTCTACTTCAGGTTCTTCTGTCCCCTTGAACTTAACAAACAGATCGCAGCTTCAACTCCCAGGCAGACAGTCTGCTAACCACTCTGGTGGTTAAGGATATTTTCAGCAGGAAGTTTTATCAAATTACTTTTTGGAACCTGACTGCTGATAAAATTCCTTTTGTGGTATCATGAATGGGCCACCTCAACACATAGCATCCTAGTCAAAATATAAGAAAAGCTGATGAAACTGAGTAGAGTAGGGAAAAATAAACCCAGTGCCAAACTGGATGTTGCAGAGGTCTAGTAAAAATTTCAGTATGAATCCACAGTAAATATCTGCATTTGTTAAAGAGATTTAACACATTTTGAAAAATATCTATTTTATATGCACTTCTCTCTTACCTTCTTTAGTGCAAAAGAGAGCCACTTTGCTTCTGCTTTGACACATCTGTCTAAATATTGAAACAAAACATGGTGGAAATCTCATTAATTGATTAATTTTGGTAATTTGAAAATCAGCACAGGTATTGTATTCATTGCTGTGATCCAGCTGTTAAAAATTCCCCCAAACTGTAAAAAGAAACTCAAGGAGCTTTTTATGCCAGATTCCATGGTTTCCAGCATCTTCCTGAAAATAATTCAAAATATAGTTCAGCTTTACAATACATTTCATGAGTAGGTGCTGCATATTTTGCAGACTACCTTGCTCCCTGGGCATGGATACAGCTCTGAGGTCAGCTGGGTGCACAGTCTGTCAAGTTCTTATTTAAGGCACCTGAAAGCACAGATTGCCAGTCTCCCCTTCCTTACAATCAAAGGACAGGATTTTCTTTGAAATGCCTTTGGTAACAGATGGTCTTTCATTCCCTAAGAGTTCGGCTATTTTGAAAGATTCCAGGAAGTCTGCATAAGTATGTATTAAAACAAAAAAAATTATAATTTCTGTTGAAAATCTTCAGATAAGAGAGGGAAGAATTGATTTTTTTTTGTCAAGGGAGGAGAAATCACAATTAAATCAGCAAGCACTGTTGCGCAGCTAGCTGACTGCCTTTTTAATTCCACAGCTTTTTCATTCCTACGGTGTACATGCTTTTCTTAGGCAGGTGCAGAGCTACATTGGACTGGATACACAGCTCATTTCTTCACCAGGTAATCCTTTGCAGACTTTAATCCCAGCAGGTAGGTAGTAGCTTTCAAACTGCAACCATCTAAAAAGAGGCTGCATTTCATATTAAGTCATAGATACTAATGTGGGCAAAACAACAGTGTCAGCCAGCCCACCAGGTTACCTTGAATCTGGAATTTAACCAGACCTTTTTCCCTTACAATGCATATACCTCATTCATATACTGTGCAAATCAGTCTATTTCTCTTCCTGAAAATACACCATAAAATTACTTTTCTAGAGATAGTAGAGACAGACAACCAATTTCAGGAAATAAAATTTTGTGCACCATTTTGAGAGGCAAAGAAAATATACAGAATATAACTGAGACCAGCCATGCTTATGTTTTACACTTGTTCCTTTGACTTACCATACAGCCAGCTCTAAAGAGAAAACTTTAAGCTTTTATGTGTGTGTTGCCTGTGCTGTGCCATTCCCTCCTATCAAAACTTTATGAATTAGTGGTGTATTTTTTAGTTCTTGGCCAAGTTCCCATTAGTTCAGAAGCCTGGCAACTCCTTTAAACATACAACATACTCCACAGCACAAACCTTTTACATGCTGCAGTTGGTCCAGATGAATACACCTAGACTGCAGGGCTCAGGAGCACTCCCCAGTCATCTGGACTGGATGCCTGATGCAGCCAAAACAAAAATAGCTGCACCCTTCATGCACCCTTCCCCCTTAGCTTCTCACTTCTTGTTATCCATATTTCTGAATTCAGGAGGACTGGAACATCTATTTCCTACGTTTTACTTTCATTTATGCAATAGATTTAACAATAATCCTCATTACTGATGTTTTCCCTCCTTTAACTTGTACTTTGGGCAAAACTAAATCTTTTGCTACTAGAATTTGTAACTCAGAGGCTCCAGATCCATTACTTCATACGTTTCCTAGCAGACCTCTTTCAAAAATGTCAAAAAGTACCTTGAAATTTCTGCTTTGCACTTTAGTGACTGAACAGAATATGATTGTGCATCTGCCTTTGCATCTGGTCACAACCCAAAGTGTTTATTCTTGTATTAGTCTGGAGAAAAGCATTTAGATACTGTTAGGCTAGAGGAAAAAGACAGTGAGAAAGGAAAATTAAAGAGTTAAAAAGACAAATTTCAAGTATCAGGCACTGTTCAGTAATGGCCCTTCAAGATGAAGAAATAGAAATTAACTTAAAAGGAATGATGAAATACTAATGCAAAACAAAAACGGTACGAAACTGAGATGTAAGAAAGCAAAATTAGGTCCTTGCAGGCACAACCTTTTTACTATTCCATCACTAGGGAAAACTTTGAGTACAGAAAACAATGAAGAAAAAGAAAAGTAGATTTCTTCCTCAGATTTTCTGTCTTCACATATATTGTGTCTCTGCAGCTACCCAAGACAATCTTTTCTTGTGAAACAGAAGGATTTTCTATGGAAGAAGGGTGTCCTGAAAGCTCCTGGGCATTTTAAAGAGAATAGGGAAACCATGTATCTGCTTTTTGAAGAATGCAGTTGCCAATGGGGATTAGGTGGCACTCACAGTTTTGCCCTGGATTTCTAAATTCATTGGCTCTTCAAAGTCACACTTTGAATGTCTCAACCATGACATCCTGGCTTCTGATTAGTAACTACCTGTTTAGTAAAAGGAATATACCATCACCTGAAACCAGAGCTAAAGAAACCTACTGTAAGCGGATATAGCCTTTACTGAAGAAGCTGTGGTTGCTCCAAATTAATGAATGAAGACTACACAGGCTGCAGAGGATGGTAAGATGTTGCTGCAGATTTTGCTATATAGTACTTGCTGGACTTTCTTGCTCAGCAGAGATTTAATGAAGCTGTCTGGTTCAGGTGCTTCGAGGGCATCACCTCTGTATCACTCAAATGCTCTTATTCTGCCAGAAAAGGCCCCTGAGGATTCACAAGATGGTCTCAAAAGAGAGCACAATGGTTGTAGACACTAAAATCACTGTAGACTGTATCTTAACAACTTACATGAGTATGTGCTGGGATATATATGCAGATACCTTGGAAAAAAAAGAGCTTACCAAAGAGTTTGTCATCCTGCATGGGTAAGTGACTACCCACAGCAGTGAAATAGGTCTTATTTACCTGTTACTTACCCATTCACTAGAAGTGCGTGTAAAGTGGATGCATTTTTATTCTTCCAGTCTGAGTGCAGATTCAGCCATTTTTGGTCCTGCGTTTGCTCATTCTCTGTTACAATTTCTGTTTTGGATGGTCCTCTGAAACAAATGAAAGACATTGATAGAACTTCTGGTAGGTTTCTACATTACAGTTACGAAGGTGAAGAGGCCCTAACCTTTCTGTTTACTCCAAAGATACACATCTGAATGGTATGGCAAAGCCATGAGTGGCAGATCCATAGTTAGGAGAATGGAATCACCCCGAGAAGCTAGGCCAGCCACCATATGACTGTCACATTGTATTTCCTGACAAGAAGCAGAATTGGAATCGGGAACAGCAAGAACCTTCTGGTGGCATTTACTGTAATGCACACATTGATACTGTTTCAACAGTTTCTTGGCCTTCCAAAATGCCAAAAAAAAATAGCTCTTCATATGTAAAACAGGTAACAAAAAATATTTTCTTACATTCCTACCACTGGAAATCCATGAAAATTTAACAGTAAAGAGCAGTCTAGGTCTTGTTAGTAAGACTTGAGAGTATCTCTAAACCCAAGCTCCCTGCTTTGCGAAACAGAACAAATCGCTGGTGAGGATGTCAAACCCATTCTTCTGCAGCAACCTAACATGTGTGTGAGGGTTAGAATGATCCACCAGGAGATATTTTCATATATCCACTTCCTCAGTCTAGTTATTGCCTGATAGACTCAAGCCACTGAAGCAATTGCTATTTTATTAAATCCTAATTGCCAAATGGAAAAAAAATAGAGCTAGTCTAAATTACTTTACTTGTCATGCAGCTTTCCAGCACAGAACTATTCACAATTAGCCATCAATCCCTGTCAATGACAAGGACTTTCAAGCAGTGCTCTCCCAAACACTGGTCAAAGGCCAAATTCTAAATACTAATTCATGGAAAAGAGAATGAGAGAAGTTCAGAAAAACTGTGATGTGTCCTTAAATTGGTCTCTGAACCCAATCTCTCAGGATAGTACCTGGTAATGCCAACCAGGATATTAGTTTAAGTCCAATTCTCAGTACTGGCTGTATTCCTTTTTTTAAAAATCTTTACAAAACACCAGCACTCTTTACCCACTTGATTACATAAACTAGCCAAGATCAAAGAATTGTGTTTTATGGTGAAGCTGGCAGTGTAACCATATGGAAATATTTTCAACACAGCTGGCAGAATAAACCAAGCTTTGAGGTCACGGCCCTGGATCCTGTCTGTTACATGACTTATTTTTCAGAACCTTCTCTGGGCATATTAAGAAATATCATTTCATGATCTACTAACCAGAATGTGCAGGCATATACTAACAAGTTTGCTGCAAAAAGTTTTCTTTCTCAGTGCCTGCTTTTAGCATAAACATAAAGATCTCCTCTCTTCATTTCCCACTCTTTTTCCTACCAAACATATGCAAACCATTTTCTTACAATGACATTCTGTCTTATGATCTTCTCTGAACAATGATGTTCACCATTTCATAAATGTGTACAGTTATGAACTTGTAAACAGATCCATAAAATATGCAACTCAAATATGTGCAAAAGGATGCAAATATCATGCCATTTGATGAATCCAAATCTATATTATACCAAATACAAGATTGTTTTGATGAAACCTGCAGCTCTGAATTACAGATTACAGTGATGCTACAATCATAATTAAGGAGATATGTACTTCTAAATCAAGGTAACAACCTACAAAACACTTACACCTGCATGAAATTTTATAATTATTTTACTTAGCAAAAGTAAGGTCATGGCTAGGCCTTTTTTCCTTGGTGGTTACAGCTTGATATAAAACACTTGAAACCTTAATTTATATCTTCAGAATATATATTTAGGATACCTTAATTTATATCTTTAGAATACCTTCTATAAACATTTATGTTCCCCTCTTGATGCTGTTTATAAAAGATTTTCTTTTAGATAGGCAAGAGCCACCGCTTGCCTCCTTTCATCTATTTAATGAGAAATAACCAAAATGAAGGGGACCAAAGAGCCTCGTTTTTAGATGAAGAAAGCTGGTGACAATGGTTAGCATTTGTGTAGAGACCAGAGCATGCTCGGAATTTCTAGAGAACGAGAGAACATGAGCTAAAATTCTTAGGAGTAAAGATTCAGGCTGGTGAGAGCTTCTGAGTGTGAGACTTTCAGAGAGGCTGCTGGACCCGCAGTGCACGTTACACCAGGGGCTGTAAATCACTCAGAGCAAAGGAGAGAAGTGGAGCAATGGGTATTCATTTCAGCCAGCCCCATCCTGTGCTCCAGAAACACAGCAGGGAGCAGGTTCTACTGGGTCCCTCTTGGAGCTGTAGCACACATTTTCTTCTTAGAGTAGACACATACTAAAGAAAAGCTAAAAAAGAATCTTTCAATGGACAGATCCACATCAACTCACAATTCACAAGGATATTTGGCTTTACTGAGTATCTAAGACAACAAGGTTATATTGCTAATTACTTCTTGACATCAAGCTACATCTTCAAAAAAAAGCTCTCCTGCCAGTTTTATAGTTTGGTGGCCTGCTGAAGTTGCAGTATCTTTCAAGATTTCAGGCCAAACAAATAAAGACTTTTTTTTATGAAACACTTTCAGAAGGCTCTTTCACTTCTCTGGAGTTTCCTGTTTTCCCCTTTGGTTTGCATATACCATAACAGCTTTGCTCAGAAACTTGGTGTGGATTTTAAATTAGTGCTTTTAATTATTACCTGTACTGGAGCAAAAAAGCAAAGTTGAAACAGTGCTTGTTGACTGAAACCACACATACTGGAAGGCAGTGTGCAGTTTTGAGATACATCAGTTTAAGACAATATTCAGAAACCGGAAAGGATCACACAAATGGCTTTCAAATTTTCTAGGGACCTCTGTCACTGACTTGCAACGAGGGGTTGAGGGTACTGACCTTGCTTACTCTTGTGAAGAGGAAGCTAAGGGACAATTCAATAGCAACTTGCAATTACTTGAAGAGGAGTTAAAACATAATGGAAACAAATTTTTCTCAGTAGTGCTGCATGGTAAAACATGGAGAAATGGCCTAGACCGACAGCTTTGAAAATTCATAGCACATGAAAAGGAAATACTTTTTCACTAGGAAGGTGAAGCAGCCCTGGAACAGAGAGCTCTATCCATCAAGGTTTTCAAGACTTGGCTAAAAAAAGCAGAGGTTGAACTGATCCCATTTGGCAGTAGTTCTGCTTCAAGTGGGAGATGGACTAGATGTTCTCCAGATGCCTGTGATGATTTTATGATTCTTTTGCACAGCACAAACGCACCATGGTGACCAGTGCCTATGATGAAGAGCTGAACTTTAAAGAAGGCCAACAGTTACTAGAACAGATTTTTTCATACACCAGAGCATATTTTAACATTACAGAACAGTCACTGAATCACAGAATCACAGAAATAATTAGGATAAAAAAGAGCTCCGAGATCATCAAGTCCAACCAATAGCTACACATACATATATGAAACACCTACATTACTTTAGGAAGTTTATTAATGGTATCTGCAAACTTAAGACATTCATACCATGGTAACAATAATTCACACCTTTTGAGTGGTGATTTTTTGACCAGATCCCTCACCAGACTTTCAAAATAACATATAAAACCTATCTGCACCACATGACTTTATAACAACTCATAGTGCTAGTTGGATGAAATTATTTGCGTACTGAAGTATTATTTTAAAACCCATGGGGCTCTAAAAATCTGAACAGACCATAAAATTTAATTTTCTCATGTGTCTAATATCTGCAGAAAATCTTTATAGCCAGAAGAGCTACACTAGACCTTCTGAGCCCAAACTGCTCGAACATAACACTCAATGAATACGTTTTTGGGTTCCTGTAGTCTCAGCCTATGGGCTTCTCCAAGACCGTGGAAAGTTCCGTAATAAAGTAAGTTTACAATAGATGTATGACAAACAGCAATGTTTTATGACTTTTTTTCTCCTCTACATTTGAGGTGATAGAAATACCAAGTTTAGTGGTAAAAGACAAGTGTGACTTTCACATAAATTTTCATTTGGTCCTCTGCACTGCTTTCAAGAATGAAATGGGATTAGAACCTATGAAAAAATTCTTCCATGAGACTTTCTTTCACTAAAAAGTGAACTATCGGAAATTCAGCCAAAAGAAATTGAATGAGGCCATCTGATCCATTCCCCTAATTCAAAATAAGATCAACCATATTTAAATTCTCTCTAGCAGATTTTTGTCTGCCCTGTTTGTACATAACTTTAATGATGAAGCATTTCCAGTCAATATATTCAAGCAATTTTTCTTATAATGTGTATTCTAAATCTTCCTACTTGTCATTTAAGCTCATTACTCTGTCTTTTTTTCATCGGAAATGGAAAGAGTTTATTCCTAATCTACATATTTCAAGGCTCCTATACCTCCTTCCCCTGAATGACCAAGCAGTTTCCAACCTTTCTTCACAGATCATGCTTTCTAAGTCGCTGGTCATTTCTGCTGACCAATTCTCATTTAGTCAAAGTCTAACACAAACTGAATACCACAAAGCGATTACACATAAACATTCTTGGTTAATTCAGGCCATTTTGTCAGCCTGTAAAAAATTTTTAAATTCTTATCCTGTTCTCCAAAATGCTTTCAGATCCTCCCAGCTTGATGCTGAATGAGAAATTGTCAAGCCTGCTCTCGTCTCTATCATCTGAATGACTCACAATACCACTGTATCCTCCCAGACACACTGGCATGCGTCTAGCCCCCCACCAATACATCTTTATGGTTTGACAATGAATCATCAACATTCCCATATCATTTCATCTCTGTTCATAGCTCCTTACTTATTTCAAAAGTCATTTCACATAGTGTGAAAGTTAAAAGTATATCACTGTGGCAGTTTGGAACGTCATTTTGTCGTCAAACCATGACAATCACATCTACAGTTTCTTCCCCATCGACAGTGTCTCTGGTATTTCAAGGAATAAATTAAGGGACTCTGACATGATTTGTTACTGATAAATACATCCTGTCTGTCATTAAGACCTTATACTTCTGTAATTTGTTGGTAATTCAAGCTAGGCAAGTAGTTTGTAAATCTCCGTATCTCCTTCTTTTATCCTTTTTAATGAAAGATGGCATACCAAACAGTTTCCTCCCTTCTCTACAGCTTCTCAAACCTGTGGCTACCACTACTGTCAGCCATAATGGAGACCCGCCTGAGCCATAACTATTAAATGCTCTTAAATTATTTCAACAAAACTAGCTACTTTGAGGAGCAGTGTATTACCTATTAATTGCTTACTCTAGCCCTCCTTCTTAAATCTTTGTTATCTTAGTAATATAATATGATTTTCTAAGATTTCTTTGTGGTTTTGTTTTGGGGTTTTTCTTGCTTTGCTTTTTTTTTTTCTTTCCCTGTATAATACTCCTCGCTTTTCTCATTCTTTCTACAGATGCTTATGGTTCTACACCAGTTCTTGTAGGTTTGAACTACATGTTCACTCTCTCTAAAATTTCACTTCCCTTTTCAGGTCACTGTACAGCTTATGCCTTAGCCAAGTTAGTCTTGCCTGCTTCACAGAAAGATTTCTGCTAGATCTAATGAAAATCACAGGGCACATAAAATTCTAACAGATCTAATTCCTTTAATCTAAAACTTTCTTTTAATCTAAATCAATTAATAAAAGAATTTAATAACCTATAAAATCAGTTAAATGTAAAATCACAAAATGTTTCAATTTGCAGTAGCACTTACGTAACCCAACTAGGAATTTCTAACTTAAATTTTACTAAATTTTAAATTTCATCTTAAAAATTAGAATATTCCTTTAATAAATTTAATTTCAAGCTATACATTCCCTTATGTGTGTTTAACAGAGGAATTTTTAGAATTAGGAAAGAAAAACAGAACCCAGTCTGTGTTCTACGTTGTAAATGTGGTCTCAGTGGGGAAAAGTTCATTAGATAGATTCATTTCATTAGATAAGCTGTACAACAGAAATATTTAATAAATACTCTTCAGAGCATTCTAGTCTGCTGATCACTGTGCGCAACAGTCAAAGTTTACAGTGAAAAACAAGCATTATGTCTTGTGTACTAAATTATAATGAAAAATAAAGAAAAGGAAATAGAAGGAGGGACTAATTTTAGGTTATGAAGTTCATCATTCTGTTCATAGCACATTTGGGATACTTCTGTACAGCAATGTTTTCAATACCTTATTGTCCCTATTCCATTCAGAAAAACTCCTTCAAATGTATTAAATTGCAAGTTTAGAATAAAGTATAATCCATAAACTGGATTACTTCTTGCTTCCCAGTGACACGTATCAGTTTAGTTTCTATAATTCCATCCTTGCAAGCCTCATGTGACAGCAGGTTTGAGAAAGGAAGCCTTGAGTTATGCCAGCAGGCAATGGATTACACACATACGGGCACTAATTTAAAACAAATTAGGCCTATTTCAGTGATGGAACAGCATCTGTTTCCTGTCTGTTTGTATTGGTTAAGATGTTTCTTGGTCTTGAGCAGAATTCTCTAAAGCCACAGCTGTGCCATAGAATATGGAGTAAAAGATCAAAACTTTGATTTTAACAGCATTAAGATCAGAAATATCTGAAAATTTAATGTGCAAACATATTGAAACATAGAAAATAGAATTAAAAGGATTCAATGCATTGATAGAAAAATAAGACATGTATGAGTAAATAATTCTTAAAATTTTCTGGTAGAAAGATTATCTGTGATAATAATTTCAGATTTCAAAATCCCTCAGTCCTATGTCCTAGCTGATGAACTAGTCAAGCCTATGAAAAATGAGTTAACTCCTAATTATACTGAAAAAAATTTGCTTGCTTGCTTTATCTCCATGTGCTGGTTTTAGCTGGGATAGAGTCAATTTTCTTCACAGCTAGTCTGGGGTTGTGTCTCAGATTGGTGCTGAAAACAGTGTTGATAATAGAGGGCTGACTTTGTTCTTGCTGAGCAGGGCTTACACAGAGTCAAAGCCTTTTCTGCTTCTCACCCCACTCAAGCACTGATGGGGCTGGGGGTGCACAAGGACTCAGTAGGGGCTGCAGCCAGGACAGCTGACCCCACCTCTCCAAAGGGACATTCCACATCACATGGCTTCATGTGCAGTATGTAAAGTGGGAGGAAGGAGAAGGAAGTTGGGGGGGGGGGTTATTTGGAGTGATGGCATTTGTCTTTCCCAGTCATCATTACAGGTGAAGGACATCCTGGAGATGGCTCAACAGCTGCCTGCCCATGGGAAGTGGTGAATGAGTTCCTTGTTTTGCTGTGCTTGTGTGCATGGCTTCTGCTTTATCTATTAAACTCTCTTTACCTCAACCCATGAGCCTTCGTACTTTTACTCTTCTGCATTGTCTCCCCCATCCCACTGGGAGGAGTGAGCAAGCGGCTGGGCAGGGCTGAGCTGCTGTCTGGCATTAAACCACAACACTCTGTTCTCTCAGTCTGTAAATTATAGGTTTCATGAAGTATCATTTTGTGGCTAAACTTACAAAAAGACCATTTGGGAGCATCTAAAGTTAGAGCTTCAAAAAAAACCTAGATTTTCTTAGCTGGAAGTATTAATTAAACTTCAAATTAAATGTAAAGTCCTTCATTTAAAGTCAATTAGCTTTTCATTTTAAAAATATGAAGGCTGCAATTCAGAGAAAAATGTTGTTTTTAAAATTTTAGTTGTTTAATTTCAAAAATTTGAAACAACTAACTTGATTTTTCAACCTTTTTTCCCCGTAGTGAAAATATGCAATTAATTTGAACAAAATTCACTTGTTTCTTTATTCAACATCATCCTTTACACAATTATTATTCACTAAGAAATCTTCCCATAGCAGAATTTATGCTTGTTTTTTCAAGACATGTAACATATTTATTCTTTTATTACTAAATTCTTCTCTCATTCCTAACAGAACTTGAGAGACATAGTTTCAGAGGCATTTTTAAATTTTTGAGCTTACTTTATAGCTAAAGCTAATGCTGACATCATTTCATGAGCTAAGATTACCTTTGAAAGAGCCTCTGTCTGTTAACTGACACAGGATTTACATGCAGAGGATGTCTTTCATTAGGATGCTTGGTAAGAGTTGAGGAGAGGGTGTGGAGGGGTGTGGATTACAGAGCAAAAGAGCAAAACTGAAGGAAGACCTATTTGCCTGACAGCTTGTCTGATAAAAGATGCTGTGTTTCTTGCAGTCCTTGCCCCTCTCAAAGTCTTAAGTCACCTCATGTCATAGGTTAGCAAGCATAGTCCCGGAAGGGACGTCCTTGCTAAGGGGTGCTTACAGTTTCCTCTGTGACCTGTTAGAACCTATCAGCTGGCCAGTTTGAATATGGACAATTCTCTAAGCCACTTAAAGTTGTGACCACCTCTGTGATCCACATTTAAGAATAGGCAAACGCCCCCTCCAAGCTCTCTCTCGTTTCCGGCGCTGGCACAGGTGGCTGCGGGCCCCGTGTGGGGGCCAGCGGGCCCGGCCAGGCCCTGCTTGGGCCAGGCCGGGCCGGGCCACGGCCATCCTGAAGCCATGGACCTGTTCCAGCCGTGGAACCCCCCCCACTGCCTTGCCGTGGGCAGCCGGAGCGGCTCGGCTCTCCCCCCTCTCCACTGCGATAAGAAAAATTCAACATTCCAGCTGCAAAGCTGCAAGGCCGAGGTGAGATTAACCCTTTTTATTGCTGTGAAGAGCTGAAAACCTGAGGGAAGAGAGAGAGGAGATGCTTAAAGCTGAAATTCTGTTGTGAAGCTATGATATATCAGAGTATCCTGTTGTAATTTCATGAAGATATGGGGGGTGGAGTGTTCAACTCGTGAGCAAAAGCACCTGCGCTGAGATAGGCAGATGCTGAGGCAGCTGTAATTTCATGAGAAGTTTGGACAGGGAGAGATGAACCAGATGAGGACTTTTGCTCCAAACGGGAAAGGAGAAAACCTCAGTTCCTAGAGATGCTCCCAGAGATAGTCCTAACGATGAAGATGAGGAAGACCCTTTGCTCCCAGGGAAGGAGAAGGGCCTCTGTTTTTGTTTCTGAACGGCTCAACCTTAAAATTGTACCCCAAAAAACTTCAAGAGTGGACCCTCGAAAGCAGTTGCGGGAAAAGCTGCAAGTCGGGGGAAAGGACTCACACGCAGGCAGAGAGACTCCTCTTCCTAAATGGACTGAACAATATTTGGAAGTGGGCGGCTGTCTCGTTGTGATAATGTTTTCATAGCATGAGCAAGAAGAGACTTCTCTTTCTAAATGGACTGAACAAGGTTATTATGGAAGTGGTAAACAGACTGAACATCTTAAGGGTTGTCTTTGAACATTGTCAGTGGGAGAAGGGAGGAAGGTGGGGGGAGGAGGAGAGTTCTGAAGGTGGTATAATTTTTTTCTTCTTTTAGGTCTGTTAATAAACTTCTTTATATTCTTTCAAGTTTGGTGCCTGTTTTGCATTTCTCCTAATTCTTATCTCACAGCAGATAAACAGTAATGAGTATTTTGGACCAAACCACTACACCTCATTAAATTATAGGATAGGTTGCTCAGTCCCATCCAACCTGACCTCAAATATCTCCAGGAATGGAACGTCTACCATTTCTCTGGGTAACCTGTCCAGTGTTTCACCATCCTCATTGTAAAAAATTTATTCCTTATGTCTAATCTAAATGTACCCTCTTTTAGTTTAAATATGTAAGTCAAAAAAAAAAAAAAAAAAAACAACCCAAAACACTTCAAGGTGCATATTTCAGAATAAATTTTCAATGCAGAGAGATTTAACATCTGTTTAGTGTTAAACAGAGTAAATTTGAATCTGGGAGCCCCTAGGAAAAAAAAAAAGAAAGAAAAAAGGGGCAGTCGGCTTATAATGTACATGATATAAAAATAGTTTTTAAAAGGATTTGCAATCAATCATTAGAATAAGAACATTTTCTTGTTTGGCAGCATTCATGAGTCTTTCTTTTAGTCAGTCACAGAATGGTTGGGCTTGAAAGGGACCTGTGGAAGTCAAATAGGGCCACCTATGGCCAATTACCCAGAAGCACATTCCAACAGCTCCAAGGCTGTTTGAGATACTAAAGTTATGAATAAGTATTATCATTTTACTTTAAAAGAAAACAAAATAGCCAGTCATGGAGCTAGAAAGTGTTAGATGAGGGGACTGACCACATGCTTAATGACTATTTGAAGAAATTGTCACAATTTGTCAGGAATTATAAGTTTGAAATTTCTCTGGAAAAACCCTTATCCAAATTATTATATTTTAAACTATGTATGTACATGAAAGATGAGACATATCAGATTTAAATCTAACACAACTCTAAAATAGTGAATAAAGTCTACATATTTTAACATTGGCTTATTATTGCTCAAATTAACTAAAACAGCCTTCCACATGTACCATAGCTTTATTTTCAGTAAATTTCAGTAATAAGTTATTAGTTGCCGTTCTTGAAAAATTAAATGAAATGTGAAAAATTTGCTATCTTTCTACATCATCTACAGGATTAATAGAACACTGTGGCCATGGACAACATGAACAGATTCAAGGTAAGTTAAGAGTATGTAACATTCTGTTGAATGGGTCTAGAAATCTAGATTGAATTAATGAGTTCAAATACTTCCTCTTTGGCATGGAATTTGTTTCCCTAAATGTCATGTTTATTCTTGGAGAAAATTTTTCATTCAGAAGTTCAAATTTATTATGCGGGTATGACAGAAGGATTCTGGGTTTTGTTTCTGTTACGTTTTTTAAGAAAATAAGTCATCAAGCTGAGCTTCCATTATTGTTGCAGAAATAGTTACAGAGTAATAAAAACACCAAATTAGATCATGTAAAAACGAGAGATTGTTCATCCAGCAGCTTGGCTGCTCAGTTGTCAAATATTAAAGATCTTTATACCAAAGACATAGAGTGAAAAAGTACCAGGAAAGACAAAAGGCCAGGCAGCAATGAGAGACTTGCCCTTCCCTTTCACAAATACACTCACAGCAGATGCTACAGCAGAGGAAAAAAGGAAAAGGAGCTACCTGTTTCAGTGGATCACCAGTGACACAGCCTCCAAGAAAGGGAGCAGCAGTCACAAGAAGAGATAATGGTAGATTTTTAAAAACAAGTAACTTGGTAGACTGCTGTGATTTTATGCTGATATTGCTAGACTAGAACAAGTAGGTGAACTAAAATTCCCTTTACTCTGCTGGGTACAAGCTCCTGAAGTTTATTATATTTGCTATATCACCCTAGTGCAGCTAAGAAAGACAAGTCATTCCACTATATTTTCACAGAATGACAGAACAACTCCACTACTGCCTTTATCAAATTTTAGAGCTGACCAGACCATGCTTTTATGATCACCATTTCATCAACAAAGAACGTGGACTTCCAAGTATATGAAAGCGGGTTTCTTCAACTGAACATCACAACAAAATACATTCTTCCAACATAATGTTCTGAACCTCCACAGTATGCCCATCTTCAGCAGCAAAGCCTCTAGCACACACCAGGACAGATGTGAGACTGACTGCTGTTCTGTTGTCTACCTGTATTAACAGAAAAACTAATTGCCAGAGACTGCATTTAAATTCACTGTATTGAAATCTGGGACTCAGTCAGAAGTCTCTGAATAAACTTATATGTCCTGACATGAAGAGGCACTGAGATTAGGTGATAGTCCCATCCAGTTTTAAACTGTGAACCTTAAGGCTTGAGCATTCCCATTAAGTTCTTAGCATTACAAACAGAGGCTTACTTCATATTTAACATTTTTTTGTACTAGAGGAAAATGTAAGAACTGCTAGGAATACACACTGCATAACTTGAGCAACAGCCATCATCAGCCCAAAGTCTTTCAGACAATGCTTGAAACTTGCAGTTTCATGTGACCACACAACACATTCCATGAGTTGTGTTGTGAAAAACTGGAAAACCACATCATCTGTGGAATTAGAATTGGCAAAAAGCCAGGAAAATTGCTTGCATTTTTGTGAAATGGGCAGAATAGAATAAACTTTTATGTTGCTTCAGACTCAAGGCTTATATATTCCAGACAGACTGATATTCTGTAAAATATGTTACCACTATCTGTTAAATTAACCTAATTTTACCCACTGTTATTTAATTATCTTCATTTGGTTTTTTGAGATTAATTTAGCCTAAAGTATTAAAATATCTGTTGTTTTTAAATAACTAAAATATCCAAAAGCTGTTAGAAACATCGCCTTTATATTTTAAACATTATCACATTATATAGCAATTGGGAATTTTTATTTGGCAAAGCACCAGACAGTTATGAAAAATAGTTTGCAGAGCTTTACAGAAAATAAAAATGCCATATGCTCCCATTCATTGTAATTCCTGGTCTAAGGCATTAGTAAATCTTCACTTTAATATCTCACATGCATTATTTTTCTCTAAGAATAAACAAGAGAATTGTTAAATCAAAATCAAGTGCTGCTGTAAGTTATTATTGAAGAAATCTGCACAGCCAAAAAACTGAGTGGTTCTGTAGTGTGCTCTAATGTGGACAGGATTTGTATATTCACAGCTTTTATTTTCTGAAGGAGTAAAATGAAGTTGCTCACATTGGGAATACTTGCAAAAAAGCACTGTGTGAAATACGTTATATTTATTTATTACTTTTTTTAAAAGGCAAAAAGGAGGAGTTTTATCATTATTTGAGTTCTGTGCAATATACAGCCTAATTTACCAGTACCCTCAATGGTGACTAGAAAGAGCTTATTAAAAACACCAATGTCATCAACCTCACATTCAGCCATTCTTGTTATAAGTCAAATCAATAATGTATGCGGGACATAAATGCCAACAGATGACTTGAAGTTCATGGCTTCAGATCAGATTTCACAGTGGCATGAAACTCCAGTTATCCAGTCTTCCATTCCACCATATGGAAAACGTTACTCTCTGTGACATTTTCACTGAATCCCTTTGCAATGTTAACAAAATAATTAAATAACTGTATTACTCATATTAGTCCTTTTGGAAATCAGTTCTGGTAATGCATTTTAATCTTTGTTTTTCTTACAGCTCTTCAAAGCTAATTTACTGTATTTTTGGCAGTGCCACTTCACAAAAACTTGGAGAATAGCTAAGTAAATCAAGCTTCAGGTGATTGACAAAATCAGGCACTAAGAAAGGAAAGACAAACGCTAGTCTGGTTTTCTGAAGCACTGCAAGAAAGAATTAGAAATTATTATCGGAGTCAAACTGAAGTTATAGACTTCAGATTTGAAGTGGAATTTCCCACTGCCCTTCACAAAATTACCTGTCACTACTAAAAAGATCTTGTAGAAAAATTGATTTGTAGAATATGTCACCCTGTTAGAAAATGGATTTGTGAGATTTAAGAATCATTTTTGTCTCTTACATTTCTTAAAAGTGCAGGATTTGTAAAATCTGTTAGCAAGCATCAGTGAAGAAGCAGGAAGGTATCAGTTTCTACTCATGCTGATTTCAGCCTAGGCACACCTCTGAAAAAAGGAGGGAATCAGAGGTCTTGTGATAGTTTAATACCTTTTCATTTTCCTAGCAGCAAGCATCATAGGAAAGAGAAACAAATTTTATGTCAGGACCAACGGCAAGGTGAATGTGAGTCAGCAGAGCCCTGCCACCCAGGAGGGCCAACCATGTCCTGGGGGGCATCAGGCACAGCATCGCCAGCCGGGCAAGGGAGGGGATTGTCCCGCTCTGCTCTGCACTGGGGCAGCCTCACCTCGAGTGCTGGGGGAAGTTCTGGGTGCCACAGTATAAGAAAGATATTAAACTATTAGAGAGCATCCAAAGGAGGGCCATGAGGATAGTGAAGGGACTGGAAGGGAAGCCATATGAGGAGTGTCTGAGGTCACTTGGTTTGTTCAGTCCAGAGGAGACTGAGGGGAGACCTCACTGCAGAGAGTCTGCTACAACTTCCTTGTGAGGGGAAGCAGCAGGGCAGACACTGATCTCTTCACTCTTGTGACCAGTGACAGGACTCAAGGGAATGGTATGAAGCTGTGTCAGGGGAGGTTTAGGTTAGGTAACACGGAAAGGTTTTTCACCCAAAGGAGGGTTCAGCACTGGAACAGGCTCCCCAGGGCAGTGGTTACAGCACCAAGCCTGTCTGAGCTCAAGAAGCATTTGGACAACGTTCTCTGGCACATGTTGTGATTGTTGGGGTGTCCTTGTAGGAGTTGGACTCAAAGATACTGATGGGTCCTTTCCAACTCAGTATATTCTATGCTTCTAAAAAACTGAATTATGAAGAAAAACATTCTTAATGTTAAGACCATTGCTTTGTTCTTAGACAACAAAGTAGTTGTAAAATCAATAACTATTTCTGAAAGTATCAAAGGAGTTTAAGCTTTATTAGGATGCTAAATAAAGCCAAAGCATAAAGATAATGCAAATATTATTTAGATACAATAAACTAGATAGAGGAGTATAAAATTGTTGTATGTTGGAATGGCCAGCAGTCCATTTACAGATGGTCTTGAATTCGGGACATCTGTTAGAACTGATGTCAAGTGTCCCTGCAGTGCAAGACAATAAATTAAGTGCAGACTCCCTAACCCAGGGTCTTTATCCTCCTGTGTACTTTGAGAAACGTACAAAGAACATGCATGTCAATATGTGTAGTGCTGAAAGGCAAACAGAAAAGACACTTGGTCATTCAGTTTGGGGGTCAGACTCTGGCAAAAGGTATCCTTATATACCATCAGATTTGCCTCTTCCTAGTAGGACACAGCTGTGAATATCAGAGCAGATTAACTTGTTTTTTATCCAACAGTTATATTTTGAATCAAATATTCCACAATTTAGTGTGCATGCAATAAGAAAGACATGTGGAGGCTATTTCTTTTTCTGAGTTCCACACAGAAAGCTCTCTCTTTAACAATTTGTTGTTCAGAGATGCCCAAGTTAAATACATTCACTTGTCTAACTCACATTATTTACTGCAAAATGCAAATAAATGAAGATAATTTTTCCTGTGTTTCCTCAGTCTGCTTTAATTCTTTAGGAAGGAACAGAGTATTATATTGCCAAACAATTCTGAGTCTCAGCAATAATTGCAAGTTCAAATATTGAGACTTAGCAAAACACCATTATTGTTTCAAAACACTCTTTTAGTAACAATCATGCAATGTTTATAAAGTGGTGAAAGTGACTCGATTTTAGTGAAATTCTGTTCCTGCCATAGTTCCCAAAATTTCACTATCTCTTTTCTCTGTGAACCATTTCCACACTAGGTCTAACATTGCAGTGAACAATGATCATTCACATATAACTCCAGCACTCCAATTGTCCTAAGAAATTCATCAAAGCTACAAACTACTGACCTTACCCTAAACCCATCTGATTGCAGGCCAGCTGGCTTAAGTTCTCTTGCCACTCATCAGCACAAACATGATTATCAGCAGCTGACCTGTGAACAGTCAGGAACATCAAGGAATTGGTGTTTTTAGCCAGTGTAACTGGAAAGAAAAAAAGGAGGAAAACTTCAATATTATTTCAAGTAGTTTTATAAATGGCAAACAGAAAACACACAACTACATTCAAGAGTTTTCCAAGTTGCTGGCACTTTTCCTAGTTTTACAGGCTGAACAGCCATGCAATTTAAAACCAAGGCAAGTGTGGCTATCAGAACCTTGCTAAGACTGAACAGCATGAGACACTGAACAGCAAAGATATCTTGAGGGTAGGAATAAACCTGAACACTTCTAATTCACCAGCACAGATTCACATAGGCTGCTGATAGCCTTAGTTTTTATAGCCTTAATCTATTTAGAGAATCTAGATAGAAAGATCATCACCATTTCTTCTCTCTTAATCTGTGTATAAAAGTTCAAGAACTGCTTTTATTACATGCAAAAAAGATTCTCAAAAGGTCCCTCCAACTCTCAACATCTTCTTAATCTCTCCTCTATCCACAGTACTTTCCAGATTTCACACATCATCTACACATTTTCTTGCCATATCACTTTTCTTATATCTTTGCACTGTGACACTTCACAGTGAGCTTTTGGCCTTCTCTTTTGCCACTTCCTTGCATACTTTCCCAGCCTCACCCCAGTCTTCTCTTTGCTAATAGAAGGAGTGCCTCTCCACCACTGTATTCTAAATTAAATCACCAGTGATTACTACCATCACCCAAACATCACTTTGAGGCACCCCACAGCAGAAACTTACCACAGTCCCATTCATCTGAGCTGTCACTGCAATCTGCCTGCCCATCACACCAGAGTTCACGTGGCACACATTCATGGTTGGCACATTCAAGTTCACTCTCTTTACAAAATGCTGCAAAAACAAAAACATGCTCCCTCCTGAGAAAGACACAATCAAAGTGCAATTCACACTGAGATGAAAAATTGAGAAGGAGGGTGAAGGTAGGCGCAGATCAGATTTATGGAACAAGTAACTGAAAGAGATTTGCAACAAAATTCAGCATGGATACCACTGGGGCAGAAGGTGGTTGCTTTCATGCAGTGGCAGAGGGCATTGCAACTCAGAGGGAAGGAAGAGTGTCCGGAAATGCAAGATCTGTGATTACTTAGTATCATTTGTGGTCTTGTTATATGTAACCTGTCTAAGCCCCTCAGAAGCTGTAAGTGAAAATACTGTTCCATGCTTTTTAGCTGATCCAAATTTGTTGGATTCTTCATGGTTTTGCTACAATGAATATCTATTTCCTCTCATCCACAGCAATTATATATTGATTTTTGAATTCAACCTTGCTATTCAAAATTATATAATTATTTTTATTTAGAGGTGCAGAACTGCTGTACTGATAGACATGTTCCAGTTCACAGTTGGTTGCTGGCTGGCATCCTCACATATGGATTTCCAGAGTCTGTTCAGTATGGGAAGCACAAGAGCTTCCATTTGCAAATGACTTTTAGCTCTCCCTTCCAAAAGGCAGGTGTGTAGCAGTACAGGACCTTCCTCGCTAACACACTTCCAGCTTCTATAAACCCCATCATTAGGGAATTCTGAGACCTGAGGGAGGGCAGAGAGGGAGCAAATGCATGGAAGGCAGCTGCATTCAGTTGTGCCCATGTTTGGCTGATGTACAGCATTTGTACTGCCATACAATCCAAGCATTTGTTTGCAACACGAGTACAAAAAGTGTACTCTACAGTGAAAACCATACAGATAGAGCAGGCAGTGCTGCCTACCTCTGATCTTTCTGCCAGCACTTTGAGCAGACTTACACTGTGCACATGGACAGTATGCCCATGCCATCAGCGTACCATAAGTTTTGTATCTTAATTGTTACCACAGTTTGGATTATAGAAGAAAGCTGTGGAGCCAAGAAAGGAAACAGAATCTAAGAAATGTCAATCAAAAAGAAACTAAATAAAGATGAGAGACATATGAAATTTACCAAAAAACAGATCAGAAGGAAAATCAAGGAGAAATCAAGAAAAAAAAGAGCAGTGAGCAGCTATGCCTGTATAAAATGAAGCTGAGGAAACTTGGGAAAAGAAGTTAAAAAATCTACAAGGAATAAAGAAAAGAAGTACAAAGGCACAAGAACAAGGAGGGAGAAAGAGAAGAAAAGAACAAGAGAGGACAAGAGTGACCAAACAGAGACCAAGGGTCCAAGGATGTGAACAACAAAGGACACAAGATGAGGAAAGAGAGAAATTGGTGCCATAGAAAAACTGAAAAGGAAACTGAGGGAATCACTAAATCTTTCTGCCTACAGAAAACATAAAATATTTTACTTTCATTTATTTTGCCCCCCAACATCCCAAAAATGTGATCAGCCCTTTAAGGGAGTAAAAAACCACATGAGTCCTTACAGCAATTCTTTTCATCCATCATGTCGGGGCAGTCTGGGAAACCATCACAGATCATAGTGTGTTTGATGCACAGCTTCTTCAAAGGACATTCCCAAAGACCCCTTTCTCTACAACCTGGAGGCAGAGAAGCACACTTCTGAAACACTTGCATGCAATATCGAATCAACTGTTTTCTTCCTTAAAAGTTCTGAAACTCACATAATATTTTCACTTAAAATATACCAAGAATAGTTACTAATGAAGAAATGGAAATAAGATTGGCACAGTGCACACTTGATAAATGGGTCTAAATATTATAACACTTCATAATACTTCAGTGATTTTAAATAATAATTGTATTATGCTACACATACCTATAACTAATGGTTTAGGCATTAGCTCAATTAGCTCAAAACCCATACACCACTATTCTTGAAATACATTTACTAGTAATATAAGAACTTTTCTAATCCTGAAGTCTGTAGAAATTCCTTGGTCGTTCAAAAGCAAATCCTATAAAAGCATGGACTCTCCATGAAACAGTGTAGAAATACATACTTTTTTTTCTGGCAATGCTGAGACAGAATCTAACACAGAATCACAATGAAACATAGAAAGAGAAGAAATCTTTACAAAATTACGTCAAAGTGTTTTGACAGTAAAATTCCTGTTGGTCAGCTAGAGGAAATTAAGAATAGCCCAAGCTACATTTTAGAAAGGAGTTTTCTCTGGTTTTATTCCACTTTTTATTTCCATCAACTAATAAAATATTTCATTGTGATACCTGTTTAAATACTTTGACATATTAATGTCCTGCATGTCTGACACTGATTTTAAAAGAAGCCATAAAAATGACGTGCTGTCCTGACTAAACCAGATTATTTGATTGCCTTGTTTGGCCTCTTCTGCAGAAGATACTTTTCATTTTAATCTCAGTGCAAATTCAAGTGATAGCCCTGATGCTCATAAATGCAAATAGTTCAGGTATAAATTTACAAACAGCACTTAAAGCAGCACCTCTCTTTGCCTGGACCTGGAACTATGACAGCAAATCAGCAGTAAGTTATCAAGCAAATCTATTGTTTCCAATAAGTTTTAATTCAGAAGTACATATTTGACAAATATGAACCAGAGAATCTCTACTGGATTATTGGAAAAGTCTATTCAGGTTTTAACTGTACCTGGATGTGTGGGGTGCTTGATTTTGTTTAGATTTGAAAATCCATGTAAATAAATGTTAAAGCATAGAGAAATAAAGAGCCTTAACCCTTGAAACTAATTCCTCATGATCAAAGAACTTTCTTGGGTATCACCACTTTCCAGGTCTCCTTCTTGACAATATTTGTGATAACTATTCATGAAAAATTAATTGAAACCAAAGAAAATCTCTACTCTTATATAGAACAAGGAATGTCATGTTAGGAGTTTGATATGAATATAAAATAAAAAAGCTTAAATCCCCCATAATCGACGAACCTTGCAATTTTTTAGCAGATTCTTTACAATTCATTAAGTACGTTTCTCTTTACTCTTCATCACACATTACAGTGTTACACTGTGAAGTGTACCACAACTCTCCAAAACTAATCACTTACAGAAATACAGAGACAATTCCCTATCAAAAATTCACTACTTTCTGAATTCAGTGTTCAAATACACTGTTTTGTTGGTAGAGACCATGTACCATTTGGAGTATTTATATTTCATCTCTAATTATTTTTGTGACATGCACTTTTAATTCAATGAAAGGGAAGTGAAAGTGGAAGTAGGAAAACTTGTCTATATGCACATTACCCCCAGCCCAAAAATACAGTTTGACAAGAGCTATGGTTTCATATAGAATCTTCATAATAGGAAGGAAGTTACCAATTGTTATTCACATATACATTTTCCATGCAATTATCATTAAATCATTAACGTTAAGACCATCACCATTTTTCTCTCACCTAAAGTACTACAGATCAGAACTCAGATTCCAGAAAACAGTGGAAGAGAGTATAGGTTTTGAATGTTATGTCCTCAATTTCTTTAGTAGGTGTAGGACCCTCTTCTGTTCCCTGCCAAAGGCATTGTTCAGCAGCCAGCAATTTAATACAATCAATTACAACCAAGTATATTTAATACCATAAACTCACATGACATCGTTCATAATAATATTTTTTGGAAATTACCTTCCCTACACTTCACTGCACTCAGAAGTCTCACTTCCAGTAATCTCAGTCAAATCTTCTCCCCAAATCCCAGTCTAAATGGGACTAAAGTCTTAGGATTTCACTGCAATTGCACGGCTGAGATTTCCTTTCACAAAGACCATGTGAAAGTATGACAAGGATTGCTAACAGAAAGAGACAATGGGTGCTGAATACAGCTCTACTCTGCATGGCTAGAGTATACCTTGGTCCCTTTGGGTGCTTCTAACTTACATTTTTTGGCCAGAGTAGTTCAAGCACAAGAAAGCTGTAACTAGTCTTTTTTCAGCCTCCTTCACCTTGCACTGTAAAGTTGTTACAAGTCTGTCATTTAAAGCACTTCAGATACAAGGGTTTCAAATTAAACATTCAGTGGTTTTTAATGTTATAAAACCAATTACAAAGGATAAAGCTAATAAAATTTGAGCTAGCCATTCACACATGGAAAGATCATCAAGTTTTGATTTTGTCCTGCATACATGGAGTATGAATAAGTCAGAGTTACTTCTGGAGCTCTACAAGGACTTTTTGTTCTTCAGTAACAGTATTAGCCCTGGTCAAAGTAATGTCATTCTGACAGAGGTAATTTCCTAGCTGATACAGTCTTCCATATTTATAGAAACTGATAAGAATGCTGCTGATTGCGTGTGACATTCTGTCTAGACTTTAGAGAAAGAGTTCCACTGGAGAAATGAATGTTACATATTAGAACAATATTTCATATGTTAATGTCTAGGAGAACAAAATTATCCTAAAAGACACATAACAATTAGTTTTCTAAGGAGTTCAAAATTGGTGGCAACAAATAATATTTGGCAGGGAGGACAATTGAGACAATTGATTCAAAAGTAAAGACCTGTCAAACTCTGAAAGAGTCACTGTGATCATCAGCTCTGACTTTCCTTTATAATCCAAACAAGAGAATGACCTAGTAATAAATTGTATTTCAGAGAGCATATCCTTTTATTCCTTTATTTCATTTTTACATGGGTGGGGGAAGAGAAAGAAAGAAAGAGGAGAGAGAATATAAACATGATCTGGAAACTCTCAGAGACTGAGAATACATCACACGCATTGGTGATAAATAACCCTTTGGTTACTGAAAACATTAAAACAATCTGCTTTTTAAAAGAAGTATTTTATACGGCTGCCAAGCTTAAATTTTAGCCTAGCTTTAGCTTTCTGGTGTTGGATTTTATTTTATTGTCTCTGAGTAGAAGTTCTCTTATTGCCACAGTTTTTTTGCTCACATAAACTCTGCTTCCCTCTTAACCTGTCCTCAGTTTAAAAAAAATAAATGGGTTGTGCACCTCAGCCCTATGGTGCTGGAATGTTTTCCAATCCTTTGCTCATATGCACACCTCTTCTCTAAATCCTTAGTGATGTATAATTATTCTCATTGCCCCTAGGGATGCCAGGCCTGCATGCAGATCTCCCTGAAGGCTACACCTCTGTCAATCAAGAAATATTTAGAACTCCCTTCTCCTGAAAACCCTCCTGCCAGCATGTACAAGGATACATAGTGACCAAGAGATTTCTTGATTATTCTCAAGCTCAATATATCCACTTAAGTTAAAAGTCAAAAGCATCTATACAAAAACTCAGAAACTCTCATATTGGAGAATAACTTTGAGGGTTTATGCTTGTACTTGTAACATGAGGTTGACCAATCTGAAAAAACATGCAGAATCCACTTCAGCAACACAATACATTATAATGATATCTTTTGTCTATACATCATAACAAGGACACTATCATGTATAAATTTAAAACTACATTTACAGATTCAAGATTTAATCTGCCAGGGAGTTACATTTTAGCGCAGTAAAACCTTCAGCAATATGAAAAGAACTAAATCTGCAGAATTTTTCTTAGCTTGATTATTTAATGAATACTCAAACATGCCAGAGTATGGTTATCAGAATTTAAATGATCAATAAACTATATTCACGTTGATTAAGAAGCATTCTTGCTATAGTATTTTTACTGATACTGTCTTAAAAAAATCCCAATACTTTTAAAAATATTTTTACAAAAAAATACAAAAAAAGGGGCTTATTCTCTGAACTGTCATGCTACAATTCAAGTAACTGAATGAAAGACAAAGCTAATTTTCTAATGCTGCAGCTACTCTCCATTCCAACTCATTGAATTTATTTACCACAGCCGTCCTCATCACTATCATCCTCACAGTCAGCTTGACCATCACATCTTCTGGAAGCCAGGACGCACCTCCCAGAACGGCACTTGAAGTGACTGGGTGAGCATTCTGTCAATGACAACAAGCAGGGAGAAACAGGACTCCATAAGATAAAAGCTTAATCATGACATGGGCACTTACTTATCACAGGGGCTATTTCAGAAGGGTAAATGACACAGGTAGAAAGCTCGTGAGACTGGAACTATGTATCAGGCGAGACTCTTAACAATTGCACTGGGAATGTGGTCCAGCAATATTTTCCAGAGCTCTCCCTCACATGTTGCCCTCTGTCAAATGTCATTGCTTTGCCAAATCACTGGCATACACTGTCTAGACCATGGGTATGAATTTCCTAGCTACTCTCCTCACCATTGTGGTGTTGTGTTATGCATTGAAATAAGTATGAGAAATCCCCAGGATTAAAATAAATAAATAAATAAATAAATACCAGACAAAGAAGAGATTGAGAATTATGTGTCTATTTGAACTAATAAAACCAAGTATAAATTTCCACTAATTAGCCCTTTCATTGTTTCTGCCTCATCTCACAGTACCATTTTGGGACAAAGGAGTGGAACAGAGCTGGCAGATCTTTAAGGAACTCTCATTGAGCGCAAAAGGTAGCAATCCCCAGGAGCAAGAAACCCAGCAAAGAAGCCAAGAGACCAGCATGGCTGAGTAGGGCAACTCAGTTTGGAATAATTTTCACAGTTCAAATATTATAATTTAAAGAGGAAGTATGAAAAAACCAAACACCAGCGACTTTGGGAACCCATTTAAATCTTTAATTTGCTTATACGTATAGGAGATACCTTCTACATCTTCATCTGGTGTTAGACAAGTTTGGTTGTCTGAGTTCTCATCCGGAAACTGAGTGCAGTCTGTATCTTCTGGCCACTGCAAACCTACAATCCCAAGCACAGCCTCACAGCGCTCCTTAGATTGTACACATAATGTCCTGAGGAGACAAAGCAGAATTGCACCAAGTAACTGAGTGAATGTCTTCAAAATTCCCAGATACTAGAAGTTAATAATCCTAGCCAAAGTTAAAGATGAAGATCAAGAAAAAGATCAGTTAAACAGATGTTTTAATATGAAAAAAATACATACATCAAAGAATGGTACTGTTGAAATGTTATTTTAAGTTACTGTTATGCAGTTATGTTATAAATAGGCTAATAATAACTAATATAACTGCTTACAAACATGCTCTCCTCTGTAAGAGATGGCGGTGAATGTTTTTTAAGAAACACTGACTGCTCTCCTTCAGGGAAAAAAAACCAAACACATTTTGTACTAGTGAAATGCTACCTCTTCTGATTATGTTACCACAGAAACCATGTGGTTTCAGAAGGACAAAATACTTAAACCGGCAAACAAAAGAGTGAATAACTCCCCAAGGAGTTCAATAAAATTAAAACTTACAGAAAAGCAAAGCACAGACTAACCCAGTCTTAAGGCTGTTGTCACTTAGACCAACAGAAGCTTTTATCACATCAGGAAAAGGCATGAATACAGTCCTTCAGCAGCTTTTTTTTTAACCATATAGAAGATGGGACTCACTATGCAAAATTCATTCAATCCACTGAGATTGAAAATCATCCATCATGTCTCTCAAAATATGCACTGTCAAATGCTTCAAAATTACAAAGAGAAAATGCATAAAGGAAAAGTCCCCTAATGTTTTAAACATTTAGCCACTACTTTTGCCTTGGGTCCTAGCTGTAGGTTGAAAAATATTCAACCAAAGGATCCCACCCTTTTTTTTTTCCTTTCATGTCACTTTTAGCTTGCCTTAATTTGATTCATATTTACATATCCTTTTTCTAGATACGCTCCTTTCATGGAAGAGATACTCCTTTCATGAAAGGCCTTTTATTCCACTCATTTTCCTTTGACCTTTTGACTAATGGAACTTTTTTATTTTCCTGCAATTAGCTTTGGAAAATTCTGTGACCAAAACAAACAAAAAAAATTCATATGGGATTAATTCTTTTATGCGTTTTTGGGAAAATTATACAGTATTAATCCTCCCAAATTTAATTTTGTTTTGAGGAATTAGATTAAGAAGAGTCAATGTTTTTCTGCACCAAACAATTCACCAGAAAGTTGCGCAACCAGAAGAAATGGAATGATGTTAGCCAACCATGTTACAGACTCTCTCTTCCCTTTTAGATCCTCCTCAATATCAAAAAGGTTGACTGACACTACTTTATAACCTCAGATTTCTGAATGCCAGAATTTTTGTTTTGCAATGACATAAAACAAAACCCACAACACAAATATGATAATATAGCAGAGACATCTAAGCTGCTTCCGCCCTATGTTTTCTGCACATTTAGATCTTTGGTCAAAGCTGACCTTTTCTAATGCATTATAAGTCATTTAGTCATCTGTCTGTGGTGAAAGTATTAGAATCTATTTAATCCTCAAAGTAGGCCTGGAGTAATATTATCAACGCCTTATCAGAGCTGAAGAATATTGTTCAGAAACTGAAAACATACATATCAATGAAAATTGATATGTAAATTGAAAACATACATACCAATGAATGTTATAAATAAATTCAGTTCTTTCCAAAAAATCTCTTTACCTGTCTTCTTTACTTTGAATAAAACTGTATGAAGACTGTTACAGCTAAAAAACAATGCATGACAGCCAAACTAACACAAAGGCAACAAAAAGCCTTGCAAAGCGGGGACAGCTGTTTTATACAGGGGCAGTAGAGTTAAAATAATTTAGTTATAAACCTCCTGGAATGAAAAAAACAGATCCATGTGCCTGTACCAAAAAAAAAAATCGAATGCATCTCCAATAAGTTTGTATTATAATAGACCTAGAATTATAACATTAATGTGCAATTCATGGTTGGAAAGCACACTTTGACTTAAAAAGCACACCACTGAAAAACTGCATTAGCTGAACTCATTCATATTTACAGGAAAAGACAGGTAAAACAATACATATGTCCTGTTAAGCTCAACAAACCACTGATATATTTGAACAAGAGGGCAGTTGTTTTGAAAGTCAGCAGCAGATTCTCAGAATATCATTTCTGTGCTGAAAACGTAACATTTTGTCATCTCGGACCTTCGAATTGTAAAGTAGGTTTATAATTATATTGACATATCAAATTAATTTAATTTTTATTGGTATGAGGTTATTTTTGTTTTAATTTCTAAAACTTTTGTAGCTTTTACATTATATGTTTACCTGGAATTCTTCCTAAAATCTTATTGTTAAGCAGATAATAGTACAATCTAGTGGGACCTTCAAAGGTCTCCCTTCCTAATAAAAACACTATTTGTGATCTAACATAAAAGCGAAACCTAAAAACTATTGTAAAAGTAGAGTTTTGAATCCTACGATTTGAAGTTTTATGTCGTATATTCAATTTCATCTAAATTTGATGTTACCCCGTTTGGAGCAGGAAGCTGGACCAGATGACTTTCAGAGGTTCCTATCAAGTTAAATTGTTCTACACGTTCTGTAAGTTCCTCTTCATCTGTTTAATACTTTAAATTTCAAGATTATTCAACTGTATCATGATACTTCCTAAAATTTTTTAGCTTGGTATGACAGTAAAGAGCTGATAATTTAACTTAACGTCCCTCTACATTAGAATAAGTTAGTCCAATTTTTACTTGTTATACTGCTTTCTTAAAAGAAAACACTTTGATTTTCAAACTAGCAAACTGTAACTTTGCAGCTATCCTATATGCAATATTTTCTTTCCCATTAGGTTCCTATGTGAGAATTTAACAGTATATTCATAAACTTCCTTGTGGTTCCCAAGGTTCTTGCCTTGCACTAAAAAGCACATCACTAGACAAAGAACCATTACCTATTTGCCAACAATATCACGTGGTAAGAAATTTTAGGATGTGTACTGCAATTTTCAATGCACTTTTCTTTCAATACAGAAGATGTTAATTGATCAATACTGTCAAGGTAGGCCCAACAAAAAAGGCAGAAATACAGAATGAGAAGGCTCTAGCAGCTAGTAGCTCAAAGAGCTCTGCCTGTTGTTCAGGTCTATTAGATCTCCTAACCTGCAACAACTGCTGCTAACAAAGCCATGAGATCTACAGAACACAGTCTCTTTCGAACAAAGCACAGTGATTTTACTCAGTGAGGATGGTGAAATAGTTAATCTGACAAGATGAAAATGTAAGTTAGCCTGGAATTCAGAATGATGTGGCACTCCTAATTTAGAAAAGTAAACATTCATTAAAATCTCAGGGTTTTTTGAGCATTTGGATAGGGCTTTGCACCAAGTAATGTACTAATGCAAGGAACTATTACAAAATGTTAATGTTCCAAATTAAATTAACTGATTCTATGTTTAAGCAATCTTTATAGTGGCACAATTCTAATCAAACACACAGAAATGGAAAGTACTTCATATAAAGCTAACAGCATCCTTCTTGTCACCTTGCTCAACAGTGGAGTGAGCAGGTTCACAGAGCACTGGGTGAAAAACTGGCTGAAGGATCCTGGCAAACCGGGCTACATCTGGCTGGTGACTGGTCAGCTGTGCTGCTCCTCTGGGCTCAATTGCAGGGCCTGTCCTGTTCAGCAAATTTATCAATGGTCTCGATGCAGCACTTTAGTGCATCATTAGCAAGTTTGCTGATTATACAAAACCAAGAGATGGTATTGAGTCTCAAGGGACAACAGTTCTTTCAATTAGGCAACCATCAAGGGCATGAAATTTAACAAGAACAAATGCCTGAATCTGCACCTAGGATGGAGTAGCACCAGGCACAAACTGGAGAGCAGCCCTGCAGAGAGGGACCTGGGCATGCTGGTCAGAAGCAGCCTTTTCCTGTGCAATTCCAAAGCAAAATTTTTGGCATTTTCAAAGAAAGCATAAAATTGGGGAAAAGTACTATGACAGACAAAGTCAAGAATTAAATGAAATATGGTTTAGTATAGTACCTGCAAGGGGGGATCCGCTGATTTGTATGGGGGTCACATTTTGGTACTAAGATTGTACAGGCAAAAAACATCAGGTACTTGTAGCAGTTGGTCTGAACCAAAGCTGGGAAAAGAGAAGACTCCCAGCTGATAGAGGCTTCCTTCTGTGTCCTGTGGCCCAGGTAGTTTGGGTAATAAGTATAGTTGTAAGGCAAGTTCATACAAAGTTCCAGAGTAATTGGTTCACACTGACCTTTCACAGAAAGAAAACAAACAGAACCACAAATGGTGTGAGATTAAATTAAATACAGAAGAAGTAATTACATACATATTTAACAAATTTATCAGTCAGGGATACGTCTCAGGCTTCAGAAACTACAAGTTCCAGAGTTAGAGATCCCTTATGAGCCTATTCATAACAGTAAAGGTGGGTCTGAATTCTGCCTACCTCATAACCCATTAAGATACTTTTATTTCCTTATTAATATTCATTAACTTTCTGAGCTAAATCTTAACTTCAAGGTGGTACAATAAACCATCCTCTAAAAACAGATTTCTTCTTTTCAAGTCAAGATTCTGATGATTTTCAAGAACTCCTGTACTGTACAGCAACACACTTCCCACTGGTGTACCTACTATGCTGCCATTGACAGGGCAATTGCCAAAATTAAGAAGACAGGAACCATTGGATACCTTGGGTTGGAAAGGATCTCAAGAGGTCTCTACTCCAATGCCCTGATCAAAGCTTGGTCAGCTCTGAGGACTGACCAGCTTTCTCAAGGCTTTATACAGTCAGGTCTTAAAAAATCTCTAGTGACAGAGACTTCACAAATTCTCTGTACAGAAAACAGAAGCCAGGATTTGCTGCTTTTTTTTTTTTTTGCTTTTTTTTTTCTTTTGCTTTTTAAATACCAAGATCTGAAGGAAGAATGGGGACAATTAGGTTATGTAATTAGGTTATGTATTGCACAAGCATTGAGCAAGAGACAGTCTACATGTTAATAATTTAATTCAGGTAAGACATAGCTAATAACAAAAGAGAATGATAAGCAGAGACAAAACAGATGCAACAGCTACAAGTCCATATGATTATAGATATTATAGATATGTTCAAAAATCTTCCAACTTTTTGGGGTTTATCACAACAAATTGTGAACTAGCCAAGTATTTTGGATTTTTAAAACTTGTATAGCTTTTGTATTTCTCCTCAAATTGGTATTCAGAAATACTTATTTTTCAATTTTCCACCATAACAGAAAACTACAGAGAGAATTTCACTTCAATTCAGGTGATTGTGGAATTATTTAAACTTATTTACTCTGGATATATGAGAAAGTTTTCTACAAAAAAGTATACTATTCAAAAGTAAAAAAAAATGCATACATTTCCCTATTCTGGGAGCAAAAATAGCTTAATATGATTAATATTCTCTGCTAGCCAGTTGCCAGCATCAGTTGCTAGTACAGTGTGGCAACTGTGCCATCCCATAGCTGTATCTTTGAGAGGAAGCTGAAAGATCCAACAGTCAATTATTCAGCTGGTCAGCAGAACTGGGCACTCTCATGGTGTGGCATTTGCTGTTATAACTTCTTTTACTATTTACCTCTAATCTGATGATCATGAAAAGCTCATTTTATATCCAGCTTTTCCTCACTGCTAAATCCTGCCATACTACCAGCACTGAACTATTTCTGTTGCCTAAAACCACTTAGTCACATCTTTGGGGTATATGAGGTTCAATGACTTTAACAATTCTCCTCACGTTACTGCTATTTCCTTCTCTTCATGATGAACCACCCTTGTCCTTCCACACTTTTGCCTGAGATGCCCAGATCAGTTTGGGCTCATCTTTTGATTTTGGCTAGGAAACATCTTTCTTTGATGTGTACAGAACTTTACATGTTCATCAATATTTCAGGATGAACACAAAAGTACATCCAATATTCTAAGTGTTTGTATAATGTAACATTATTCAAGATTAAAGAGTTGAAATGCACATATACCATTCTCTTTTATTATGCCTCGTATTTATAGGGGTTTCAGTGAATTCTGGAAGAAATTCTAGTCCACTGAAATGCCACTGGAGGCTTGCCCTTTACATGTTTTCAATATGATTATCATTTTCACTCTGCGTTTAGAAAGCTTCTACTATGTTATGCACAGAAGTGTCATTGTAGCTTTGAAAATAATATTGTTGACTGTCACAGACAATTCCCAACAATCCACAGGGTAATATACAGAACATATGCTCCAGGGGAACATCTGAATCATTTCAAGTAACCCAAAGGTTAGTCTTTCCTTCTGAGTTTGTCCTACAGTTTAAGAGGTCCTGCTACTCCCTTTCTTATAATACATAGGGGTGCAACCTGATGAGTGGGGAACAAGGAATAAAATTCATTGCATCTTTTATCCTAAATTTTAGAAAAGCAAGCAAACAAACAAAACAACTAAATAAAAAATCAAGCCAACAAAAAAACCCACAAACCAAGACATTACCACATAGACTATGCCTGGATTTAGTATCTTCCTGTGTTTATTGCTAACTTGCTCTATCCATTGGAGTCTCTACAACCATTCTGGACAATCTTTACTTGCAGTAAAAAAAGTGCTCATGGTCAGAGCTTCATTAGGCTCCTGTGTTTCATTTTGTACCAATAGCCTCTGATCCTGTCACTGAGCCCTGTCTTCTTTACACTGTCCCTTCAGATATTCATTCTGTTATCCTAAAAATGTTGTAAATACATTAAAATGCCAGCCTAAACCAATCAGATATTATCACATATGGAAAACATCCATCATATTCAATACTGGGAAATGTGGCCTATGCTTTGGAGTTTTTCAACCAAATAGTTATCCGGGCCAAAAAGCACTGCTTTGTCAAAACTGAAATTTTCCATGAGAATTCTCATTTCTTACCAAAGACGAAAGAACTCTGGTCAAAATACGAAGAGCGAAAACAATATGAATAAAAGACAATAGTAATTCCAGATGTTACGCAAGAAAAATCTCTCCCAAATTGTCTTGCTGTTCCATTGTGTATGAAAAATTAAATATTCACTGGACCAGAAAAGGTGAAAGAGAGATAATCCAGAAGACTAGTTCAGGTTATGTGTTACTCCTGCTAAGAACTACAGAGAGTTGCCCATAATATTTTGAGGAAACATCTTCACCAAAAAGCTGCTGGATTTCTCATAATACGGCATAGGAACATTGCTTTAGAATTCAAATATTACATGTCAAAAATCATAAAACCATAGAGTGGCTTGGGTTGGAAGAAGCCTTAAAGATCATCTTTAAGGGGAGATCTTAGTGCTTGTAGCAGTTAGTGGGAAGGTGTAAATCAGATGGAACCAGACCCTTTGAAGCATGCAGGGATAGGATGAGAGGCAAAAGACATGAGAGAATTCCAATTTTCTGCATGGAAAATAGGTTTTTACGATGGAAGTGCCCTAACAGTAAAACAGACCTCTCAGAATGACTGTGGAATCTCTGTCCTTAAGGACAGAGCTGCTCAGCTGCACAAGTTTATGGGCAACACAACTTAATTGGCACTGATTTGATCAGGAGTTTGGGCTTGTTGACCGAAGGTGTTACCTAACTTCCTTCTAATGCTAAACATGGTACATAAGATTATTCCTTCACAAAAACATAGCATTGATACACAACACAAACACAAAGCATTGATAGAAGCACATGTAAAGCATTTATTGCTTTATAAAGTATATTACAGCTTTACTTTAGCAGCATCTAAAGGCCCCAGAATGAGTGGTGTCTCAAACAGTTGAAGGTGATAGTCACAACTCTAGAGGGAATATGGAGTTTGGACTAGTTGACCTTCCTATGTCCATCCCATTCTAAATGGAATAACATTATCCACACAAGCTACCATATAGTATCAAAGCATACCTTGCAGAGATAACTGCAACACAAAACAATTACATATGAATTGTGTAGAAATAGTCTGTAAGTGAAGCCAAGTCTGCCCATGTGTCAAGGTGACCTGAATTGATGTGATTGTATTAACACAGCATTAAGTTTTAATTAATTTTCAGTAATTTTTAATACAGTTCTGCTCCACTTTCAAAACATAGACAAATATCTTTCTATTGATTACCTGTTCACGTTGCTGCAATGCACAATTGAGCAAAAACAGCTATTCAGAAGCAAGCGCACAATTAGTACAGGAACCTTGCATGGAGTGGTATAGTAGAGTGCACAGATATGAGGATACAGAGAGTTGAAAACCCTGATCCTCTACAATATATATTAGTCAGAAGAATAATTATTTTTTCCAGTTTTAATACCAAATTAATTCCTTCATAAAGTCCAGAAGTTCTCCTGACTACTAAATACAGTGACATGGGGTTTTTTATATTTTGAAAATAAATCAGTATCTTCTGCTTTACACTTACATTATTCTGTTTACTTTACATAGAGACTGAATGTCACTAAATGTTAAGAAAAAGTGCAACAATAAACAGCCATGAAGAAAATATAAAAAAATTCATAGAAGAGAAAGTTAAAATACCTCAGTGTCAAATGTTATAAATCCTAGTACATCAATAACCAAGAGTTTTGATGACACATTTGTTTCAACATTGCCCTTTTCAAAGCTTAATCATTAGACATGTGCATTAGCTAGAAGATTAAATTATTATTTACCTTGTCCTAGCCTGCATCCTCATTATAATCTAAAACACCCTAAAAGAGTGACAGTGTGAAGCACATGACCTACTTACTGCAGTTTGCCTGGCTGTTTCTTATCTCACAGGGAGAAGCTCCACAGGGATCAGGGCAGGAAGAGCACCTCTGGTCTCCCTCCTGACAGAGGGTTTGATCTGAGGGAAATAGAAATGTACTTTTCAAATTATTTATCAGACTAATAAAAATGACTGGAGTGTGATGAGAAAGTACAGTGTTTACATAAAAATTAAGTATTTCCTTTACATAGTTCAGTAAGTACCCAACAGCATTTCAAGTGCAGTAACGATGTGGTGTAAGGAAGAAAAGTGTGCAACACTGTCCAGATCTCATTTTTTTTACCCCTCTGTTCAATACAAAAAACTTACATCCCAGTTTTTGAATGAGAGGTATGGATCTCTGAAAGACATTTACCATGACACTCAAGCAGACTACGAAAAGTCATGTAAATCACATTTCAGAAAGAACAATAGGTCCTAGCTGAAAGAGAATACCCTCTGTGAATTATTATTCAATGCCATTCAGTTGATCTGCTTCTCATTTTATGGTGTTTTTGGTTGACAATAAGACATCCTGAAGAAAGGTCGCCAGAACTGTATTGTCCTCCTTTGACTGGTTAAAAAACAAACATCAGAAAGAAATCCAAAAATGCTATGGTCCTAATGATGGACTTCAGAATAAATAAAACCAGCACTTCATCACAAGTTTCTGAGCACACTACCTGGGTAGTTACTTTATCTGACAAATCCCTGGCCTTCTCTCTTTCTCATAGTTGTGATGACTCCTTTCCAAACCATTAAATTCCCTCTTCCATGTGTAAAATCAGTCATTTAGTTTACTATTCTGTACAGACAGACCAAATAGATGGTGTTTATCATCTTATCCTATTTAAAACAGCTTATTACCCTGATTACTTAGTGTTTGTATTGCACTACTGCCCACGAACATTAATCATTCTTCCCTCCATTGGGCATACAGAAGGTGTTGAAGAAAGATCTAATTTCAACAACCTTGGCAACAATCTTGTCTAAAGGAACTGATGATTTTTTCATATCATATCATAATTATGTGGATTTAGTTCCTTTCATACATTTTATATATGGAAGCAATAGAGGTAATTTCTTTGCTATAGCAATTGACCATCTTATTTTACAGTTGCATCTGATTGCAAAACGGAACTTGAAAGGTAGGGAAAGCCTTTTGACTTCTAAAGCTATCCCAAATATTTACATTAAAATTATTTTTAAAGTTTGCTCCAACTCCTTCCTATCCCACAATGGAACAGTTTATCAACACTTTAAAAATCCCTGTGCTACAATGTAGATTCTTTTGATCCTAGCACAAATAATGATGGATTTCTACAAACACTCTACCCTGTCTTTTGAAGAGAAGCAGCCATGAGTACATCTATATTAGATTTCTACTGCCACAAAATTAATAAGAGCAGTACTCATAGATAGATACTATACCTTAAATTTCCTTAAGGTATGTAGTGAAGGAGACCACTTTTCTCATCCAGACAGAGAAGAAGCAAGTAATTTGTAATCTCTGAATATATACTTGTGCTAGCACACAAGGTCCCTGTATCCTTATACAGGCAAGGGGAAGTCACTACACCTTGACCTCAAATTTCTATGCTGATATCACATATTTACCGTGTTAGTAACAAAACTAATATTCCTGACTGTGTTAGCCCTAACTTCACTGACTCTGATAGACATATCCAAATTTTTTTTTTTTTTTGTAGAGCAGAGAAGTCTTTGTAATAAGTGAATGTCCTACCGCATTTTTTGCACTTGCTGGAAGCAACAAAATATGTAAGAAATACAATAGTAAGTTACAACAAGAATTCTGCCTTGCTTTTACATGGACTTTGCAAGGAACTAAAGATGAATGAAGTCCAAATTCTGCCAACATATTCCCATGCAAATTAGGATGGATGGCATATGGTTGCATAAAGAAAGAATTTTGCTCTAAACAATACTGCAAAATACTGGATAGAATTTTTGCACATTGAAGAATTAATAATACAAACAAGGAAAATGTCTGTATTTAAAACCTCTGCAGTTTAATGCCAAGCAGAAAGATCTTTTAGCATGTAGTGAGATCACTGACTACATAATTATCACCCCATACTACTGCTTGACTGTTTTAACCTAAACCTGTTCATCATACAAAAAAATATTTTTAACCATTGCTTCAACATCAAAAGGGAAAAAAAGCGTGAAAACAAAACACATCACTGACTTTTAGCCCACATAATGCAAGAGAAATGGAGGATAAAAGAATTCATAGAATAAGACTGAGCTTGGACATCAATAAAGAAGAATAAAAACTGAACATTTTGTGCAAGTGTACAGTCAGAACTGAGGACAAAAACTTGTTTCTGGGTTTTTAGATTGCCACAGTCAGAACTAGAAGATATTCCATGGAAGACCTTTTTATAATGTCAACATTAATAGTGAAGAAAAATATTGATTATTTCTGTGTTTCAGCTTCTCAGTTATTTTTGGAATGGAGGTATTTAAATTGGAGTAGGAAGATCCCAAGAATTTTCTATGAACAGAAGGGACTGAGTACCATGCTTATGAAAGGATTTCTTTTAGACTGGTTTCCTAAAGAAATGAGGTTCATATAATCACACTGTGTATTTATCTTATGATAACAGGTCTTTTCTACTCTAATAAGAATTAAATAGCCTGTCCTATTACCATTACATCTGCCAGCACTAGCTTTCTACATAAAGTTAACTATTTTAATATCTTTAAAATAAGATTCATAAAAGAAATACATTAATAATTCTTGCATTGAAGGAAAGGCTGCAATCTGAACCTATACCTTACCAGAAATAAGAGAATTACATGGGAAAAACACCTTCAGATGTTGAAATCATCATAACACAATGACATTGCTTTCTAAGTGTATTAGGGAAACCATGTTTTGGGGCTCAAGACATCGCACAGTTTCCTCTTCTCTCATAGAGTCCATCATAAGACAGCTATCAAGCAGCTGTGAAAACTTACATCATCATATATTTTCCCTTAGTCACACTAAATCATTAGTTTACTTACAAAAACATTCTTTCTTTGATTCCCAAGTTCTGATTTAAAAAAAAAGGATTTAAATGAGAAAATTCCTCCTCAGAAGACACCAATTCCTGTAATAGTAGATTCTCATTGCTCCAAATAATGTATTTCAAGTAACAGCTGATTGCATAAGAAAAATATATACTATGCTAAATATCACCACTTCTTCATCTTTTTTTATATTTTTAAGTACTAAAAGAAGTCTGCTTACAAATGCCTCTGTGAAATCACACACCAACCAGCCTTAGCAAGTGTTACTTGAAAGGCAAAGAAAGTTATTTATCAGACAGCTTTAGCTAAAGGTACTGCAGAACATAGAAGTCAATGGTAGGTTTAGTAAGAAGAGTAAAATGAGGCATATAATTACTTTCACTGCAGTTTTCTTCATCACTTCCATCTTTACAGTCATTATCTCCATCACACTGAAATGCACTAGGAATGCACTGCCCATTTCGGCACTCCACCAGACCCTGACTGTGACATGCTAGAGAGAAAAAAACAATATTAAAAAAGACAATATTCTGATCAATTTAGCTTAATGAAGCTCTGCCTTATATTTGAACATCATACTGAAGTTATTTTAGGAGGAACTGACAACACTGCTTAGCACTGAAGATCACGAGGCATTTCTCATTAGGTGTCAGCTAATTTTTCAATAGCCACAGTTGCGCTGATCTTTAACTACTGAGACTGAAAACATGAATGCCAGGTATTACCAGCAGGTTGAGATGAAGTCTTAGCTTTTCCAAGGTAAAAAAACTCACATAGTTTTTACTCATATAGTGGAACATTACAATTAACAAAAAGCTTATTCTGTAATTAGCAAGAAGCTGAAACACAAAGCAATGCTTTACTTCTCAACAAAGGCAACAAATGTTTAATTTGCTGCAGCTGTCTACCAAGAACGGACATTTGTAAAGTGTGAACTTCTGAAATTAAATAAGTTTATAGTTTTGTTTTACAGGTGAGTACACTAGGGGGGTTTTTTTTGATTGGTTGGTTGGTTGGGTTTTGGGGTTTTTTTGTTTTTAAAGAAAGAAAAAATAATTAGAGATTAAGGGAACTTACAGCAATTGATCTCATCTGATTTGTCTATACAGTCATGGTCACCATCACATACCCAATCAGCTGTAATACATCTCCCATCTCCACACTGATGATGTGTCACTGGATTACAATCTACATAAAATGCAAATTCGAAGAAAAAAAAAGTATGTTAAATTACCATTTGTATATTTTATATTATTGACCAATTGTTCTATGCCTATAGATAATCTTCTTATTAATGAGTCATTTTGCATTAATAAATTATATGAAGAGATTTTCTGTATCTGCAGATTTTTTTGCAGATGGTAGTTACATATATTCTTAATTGTATTGCCTGCATAGTGATGGATAATTCCTTCTCTCAGGTGCACAGCTGTGACCATTTGTAAATGAACAAGTTTCTAAGATTTGCTAAGCACATTAGAAGATCTGGCTTACCATCTCACAGAATGATTTTTAGTTAACTAACATTTTCAGTAACCACCAGAGAAAATAATTTCCTACATTTATCTTTTTACTAAGACATTAAAAAAATGTTTCTTAACTTCAGAAACTATATTTTTGCATGTACTTGGAATTTTCCATAAGAATTATCTACAAAGAAATTATTCCAATCTTCGTCTTACTCTTTCTACCTGAATGCACAAATAAAGAAGAGCATTCTGTTGAGCAGGCTGACTTTACAGCAAAATAGAGACAATAGACACAGTCCAGTCCTCCAAATCTGCTATGAAAACCAATTATAGCATGTACAAGATCTTAGATTTTAAAAATTGTATAGAATAAACCTACATCAAGGTAGGAAAGATAGGAGACAGATTAATGTTTAGAAAATATAAATCATCTTCAAACAAAGATTATTTATGAAAAAAAAAACACTAAATAACCAAAACTGAGAAGAAAATATTGAAAGGTCTTGGAGTGTGCTGATTTTGGAGAAGAAATATAAAACAAATATCAGAAAAAAAAATGTGCCTTGATTTTCAGTTTTCATGTTCTTTGTGTTTTTCCTTAGAAAAGCAAAAGGAAGAAAGTGAGAAATAATATTTTAACTGTTAAAGAATTATTTTGGAAAACTTAGTTTTTCTCAGGTGTAGTAACAAGACCAAAAGTTAGTAAAATTAAGACTTTCTAAGTTTTCCAATATTTACATGTTTAGATTATTCTTTTTTACTGGCAAAACTTCATTGTTTCTCCTATGGAAGTCAAGCGTAGGTAGACACATGGGTAGATAAGTATCATGAGTCAGAACATGCAAAGCTGATTGACAACAGAATTTGAAAGAAACAGAATTTGATAATCAAAACATACAACTTCACTACGAATCTTATGTAAAAACAGTTCAGCTATAAAACAGTTGGCACCACCAGTGTGTACCCTCTCATTGTTTGCTTTACTCTCAGTTAAATTCAGTCAACCTAGCAAGGCAGCAGCCATAACATCCTTTGGAATTAGTTTAAAGCAAATTGAAAATAGGAGTATTTCTTATAAATACCAAACCCTTCAAGATTTGGATTGACCCAGAACTTTCCTTTAAACCTTTTCAAACTGCATATAGAATCTGTGAGCTATTTCCACTTTGTTCAAATAGAGTAACAGCAGGGTATATTACTCTTTCAGTAGTTTAAGGGAAGAGATTACTGGCTTAGGCAATCCTGATATCTTAAAAGACTTTAGAAAAGCACATAACTTTCATTTACCACAATTTTGTTCATCACTAAGGTCTCCACAGTCATCGTATCCATCACAAACAAAGGTATAATTGAGGCACTTTCCCGTGTCGCAACGAAATACATCATTACTGCAGTCTACAAAACAAATGTATGCAAAATGTTAAAGTTACATTGGAACATTCATATAAACTGTGAACACTGGAATGTGCTGACTACACACAAAATTAGCTAAAGATACCTTACAGCATACAGGTCTGCATTAATACTGGTGGGTACCAGTTTATGAGAATCTAATCTGGAAGAATATGAAAAATCAAAAACCATTTTTAGAAATTTTTACTCTCTCCCTACCAGCTGGTTTTTGATCAATACCATAAGGAGATAGTGCTCTGGTTGCACATAGGGACCTAAATGTTTAATTAACTTACACACATAAAGTTCTCAAGAAAGATTGTAGGCTTTACCATTGTAGATTACTAGGACAATCCTCAGCACCTGATGTGGCTATTAAATGGAGTTAAAGATTCTAACAGCAAAATCAAGATCCCTAGACTCTGCTTTTCAGCCTGCCTTTGATCTTACAATAGTTTCAAATGAGCTTTATGCTTAACACAGTTTGGAGCTCAGATTTGGCCTTCTCATCAAGGAATTCTTATCACTGTCAGCCCTAAGTGGGTTTAACCATTTTTTCATGACAGGAGGCATCAGTAGAATCTGCCAGATATTCCCTGAGAATAACCATAATACTTGAATAATATCAGGTTCAATAAAAACATGGAATCTATGTTGTAGTTAAGTGGGTTGAAGAGAAATTAGGGTTTGTGGTGTCTGGTCCCCATCAGTAATAACTTTTGATTTCAAGCACACAATTAGGAAGTGGGTAAGTTTCACTGCCTTCTTCTAGGCTTTTCCTTGACCTCTAGCTTTTCAGGGGGAATACCAAGATAGAGAACAGCTGGGTGGACAATCCTTCCTTCCTGTTGAAGCTATGCCATTGGAACCAAGGAAGTCCTTTGCGCTCATTTTTACTGGCATATGTGGGCATTCTAAATGAGTTCTTCCCTGGAAAACAGAAAGAGAGCTCAAAAGGCAGGGAGTAGAACAAAAGTGCCTCCTTTCTTCTGAGATGATCAACAACTGAAAAACAGAATCATGCTATCACTTCCTTCACTCCTCTTGGCATGTGATTCCTGTGTTCATGATTGCACAGTGGTTCCACTTTGAAAGCAGGGTGTCCTTCTAAGGATATTACACACTGAAAGGTGCAGAACTCTTCTAGAAGGTGCTGTGGGGTTTCTACCCCTTCAGATCAATGTCAACCAAGTGTTTCACCTCCTATGTGAAAAAAACTCCGGAACTTGAACATGAGTCACTTCCTCCCCTTCCCCCACAGAAGTATTAATGCTTTCTACAAGTTTCATATTATCTTAGATAGTCCAAACTGAATATATAGCATAGTGTGAAGGAAATGCTTCAGGATATGAAGTAAAATAATACAGCTGAGCCATGAGCTATGTACTCAATAGTTACTTTGGCTTCAAAAAGAACTATTATTCCTAAAACAGGGAATAACAAATGAAAATGAAAATGAAATGAAAACATTTAAGTTCTTGCTTTCCGTAAGCAGACTGATACCCAGCTGAGAGTAAATTCTAGACATTTCTTGTTTTGAATATGCAACAGCGTGAAGTCATCTGGCAACCTTTAATTTTACTGGTCAATTTGTAACTCTGACGGTTTCTATGCTTCTTCCACTGCTCCTCCTGCAAATGAAACAAAACTGTCTTTTTCTATGTTATTTCCTCTGGATTAATTTACTGTTTCATTTCCATTCATACCCATTTACATTAATACTGCTGAAGCTGCTGCAGTGCCCTTTAGGGTAGAAAATTCACAGGCCCACATAGACAGGGTAAACAAAAAGTATACAAACTTCCTTGCAGGGAAATAAGATTCACTTGATGAAAATCTAACAGCCTTAATATACATTTTCTTCAAGATATTAGCAATAATGTATAGTATAGGGTAGTTGGTTACTCTGTTAAGTAAGATGGGCACTTGGCAGCTGCCACTTGTAAAAGGCTCAACTTAAATTTTATAAATGATGGGAAAATCCCCATTTTCATAAAATTAAATACAAATTCCTATTCTATACTCCACTAAACACAAATGAAGCCTGGTGAATCTTTTACATTCAACAACTTGACCCTAAGATAAGCTTGGTTGGTTAAAGCATGGTGCTGATAAAGCCAAGGTGGCAGGTTTGATCCCTGTAAGGGTCCAGAAGGATCTGCTGCATGTGGGTCTGGACAAACCCCCAAAACATCCTACTCTCTAAATTGGAGAGAGATGGATTTCATGGGTGGACTGTTTGGTGGATAAGGAATTGGTTGGACGATCGCATCCCAAGGGTCAACAGCTCAGAACCCCAAAGGACATCACTGACCAGTGCTGTCCCTCAGGGCTCTGTACTGGAACCAGTGTTATTTAACATCTTTATTAATAACATAGATGAAGGGATCGAGTGCACCCTCAGCAAAATTGCAGATGAGATGGGGAGATGGTGTGGAGGTCAAGCTGAGTGGTGTGGTTGCCATACCTGAAGGACAGGATGCCATACAGACGGACCTGGACAAGCTCAAGTGGGCACCTGGGAATCTCGTGGTCTAACAAGACCAAGTACAAGGTGCTGCACCTGGGTCAGGGCAAACCCTGGTATCAACACAGGCTGGGGAATGAATGGATTTAAAGCAGCCCTGCCAAGAAAAACTTGGGGGAACCAGTAGATGAACAGCTGGACATGACTCAGCAATGTGCACTTGCAGCCCAGAAAGCCAATTGTATCCTGGACTGCATTAGAAGCAGCATGGCCAGAAGGCTGAGGAAGGTGATTCTGTCCCTCTGCTCTGCTCTTGTGAAAGCCCACCTGCAGTGCTGCATCCAGCTCTAAGTCCCACAGCACAGGAAAATCTTGGACCTGTTGGAAGAGGTCCAGACGAGGCTACAAAAATGATCATAAGGATGGAACAGCTCTCCTTTGAGGAAAGGCTGAGAGAGTTGGGGTTGTTTCTCCTGGAGAAAGAGTGGCCTTTCAGCACTTCAAGGGAGTTTATAAGAAAGATGGGGACAGACTTTTTAGCTGGAGCTGCTGTTATAGGACAATAATTTTAAAAGAGGGTACATTTAGATTAGACATAAGGAATAAATTTTTTACAATGAGGATGGTGAAACACTGGACAGGTTACCCAGAGAAATGGTAGATATTCCATTCCTGGAAATATTCAAGGTCAGGTTGGATGGGACTCTGAGCAACCTATCCTATAATTTAATGAGGTGACTTAAGACTTTGAGAGGGGCAAGGACTGCAAGAAACACAGCATTTTTTATCAGACAAGCTGTCAGGCAAATAGGTCTTCCTTCAGTTTTGCTCTTTCTGCTATGCAATTCAAGAAAGCCTTATTTGACCTCCACACCCTCTCCTTAGCTCTTACCAATCATCCTAATGAAAGACATCCTCTGCATGTAAACCCTGTATCATTAAACAGACAGGCGTCCTTTCAAAGGTAATCTCACCTCATGAAACTTATGTTTGTTTTTTCAAGACACACAATATATTTATTCACATTCTCCACATTTTATTACTAATTTATTCTTTTCCCATTTCTAATGGAACTTGAGAACCATAGTCTCATAGGCATTTTTAAATTTTTGAGCTCACTTTAAATCTAAAGCTAGCGCTGACAGGAAGAATTGGAAAATAAAAACATACAATACTTTTTACATAAACAGACATTATCTCAATCTCCATTAAATGAATTGTAGGCTATCAAAGGAAAAGCAAGCTCTAACCTCATTCATATTGAGACCAGGAGGAAATTGCTGTCCTCATTTATTCCTTGGAGTATCCCAGATAAAATCTAACAACAACTTCCCTAAAAGCAGCTTTGTGAGCCTTGGAATGCCCAGGCTCTTAAATCACTAGTAAGAACAAATCTTTTGAGTTGAGTGTAAACTGCACAGTCTGACATTTTTCAAAGTCTGAATGAGAAATCCTGTTTTGTGGCATAATGTCCCGCCATAGCCCCTATTTTTTCCACATTTTCCCTTGTTCTTTTTCTTTTCCCCTTCTCATTGTTATCTTACAGTACATTTGCTCAGCTTTTCTAAAGGTGTTTGTAGTCCAAGGTGTTTTGTTAACACAGAAAAACACATAGGAGCTCTAAAGATATGCACTACCACAGACAAATAAAAAATGAGGCTATCACATATGTACATTATACTGCAGCACATACTAGGATTAACTTAAATAAATCACATCCAGGATTGAGACCAAGACAATTTTCAAACAGATGGTCTTGCATCTACTCTAAAATCAATGCCAAGGACCAGGATAAAACTACAACAGTATTCAGCTGATTATCAGAAGTGCTCCTTTCTGACGCACACTGTTGACCTATTAAAAAAAACCAAAAAACCAAATACTTCTAATTTCCACAGAGCTCCTTGCAGAATATCTGCCTCAAGGCATAAAATTTGACATATCAAAAGCACATGCTGTGGCCTGAGTGAGCAAAGCTACACATAGTCCACAGCAACTTACAGAGTCCAAATGTCAATATATGCAAACACTATGCAAAGCTCCTATTCTTCCTGCTTCGGTTTCCAGGTTTCCCTGATTGGATTCAGTACTTCAGCAGAACGCTTCAAGGTTTAAGAAACTTACTACAATGGACCTCATCACTCCAATCATCACAGTCGTTGTAGCCATTACACTGCAGTTTCCCTGGGATGCAGATCCCACTGGCACACAAGAAACTCTCCTCTCCTCCACACAGTGCTGCAAGAGAGAAAAAGGACAGAATAAGGAGAAAAATAGTTAGCATCAACATCGCCAAGTTAATGCTACTGGAGTCTTACACATGTTAAACTGATATTTAAGATTCCCCGCAGGTATTGAAACATATTTCCAATTTGGAAAACATCAAGATAGCTCTCAGGGGAACATCACTGAATGCAAGAAGGTCAAGAGGAAAACCTGAAAGAAAAAAATCTCCATTTTTGAGATAGAACAAAGCCATTTAGAACTGCTAGCAGTGAAAGACCCATTTCAAAAGACCTCAACAGGCAGTCATGAAAAGACTATTACACCCGTTAAATCTGCCCCTGGGATCTTACACCCGTTAAATCTTCCCCTTAGGGAAGGAGCCTGTAATATGCCAACAAAAAATACAATAATTTCTGCTTAAGACTGGCTTTATTGTATATCCCTTTGGTATTCTTCACAATTTGCCAAACCAATAGGTATACAGTGGATGCTGTGAGGTACCGCTTAGCATCGGCCATGCTCAATGCTTTTCAAAAATGACAAATAGCTCCAGCTTGCATTGGCTGCAAGTTCAACTATTTATCTAGATTTTTAATTTTATTTGTGGTCCTAGAATAGCAGTCTTTTCTATCACACTATGGAAATGGATATACACACAAACACACACAGTTTCATCACCCTCATTATTAGTTTTAAATTTTTTCAGCAGGAGATTATTTTTTTCAACATATTTACATTCTTTTCTCATCCTCAAATATTATTTTATCATCCCCAAGTAACAGGTAAATCTTAAACTTTCTTAACTGAAACACACACTCTTTATGGAAAATTTGGTTGTAATAAAAACTTAGGAATAATTTCAAAATCTTTTCTATTACACTCCCAGGTGTAATGTCCACTTGGACAGCAAATAATTTTGATTTTGCAATACATACATCATTTTCTAGTTGGGAACATGGTTATTGCAGTGAAAGCTGCTTATGCAATGTATTTTAAAGGAGGTCTCTAATTTTGCAGAAAGGTGCCCAAAATACTAAGAGACTTTAAACCAAAATTTTAAACTAGTTTGTGCCATTTAATGTTTGTGACTCTTCATCAGAAACAAGGGTGAAACCACCAGCATCATCCTTTTGCACACCCTTATGATGTGCTCCTCAGTAGGTTCCCTCACACAGTGTGATTGGACACATTTCCTAACCTCTAACTGAAGAGTTACAGCCTCACCTGTATTCCACCAGTTTCAGAAGCATATTACAAACCGCAAAATACAATAGTCTTAAGACAAACATGAGATTAGATAACATTCACAGTCTCATTTTACAGGGGGAAAAATGAGGCAATGAGATATTAAAGTGAAAGTTATAAGAAATAATGAATAATAACTTCAATTGACCAATCTAAGACACAAAAACCAGCATGTCATTGGGTTGGGTTTTTTTTGGAGGGTAAAGACTAATGTTACTTTATATGTTCAAAGAATAGCTCTTGTTGCCTTTACTTGTAGCTGCAAATGTCTCAGTTGCAAATAAACTCCAGCTATACAAATGAAGAGCCCAGTTAGCTGGAAGTGTTCAAAGAACAGTAGAGAAAGTTTTTATTCAACCACCTTGTTCAACATGGTCATTGCAACAGTGACAGGGCAAGAATCTCATTCCATATGATAACGTCACACTTTATTATGGGCCAATCTTTTTATTTCTCCAGTTCCCTCACCTATATACTGCACTTCCCAATTGCTGCAGTCACTAAGCTCTACAGGCCCCCCTAGAAACAACAGACTTCCTTGGTATGGAAGTACTAGTTCCCTGGAGACCAGTGTTTATCCCACAGATGATCATGTCAGGTAAAAATAGAATATGATAGCATAATCAAAATTTTGTAGTTCATCATACAAGAAAGGCTCTTAGAGCTTGGAAAGGCAACTTTAACTGATTGGCAATCTTACATTCTTATAACTTGGCTTTTACACAGTTTCCTTCATGTTTAAAAAGGAAGACAGCATAAACAGCTCAAAAGGAACTGTCTTGATTTTCTTTGATGGAGATCTCCATCAGTAAAGAGCTTCACTGGTACTAAGATAGCAAGAGTAATGGACTCCTATCCTTTGTGTTAATATGCCAGCTTGGCCTGGGAGAACAAAAGTTAACAGCAGGAATATCTGAATATTTTTCTTACAGATCAGAAGAGCAAAGATTCTGGCATCCCATATTCATTTCTGGGCTGTGAACAAAAGTGTGTTGAAGCACTTGTAAGTCATCCTGACTCTGCCTCCTTAATACAAATTTATCTGCTTAATACATCTACATCTGCTACTACCCCAAACCACTTCTTCATTTCTTCATACCTAAAGGGAGCATCTTCCTGTTTATCTTGTATGTTATACAAAAAAACAAGAGGAAGAGTGAAATTAGTTTTCTTTATCTCAGTTTTAGCATCCAGCAGCAATCAGAAGGAATTTTTAGAAACTTTAATCTCACCTCTTGCAGTCTTCTAATAGGTAATGACTGCATATGTTTGGCCCAGTCAGTGCAGTGCTCAGGGCAAGGAGAGCACACACACTGTGAACAGTACCTCCAATGAATGCAATTTCTGCTTTCTACCAAGCTTGTGCAAGAAGCTTTCAGTAGGATGACCATTCCATCATACCTCCAAAGGTCAGGTTTTAATGGAAATTATAAAAGCCTTATCTAATGCTGTAAAACAAACACTTCAGTTGAATGTTACATTTTGGTATTTGATCAGGGACCCAGTGGATTTAGTTACACAGCCATTCATAAGACTTTCTTGAACACGGGCTGCATACTCAGAAATGTGGGGAATATTTTAAACAAAGCAGCAGCAAAAGAAGAAATAATGCCTGAAATAGATATTTGAAATAGGAAAAATATGGACCATTCCACTCAAAATCATTACAAATGGCAAAGGTGTTATTCTAAAGAACTATGCTGGGAAATGTTAATTACTGATACCTCTGTAAATAATTCACACATTTATTACTAAAATCATACAAATACACACACACCAAAACTACTGAAGAATTAAAAATTCTATGTAAAATGAGCCAAATAAAACAGAAGCAATCCTTGCTGATAGAGAAACTTGCTTGTTTTAGTCCTTACCCAGAAAGGTTTATAATCTGGAATAGCTTCCAAAATCCCAGACTAAACAACATTGGCAGCAAAAAGTGCTTTATTTTATCTATCTGGTGTGCTATCAAAAGTGTCTTTGAGGAGGGAAGACCATTTATGTGTTGTTTTTCCAGCTAGATTACTGGAATGTCATCTATAGAAGATTATGTGGAAAGGTCCCTGGAAAGCTGCAGAGAGCACATACTGAAATAAACATATTATTTTACCATCCTCAAGATTGACATCTGGCTGCATTTCAAGGTATAGCCACAGATAAGGCATTCTGTAACTGTGAAAATGACCATGAAAAGTGATGCCAATTTTTTTTCAAAGAGAAGAGGAGACCACATTTACTGTCTAATGCTATGGAAGAACGAAGAGGTATTAAAACCAAAAGGCAGTGCTCTTCATGCAATGCACTGACAAGCTGTAACATTCTAGAACATGATACTGTGGATGCTAAAACATACATAGACCCATGTAACAAAGGGACACATTAATAGAATAAAAATCTATGGCAGGTCACAAATTACAGAAAAATCCTTGAATCTCAAACAGATGGAAAATGCAGTAGTATTTGGAAAAGTACTGCCACATAGTCTTGCCCTGTTCTCCTTTTCTGGGCATTTGATTTTGTCAGATTTTGGAGTCCGAATTATAAGTCAGATGGACTTTTTCTCTTACCCAATATAGTCATAATAGCACAGTGGAACACAGAGGAATCCCTGTATTCTCTCACTTCCAAATTTTCATCACCTGCTCCCTACACCATGTATGTACCCTGCAATACAGTGTATGTATCTTGTTGCTGTCAATTCTAGAAAGTTTTGATACTATGATCACAACCACGGAATTAGAAAAGCTGGCGACTCCTTACCCCCAGGTAATTGTTCATGTCTCTATTTCCTTAGGATGCAAAACCCTGTGGGAGAAAGAGGACAAAAGACCTTTTTCTTTCACTCAAGTGATGCAGCCTAAAAAGGCCACATAAGAAACTTCAAGCTGGAAAAGAAACAGGCAAAAAACAGTAATACAAACAGAATAGGAAAATAAAAACCAGAGAACACAACAAAATATAATGCAGGATCAACAGAATTAAAGAGTGACTCGGTAGTCGAAATAGCTTTTTCAGCTGTGTTTCTTCACATGAAACACCACAACAATCCTGAATAACATTTTGTTTCCCTCAAAAAATTATTCCACTATTGCTGGTTTTTCAGCCCTTCAGCATCAATGTTACGCATACAAAAATCACCTCTGTATCCATTTCACTGTATTAAGTAAATGCAAGGGCACACAAGAAAGATAGTGTCTTCCTGATTTTAAAAGCTTTTTCACAAAAAAATTGTCTACTGGATGAATATAATTACATTGCCTATAGAAAAATAAATACCTGTTGCAATCAGGTATTTGAATTCTCTACTCAAAGTTATTCTTCAAAGATAATTCTCTCAATTAATACCGGTGTGAATGAAGGGAGGGGTGGCTTAATTGCAGTCTTCCAATACAAGAAAGATGGAGAGGAACTTTTTACACGAGCATGTGGCTACATGCTAGGACAAGGGGAAGGGCTTCAAACTGAGAGAGAGTAGATTTAGATTAGATATTAGGAAGAAAATCTTTACTGTGAGGGTGGTGAGGCATGAGAGCAGGTTGTCCAGAGAAGCGGATGCCTCATCCCTGGAAGTGTTCAAGGTCAGATTGGATGGGTCCCTGAGTGACCTGGTCTAGTGGAAGGTGTGCCTGCCCATGCCAGGGGGGTTGGAATAAGATGATTTTTAAGGTCCCTTCCAACCCAAAATCTCATGGTGATGAAGTGCAATTCAGGCCACTTGTGCACCACTTTTTTAACAGAAAGAGACATTCATTCATAATGCCTCTTTAGCAAAAATACAAAAGTGAACAATGTCTGTCAATTCTATACTTAAATTTACATAGTTTTGTTGTATAAACAGCAGAAGCATCATATTCACTGCTCCTTCTGAAAGCATTTTACAACTCAAATTAACAGAAGAATAACTTCAGGGCTCTTTCGAGAGCTCCATGTTGTTGAGGTGACTGAGCCAAAAATTGTGATGGCTGAGTGGCCAAGGAGCCCCGAAATAGCAGAGGCCTGCTGGTGGACCAATTGCGAGATTCAAGAACACCCCCTGACCTCATGGTGAGAAAGGAAAAGACTCTCCCATCAGGTTTTGTGGTGCCAGGCAGACTTGCTACGCTGCACACCCCCAGACCTTCCCCATTGGCTCCCATTCCCTAGTCCCGCCTGTGTACCGCCCCTGTGCCCTCAGACTATTGGTCCTGATGCTTGCCCTGCTCCCATACATAAACCCTGGACACTGTGTGTCCGCCATCTTCCGTCTCTGGTCTGCTTTGGCGGCAGGGTGCGATAAACCTCGTCCGTGGAAATGCCATACAGGAGAGCCCTCCTGACTCTTTGCCTCTGGTCATGCTGAGCAGTCTGGCTTGGGTGTGTGTGTGAGATCCGTGCCAACAGCCGCGCGGGTGAAAGGAGCAAGCTTGCTGGAGTGCTGTACCCACCGCAACGATCCCATAGACAGGGATGTTTCAGGGAAACGCAGCTACCCCTTCACAAACCCAGGCACAGTGCATTACCATGTTAATTTAAGTCAGATTATTGTGTTAGTTAACTTCTCATTCAAGCTACTGGGTTTTTTCCGCCATGGGTTTAACAGCAAAAGTTATGTTGGCTGGTCAAAGCAAATAAAATAACATAATAGACAGTGTCAGTTGAGAGAGAGAGTGAAAAACAGAGCTGAAATGTTTCTGTGAGTAGGGATATGAATAACAGCCCTCAGGAAGGTTTTTGTGATTTCTTCCCCCCAGAATGCATTATTGGTTTCATGTGAAATGAATGACTGATGATGCCTCCTGCTCACTCCTTTACGTGCTCACAACTCATTAGACCTGTGAAACTAGTTCAACTACCTCCCTTAAATCTCAAAAGATAAATTCTTACAGCTACTTTTAGAGTAGCTGATTTTCTCATCTACTGAGTATTCACTTGTCAGTAGTGTAAACAAGTATCAATCTGAAGGACATTAGCCTTCAGACCTGCAGAGAATGACTGAGTGACTCAGTCATTTTGCATTCAGATGTTTTTACTATAATGGCACGACTTGGATTTTCCAGTACAATCAGTACATCTGTGTTCACAACAGGAAAGTATTTCATAATAGATTCCCCATAGTGATATTGTGCACTCAATTTGCAATGCTTGTGGAGATAACTTTTAGACAAAGAGATAAATATTAGCTACGACACATGAACCAGTATGTATCCACTAGATAATCCGTATTCTAAACGATAAACATTCTTCAGGAAAACTGGTAATTGTCCCCAGGATAAATGCTCTGAATTCTAACTGGAACATGACTCAAGGATATTTTCTCCAACTGGGCTTGGAAAGCCATATGACATTCAAGGATTTTTTGGAGGAGTGATAATCTTCAATTCAGAAAATGGGAAAGATACAGAGTTTTTAGCCACAATCAGACAAAAATAAACAAGAGAAATCAAGAGAAGGTTTTGTTTAGGATTGGGTGTCTGAGTGACACTGTACAAGTATCTCTGGAACAAACAGGTATAGCAGCCAGACCTTAATTTTGATAAACACAAGATATAACTAAAGATGCAAAAGAGAATTACAACATCACACAAAACAAATTATATGCAAGGCATATGTGGGCAGGGAAGGATTCACTGCATGTAATCTGGAGGCACCAATCCCCAAAAGAAACCACAAAGTTAAGAAATAAGCAGTCATATGCCAAGTACATACTCTTGAAATTTCCAGGAATTGAACCCTTAGAAGAGTGTGAAGAGCAGTTTGTGCTGAGCACTAGATAAAAAGGGATTAGAGCAGAGAATCAACCTCAGCTGTTTGATTCTACTGTGGTCAGAGAAGTAAATTCTTTCAAATATACAAACTTCAGAAATAAATATTCAAGAACAGCACAGTATATTTCTGTAGGAGAAGCAGCCTAGTGAACCCAAACTCTTACCTTTTTCAGTTGCAGAGGAATCACATTAGAACCGTTCTTTTAAATAAAAATAAAAACATTCTCCATAGTCATCAAATCCCAGAATCATAGAAGGGCTTGGTTTGGAAGGGACCTTAAAGATCATCTCATTCCAACCCCCTTGGCATGGGCAAGGACACCTTCCACTAGACCACGTTGCTCAGAGCCCCATGCAACCTGGCCCTGAACACTTCCAGGGATGGGGCATCCACAGCTTCTCTGGTCAACCTGTTCCAGTGCCTCAGCACCCTCACAGCAAAGATTTTCTTCCTAATATCTAATCTAAACCTACTCTCAGTTTGAAGCCTTTCCCCCTTGTCCTATCACTATGTGTTCTTGTAAATAGCCTGTCTCCATCTTTCTTATAGGCTCCCTGCAGGTCCTGGAAGACAGCTCAATTGTAGTCTCTCATTCTGCATGAAAACCATTCACATCCAAGCATTGTGCCCAATAGTTCACAACAAAAAATTTAATTTTAAAAACCCCTTTTGTTTTATACAACAGGATGTCAGAATTGACAATAAATAGCCTGGGTCCCCACAGTCTGCCAGGTAGGAGCAGCAGATCTCACAACTGGCTCTACATTTCTTCCCCTGGTGAGAAAAAGCAAGCTTCTACTGTGTACTTCTCTGGAATTCCTGCAGTTCACTACCAGATAAATACCAGTCCTGCCCTACAGATTATGGAACATTAATTAACCAGGCAGGCACTATTCTAAAAAGCTTCTTCTCTAGCAGTACTAAATACATTATTTTAGCCACGGGATGTTCTGAAACTTGAAAGTTTCGTAAGTGAGAAATCTCCTCTGTCTTAATTTAAGTTCAGCTATCTAGATTTGGTGGAGCTTTTGAACATTGTAATCAGCTATAATTTGTCAAAATTTAACAGGTATATTTATATTATGCCTTGTATTCAGTTTGTGTACCACAGACGCCTGAAATCCAGGTCTTTAACATTCTGTTGCTTTTTCAAAATTATACCTCATTCTGTGATCATGCTCAGTTAATGATATGATAGTCACCCATTGTTCATGGCTAATTATTCTTACTATTCAACGTATAAGCCTTTACCACACTTACGTATTTATTTATGCTACAGCTTCTTACCTTGATTATTTGAACCTGCCATGAAGACAAAATTAGGTACTCCTTATTTCTATTATGTTAACCCCTATGATACCAAAGGCATCAACAAACATATGGTTACAACAACCCTGTGAGTTAAAGGACACTTTTAGTCCCTTTTTACATGGGGAATTTGAGGCACGGAAAAAAAATATGCATTTTAGAATTACTTGCTTACTGTTCCAATTTGGAGAGATCCATTAGACTAATTTTTTCAGCATACTTAGCATATATTATTATCATACAGTTAAGACACAGCTCCCAGAGGCTTTCACTACAGAAACTTGCACAAAATACCATAGGACTCAATAATAAACATTTGTGGACATTGTTCAAATTTCCTGGAAATCATTCAACTTTAACAAGACACAATCTTTTGGATCTTTCCCTACCTCAGCCATTACAAAATTTCCCACAGATGAAGTTAGGTGTGGACAACAGCCTCCTTTACTTCATGACTCCTCAAAAATATGCCTTTAGAGCAGCACCTCTCAGGAGATGGAAATGCCTTGTTTTTAGAGACTGGCTGGAAAGATGACTGGTGGAAAATGACCTGGGAATGCTGGTCAACAGCTGGCTGAACATGAGCCAGCTGTGCCCAGGTGACCAAGAAGGCCAATGGCACCCTGGCCTGTATCAGCAATAGTGTGGCCAGCAGGGCCAGGGCCCTGTAGGCAGCAGGATTGTCCCCCTGTACTCGGGACTGGTGAGGCCACAGCTCAAATCCTGTGTTTAGTTTGAGCCCCTCAGTACAAGAAAGACACGGAGGTGCTAGAGTGTGTCCAGAGAAGGACAGCAGAGTGATAAGGGAGCTGGGGGTGTTTAGCCTGAAGAAAAAAAGGCTCAGGGGAGACCTGATCACTTTCTTCAACTGCCTGAAAGGAGGTTGTAAAAAGGTGGCAGTCAGTCTCTTCTCCCAAGTAATAAACAATATGACAGGAGGAAACAGCCTCAAGGAGCACCAGGGGAGGTTTAGATTTGATAGTAGGAAAAATTTCTTCATGGGAAGGCTGGTCAGTCATCAGAACAGGGTTCCAAGGTAAGTGGTGTAGTCACCATCCCTGAAGGTTTCTAAAACATGTGTAGACATGATGCTTAGGGACAGGGTTTAGTGGTGGATTTGGCAGTGCTGAATTAACAGTTGGACTGGATGACCTTCAGTATCTTTTCCAAGCTAAATGATTCTATGACTTTATGTGTGGGTGTGTAAAGGCCATGCTTTTTGAGAAGTTTACCTCTTGATCAGTTTTGGGATCATTTTTACAGCAAGGAAAAAGGAGATAGGCTTGAAATTTGGCCTGTGTATCAGGTTCCTGTTCCAAATAACAAACCTGTATTTGCTAGAGCTAGCAAATAGAAAGTCAACAGGTCGTATTACTTTCCTCCAACCTTCTTTCCTCGAAACAGCTCAGAAATTTTGATGTAAAATAAAAAGGCTTTGAATCAACACAAGTCTGAAAAAAATCAGCCTAAATAATTAAAGCACTGCAAACTGTAATTACCATCACAGTAATAAGGTGGAACATAATAACAGAACAAGAAATAATAGTTACAACCCAGAGCTTTTTCTACACAGGAAAAAAATACATTATTAAGTGAAAACTCATAATCACAGTGTAATGGTTAAGAATGGGAACATACACTGCTTTCCATTTCCTTGGTGTGGTGAGAAGCATATCCTTGTAGTGGTGTCATTCTCAGTTTTGTTTTGGAATTGAGAGCACTTCAAGAAGTCTGGCCAAGAAGCATTTACCATACCCAGGACTGGTTCACAGCCTTCTTTTGCTGCCTCACAAAATGTCCTGCAGGGCAAGAGTACTTGACTGAATAAAAGAGAGAACAAAATCAAAAATTATTATTATTACTTTAGTATGTTGTGAAAACTTTTTAAACAGAGCAAAAAGTAATAATAAGAGCTTTCAGCAAAGTTTGCATTCTATACAGCAGCACCCATACCCTTAGAGTGCTTAAATTTTCAATACAACTTTTGCAGTTTGTCTATATTACTGCAGAATATCTTAGGCTTTAGCAAATTCAATTTTACTTTATTCATAACCACTCATAATGCCACAGAAAGCTCTTTTTCCTAGTACACCACATACATCTTTCTCTTTATGTCTGACTCTAGGTTGTACCTGTCCATCTCAAAACCATGGCTAGAATTCCATATTCAATCACAAGTAAGTGGCTTGAACTGAAGAAGTCTACAGTACCCAAAAATTGACTAACTTAGTGTTTCATTTTACAGTAACAGAGAATATCATGGTACTGTTAGCAACTGTATGACATGGCAGCGACCACAAGAAAGGAATAAAAAGCTGCTGGAGCTGTCTGACTACAGTGGTAACAAAGAGATTGGTGTAAAGCAAAATACTCACTTGCATAACTATTCTGAAGTCAGTATGGTTGCCTTTCTCTGCTTAGTATCTAAAAAGACACTGTGCTGCCAGTGTTGTTACTGAGTTCATTACAGTGGTGGAAAAAGTGGTTGGAGCCACTTTTTCAAAAAAGGTATCTTTAGAGATATATTCTCCAGGTAATGCTAAGGGCTTTTACACAATGCACTTCACATGCTGAAGTATTGAACTTGTCTTGGAAACAAGTCAAGGAATTTATCTCTAAAGTTGTCTCTTGCAGTTTCCTGGATGGCAGCTTACTTGTTGCCTGGAAAGAAGCATATATGTTCTAAAACAGCACTTTTCACCACCAGGTTTTTTTATTGTGATCTATTGAGAGACAGAAAATTTTTGCACCAAAGATCACCTATCTGGCTGTGTACAAAAACAAGAATGGTTCCACTGATGGACAGAAGAATTGCCACTTATTAGTTCTGCACATTGTACTGGCAAACTAAGTTAATCTGAATTGTAAAGGCTCTTCAGATAAACATGTGCTAAAAACCCTTCTGGTTTTTACAGAGACTGTTTGATATGGAGAGAAAGAAAGGGCACAAGAGCTGTCAAGCAGCCATGACTGCCTCCTGTCTGGAGCTTGAGAAACTCCTTAAATAAAGGGGATTTGACAAGGCAAGTGACTGTCTCCAGACATTTTTTAGCTTTTCATTCTTAGCTAATATCCTAATAACACTTCTGGTTTGACAGAGGCTCCCTAATACACAAAATGCTGAAAGAAATGCTGTACTTACTACAGAAGGCACTTGAGTTTCTAAATATCTGTGAGAAATAAGATGTCACAAAGCTAAAATGGAGTATTGATTTGATCTGTTGGTGAGTGGTAAGCCTCTATTATATTCAATCTGATATGTTTAATTTAACTTTCTGTTCATTTTTTACAAAAACACAAAACATGCTACAAAACTGAATTACAGTGAAAAGTATTGTAAGCAGTGATTCTACCTCATTCACTGGTGCAATGGAGCATACCTGATGATCACAAGTAGTCATTTGAAGACAGTACATTCGGCTAAGTTTGTAAGTTTTTGTTCTCAAAAAAAGTGTTAGCAGGGACATTACTTGAATTTACCAAGTCTGTGACAGAGATCTACTTGAGTTTACCACAGTTAGCCAATCTGCACATGATTTCTACGAATGAGAATGCTATTTGAAAAAAAACCCAAACAAATAAACGAATCATAAAGAGTTCTTGAGGGCTCTCAGATGAAGTTTCACACATGTCTGGAGTATTTGGAGTGATTTCTTTTTTTCCTGACCCACACCTGAATCATTACCTTTCAAAGCACTTCAGCTATAACCTGACATTTAGCAATCAGGCAATAGTATTATGTGTATGTCAATTTCTTAAAATTTAACTATAGCAAAGTTCCATCTATATGGCTCCTTGTTTCCAAAGGTCTTTCAACATACTGAACATTCATTTCAATCGAAATTTTAAAAATAATAGTAAAAAGTTATATTAAAATAAAACTATGCAGTGTTATACTTACGCATAATAGTTAAAGAGCTTCCAAAAATGTTGGAAGTAATTTTTTTCGGAAGATGTATCTGCACATTGAATTCTTTACATCTATATGAGAAAAACCCACAAATACAAGAAGTTCACCTCATTTATTTAAATTAAGCAGTCCAGTATTTGAATATACACTGCAGTGCAAATGTTTGGATAATATATCAGATTTTCATGGCAAGGTTCTCATAGCAGAAGGGATACAGGGGTGGCTCCTGTGAGAAGCTGCCAGAAGCTTCTCCTTTGTCTGAAAGAGCCAATTCCAGTCAGATCCAAGACAGACCCACTACTGGGCAAGGCTGAGCCCATCAGAGACAGCAGTTGTACCTCTGTAATATTTGAGGAGGCAGGGAAAAAATACTGTGCAAAGGCAGCTGCAGCCAGGAGAAAAGAGTGTAAATATGGGAAAGAAGCAATTCTGTAGATACCAAGGTCAGTGCAGCAGGAGGGGCAGGAGGTGCTCCAGGCGCTGGAGCAGAGATTCCCCTGCAGCCCGTGGTGCAGCCCACGATGAGGCAGCTGTGCCCTGCAGCCCATGGAGGTCCATGGTGGTGAAGATATTCACCTGCAGCCCCTGGAGGACCCCACACTGGAACAGGTGGATGCCCAAAGGAAGCTGTGGGAAGCCCACACTGGAGCAGGTTTGCTGGCAGTTCTTGTGATCCTGTGGTGAACCCTCACGGGAGCAGCCTGTGCCTGAAGGACTGCACACTGTGGGAGGGACCCCACACTGGAGCAGTTCATGAAGACCTGCAGCCCATGGGAAGGACTCACACTGGAGAAGTTCATGGAGGACGGTGTCACTTAAGAGGGACCCCATGCTGGAGCAGAGGAAGAGTGTGAGGAGTCCTTCTCCTGAGAAGGAAGGAGTGACAGTGACAACGTGTGATGAACTGACCACAGCCCACACTCCCCACCCCCTGCACCTCTGAGGGGGCAGGACGTAGAGAATTCATGACCAAAGTTTAACGCAGGAAGAAGAGAGGGGCGTGAGGAACGTGTTTTAAGATATGGAGTTTCTTTTCTCATTACCCTGCTCTGATTTGATTAGCAGTGAATTAAATTTCTTACCCCAAGCTGAGTCTGTTTTGCCTATGACTGTAGTTGGTGAGTGATCTCTCCTTGTCTGTATCTCAATCTATGAGGCTTTTGTTCTATTTTCTCTCCCCTGTCCAGCTGAGGAGGGGAGTAACAGAGCAGCTTTGGAGGGCACCTGGTGACCAGCCAGGGTCAACCTACCACAGAACAGTAATAATTTGGAAATTACCGGTCTTCTAAAAGACAACTGCATGGTGATCTAATAAGCCAAGCAGAATTTGCAGTCTCTAGAGAAGCTTTAACAAATCAGAAAACATGGGATTATCCAGCAACTGCTGCAATATTTGGCCCAGTTTCAATACTGAGTCATGTGTACTCCATAACTTAAATATTTCTGGATAATGATCAAGTTTAGTATGCACATATTGCTTAATATGCTGAAGAATGAAAATATTATTTAAAGTCTTTATCTTGATTATTCTTATTTACAGCTACTCGGAGACCAGTAGTTTTAAAAATAAACTGGCAGGTCCTTGGCAATCTTACCATAACCGATTCAGCATCAGTGGCAGGCACAGAAGCAGGTTATAACATATTAGGGTGTGATTCTGCTCTTCAGGATATTAATAGAAAAACTCCTGAAAATGTATTTTGATGAAAGAAAGAAAATATTTTTATTTCTGTGGTTGGCTTCCCCACACTTAAAATCCACACTTCAGTGAATTCAGCTGCACAGAAATACTAACATTAAGAACTGTAAGGCACCAAAAGAAATAAAAATCTGAATAGCAGACTGATGAACATATTCAGCTATTGCTGGTTTTCATTACTGTTCTTTCCCAAGCTTCATCCCTTCAATTGTTCAGGATAACTTTTTCTGTGGCCATACAATAAGCTGTATTCAGGTACTGAACCAAGTTAAAAGCAACTGTAGGATATTTTGCTGTATCATTCATAGGCACACATGCTAAGAATGATGATAGATCTCAGGCCTGAGGCAAAATAAAGGAATTGGTAATACAGTTGTGAGAGATTTCTGGGGCAGGGAGGATGAGTACAAGGACAAAATGAAACATGATGTAATTATGGGAAGAAGAAAACAACAGCTCTGAAATCAAACAAGTTGAAGTGATGAGCTCACGCACCAGCCTTTGTGAGTTCTAATTGTCTTTAATCCTTTCCATGGTTTTCTAACAATAAAGACTTCTACAGAATATAAATGTCAGAAAAATAAGTTTCTACAGCAGAGCAAACACACACACTCAGGGTGGCGGTTTTCTAGAGCAATCATTCTTGTGAAATCTTTCTCAGTACCCTCTCACAGTACTCCAACATGGAGAGCAGCCCAGTCACTGACAGAGTTTTATGAGACAAACTCATAAACCCCTCAATATTGCTTCTTGATTCATGGATTTATAAATGAATTGGCTGCTAATGTTTCACTTTCCCACAATCAAGAAAATTAGGCATTTTTATCTTTTATTGTTTGGTTTTTGTCTCTAACTTGCAAGTTCATTTGAGAGTTTGAATTTTCTATTTTGTCTCTAGATGGGGGCTTAAATCTGAAGTTTACTTCTTTGCAAAAAATAAAATCTGAAAAGAAAGCAAGATTATTTTAGATTTTTGTGGTTATTTCACTTGATAAAATTGTAGTGAATCCATATAGCAACATTTAAGGATGGCGCCTCAATTCCATGTAACACTTTGTAACACTCAAAGCAGAGCTAGCTGCATTACCTCCCACCTAGTTTTTAGCTCAAGTGCATGTAGTGTTTTCTCGAAGCAGGTTCCTGTGTGTAAGATGCAAAACTAACCTATAAAAGGATAGGACCACAGTCTGAGAAGCATCTAATATCTTAAAGGAGAAAAAAGGACTCAGAGGTGAACCTGGCAAAAGGCATAGCAGCTCAGTTTCCCTGGGGTGAGAGCCTGAATAATGGTTGCAGCTGTTTGGACAAGATTAAGGCCTCACATTAATTGGCTGAACTGCGAGTCGGTGCCCACTCATCTGCCCTACAGGGACTCAGTATAAGGATTTACAGATACACTCATACACTCATGGATGCCCCATTTGCTGTCATGAAGCTGGCAATTACAGATGAGCTACAAGAGGAAGGCCCTTTCCAAGAGACTGAAAAAAGCCTGGGTTACACAATGAGAAAGAAAAATATGGAGATACTAAATGGAGTGCCTGCAGCATGGAAGAACAATCTGTTTAAAGGCTATGAGAACAGAAAAGAGTCAAAACCAAATTAAAAGAAAAAGCTGGACTCTCTTCTGTGGGTCCATACAGATTTTTTTCTCTAAGAATTACATGTCAAATTAACTACTCCTTAATAGTTGCCATGTCTCATGGCAACAGGAAAGAGACGGCTAGAGTTATACTTGCAAAAGTCTTAGAACACATCTGACATCCAAGAGTACCGTACTTAACAAAGAGCTCACACAGAAGTCTGAAGGCTGTTCAGACAGAGGGAGGAAATATAAATTCCTGATTCCAGTGAAAGTGGAACTGGGAACAAATCCAGATATACCATTAGATTAAAAAGACTCTTCTTATCCATCCAAAAATGAGTAAAGGAAGCAGCAGGTGCTGTTGAATTTTACATCTTCTACATCAAATGCTGTCATTTAACATCTCTTTCAGGCCTAGAAATGCTCTTCAGACAATGTGGCCAAAGCCTGTTGATATCCTTAACAATGGACACATACAGTCTCTACAATGCAAGTTAGAATTTTTAGTCAGTGTAATAATTTATTTTGTAGACAAAACCCAGATAAATTATTTTGACCAAAATAAGGAGTCTCGTCTGAGTCAGCAGTGTACTGTGGCAGCCAGGAGGACCAGCTGTGTCCTGGGGGACATCAGGAACAGCATCGCCAGCCAGGCGAGGCAGGGGATTGTCCTGCTCTGCTGTGCGCTGGGGCGGCCTCACCTCGAGTCCTGGGGGCAGTTTTGGGTGCCAAAATGTAAGCTATTAAACTATTAGAGAGAATCCAAAGGAGGGCAATAGAGATGGTGAAGGGTCTAGAGGGGAACAATATGAAGAGAGACTGAGGACACTTGGTCTGTTCGGTGTGGAGAAGAGGAGACTGAGAGGAGACCTCATCACAGTCCGCAACTTCCTCATGAGAGGAACTGGAGGGGCAGGCACCGATCTCTTCAAGTTTGTGACCAGTGACAGGACTCGAGGAAACAGCATGGAGCTGAGTCAGGAGAGGTTTATGTTGGGTATCAGGAAAAGGTTCTTGCCCCAGAGGGTGGTTGGGCACTGGAACAGGCTCTCCAGGGAAGTGGTCACAGCACCAGCCTGACAGAACTCAAGAAGCATTTGGACAATTCTCCCAGGCACATGGTGTGACTCTTCGGGATGGTCCTGTGCAGGACCAGGAGCTGGACTTTCATGATCCTTGTGGGTACCTTCCAGTCTGGGATATTGTATGGTTCTATGAAGCAGCAAGAAAAAAATTCAGAAATCCACTCTAACTCCTCAGTCACTTTCCATGACAGCACAATATATCACAAGTTGGGCTTATAATACCATAACAATCAGAAACTCCTAAAGTATACACTGTACAGCAGAAGAATAAATTTTTCAATATAGCATTGAAATTATTGCCACAAAAAAAAATCTATCAAAATTATTCAGTGTGTTTTGTACAATGACCATAATCAGTTGGGATGATCTGTCCTGACTAAAGCAATCAGCCCTTCCAGACTTGTCTTACTGATCCCATCACTTGATTCAAAGACAACAGTAAAAATGGGAGAGAGGCACTAAATTAATTCATTAGAGCTTTATTTCAGCCATGAATCAGTTTTAATAAGTATTATTAAGAATATTGCTACAATTATGAGCTATTTTTACAATCTTGTACTGTCTGCCAAAATGACTCCTAAATGAAGTCAAATTTCTGAAAATTCTTGCCTAGTATTTATTATGCAAATGATGAACGCACTGTTTATTTAGTTTACTCTATAGAAATTTCTTTAAAAAACCGAAATGAAACAAACTCTTAAAATGCCTGAAAATCCAGGTTACGAGGTTTTTTGATTTTAGCAAACAAAATTCGCACTTGGGAAAGAGAAGCTGTCACAGTGAAACAGAAGTCCTCTATATCACACACCAGTATTTCAATCACAGTATTGCTACAGGAATTCTGGACTAACTGGAAGTAAATCATACACTGCACAGCTGTTCTAACTATTTGTATCATCAGGATAAAAAAGGCACCCAAAACAATATTGTACCTAAAGAACTGTCTCCCATTTCCACAGATGACTGTGAGAGGTACCCTTAATTTCATGCAGTTTTCCAGAACTCATGTTTCCCTGTGCACTTCAGAGCATTGCCAAAAGGAAGACCTCAAGAATCAGCCCAAGTTAAAACTTTCTGAGCTGCATCTTGTCAGGAATCCTAAAGAATCACAGACACACCTCTCACTCATTGACATTCAAGGATCCTCTCTGTCAAGTAGAAAATCATTGTAATCCATTATCATGCTACTTTCAGTTCACATTAAAATTGTTTCACAAATACTTAAATCTGGCAGAAGCAGATGTCATCAATTTAAAGAAGCTGTCCCACCCGCCATCAGCTTGCTCCAGAACCTCTCCCCACCTCTCTTCCCTACTTCTTTGTGCCAGCACAGCACTTCATGCTGTTACACAATGGATAACATCGGTCACTCCTAATTTAATTCAGATCAGTTTCCACATCCAATTTGTCGTGGAGCTGAAAGAATACTCATGACAGGACATGGAAAAGACATGGGTGAGATGGGGAATAACAAGCAGGAGAACAGGATAATACTGATTCTTTCAGCACCACTAGCATTTTATATAGCATTATCTATCATGAAACAGTAGTCTGGAACATGTTCTCCAGAAGGGTTGTGAAACCTCCATCCTTAGAGATACTCAAATCTCAATTGAGAATGTCCCTGAGGCGTTTCATTCATCTTTAATGCTGGTCCTGATCCCAGCCAGAGGAGTTCGAGAAGTTTCTTTCCTCCCCACCTGCATAATCTTGTGATTCCAGTTTGACTGCCCTGCTCAGCCTGTGAGTCTGGTGCTTGCCACTGGAGTCTTCAATAGGGCAACAATAACTTCTGACAGAAGAGACAAACTTGCGAGAGGAAGAATGCCCCACTTACTGAATTCTCATTAGGTTTTGAGTGCAGGTGGTTTATAAGTTATTTGTTAATAAGATGGGCACTAAAAGAAGCTAAACATGAGCAGAAAATATATACAAATTCTTGGAGAATTCTTTAACCACGCTTCAATACAAAACCATTTTGTTTACTAATTGCTGCACAAGAGGATGTACTCATATCTAGTAAAAGAGTTCTATCTACCAAACTAAGATAAAATGTTACCTCCTCTGTATGTTTCTGGTTGTGAGCCCAGGTACACCAGTCCAACAAGAAACGATCAGTGTTAATACTCCCAAAAGTTTTATGAAAATGCAAGGTTTTACCGAAAGTTCCTATCCTACAATTATTGAAATTTGTTAAATTAAATAAATTTTATTTTGTGAAAAGCATGTTTTCTAGAAGATAGATTAAATTAGCAAACAAACATTAACAAAAAGCCATGCTAATTTTAAGAGTAGTTGTAAACAATTATTTCAGCTGCAAAAATGATAAGAAATATTATATTGCATGTGCAGGAGAATGACTTATGATCTCTAGTTAGCATACCAACTTAGGAACCATAAACCACAGCTTATAATAGATAATACACAGAGCAAATCATTGCAACAACAGGACTGAAGGTAATCAGTCAATAACATATTCATTAATAAAATAACCGGCCCTCCTGATTTTCCTTTCTGCCTCCTTCTCTTAACTTCTCTGAGCAGCATTGTGAAATACAGTTTCAAGCAGATATTCCCATGCCCAGATTGTTCTCAAAAATGTTTGTCTATTTGATAACCTTTTAACTCTGCTGCATCCATAATTCCCCCCAACACATGCATTGTAATTAGATCAGTGGAGAGGGTGAAACACTCCATGAAGGTTTGATGCTGCCTGCTATGGCAAATGCTGGCTTCACGTGCATTGGACCACACACATAATTCTGGCCAATGTAGGATCCCATTGCCTATATTTCTATATTACTTTTCTGACTTTTAATTTTTTAAATTAATTTCTTAGGCACAAGAAATTAATATAATTTACAAATTATACATACCAGTAATTTTAAACAGTTTGTGGGCAGGGAAGGGACAGTTCTCTGAATGCAGAAAACACATTCTCTCCAGCATCCTATTTCTCTGTCCTTTTCCCCTATATTTTGCCCCTGGTTTGTCCTTCCTGACACTGCACCTGTGTAAAAGAGTTGGCATCACAGACGCCAACTTCAGGCCCTGTTCCTGTAAGGGCCTGTACCTAGATCCAGTGCTGCCCCTAGTTATTGGGACCCTTTAGGTCCACCCACAGCAGCTGAGCCATGACAGTTACAGAGATGCTTTCAGAGACTCCATGATGTTTCTGATGTGTAAGGTAGAAATTGGGGATTAAGTTCTGTAGGCACAGCCACAGATACATAGACTTTATAAACAGAAGTTCCCCTAAGGTAAAGACATTTAATCTTCTATTTCCCTTATCTCCCTCTTCTAGAAGCTGTGAGGAAGAGCTTACTACTTATTAGAGCAACTTCCCAAATAAATTTCAAGTTTCAATGCTCAAATACTTACGCACTGTTGGTGATTACAGAGTGCTTTTTCATAAGCAACCCATGTTTTTCTTTCTGTTTTTGCCCAGGGTATTATTTAGGCATCCAAAAAGAGAGTTAAATGGTGCTTTTAAAATTTTTTTTCCCCTCAACAATTATATATATCTGGAGAAAGGGTTCTCTAAGATATGCTTGTCAACTTTAAATACAGGCATTTTGGCCCATGCCACAGCCTTAGTGATGTTCTCCCTAGCATTCCTTGCAAAAGCAAACTTTGTATTTGTCACATTTATATATGGTCTAGGCTTGAAAGCAAGTAGTAGTGGCTCCTAAGGTGATGAGTATGACACATTGACTTCATGGTCTGAGTTCTGACGGACTGTACTCTTAACTATAATCTTCTCATTAGCACATTGTTTTCTGACCTGTGAATAACAGTTAGACAAGACTAATAATGTAACTCATTAACTATGAAATTATTTATGAATAATACAGGCTGCACTGAGAAGAAAGGTATATCTCTAGAAATGGAATTTTGTAACCACTGTTTCTTCATTCATTTCTTGGCAAGATGGTCCACTCCATTTCTTCAGAGAAATGTGAGCATTCCCTTCTTTGAGGTCAGATGTAAACCAGCTGTTTCTTAACTAAAGGTCTCACTCATGTCTCATGAAGAACATGTTATACTCCTAGGACAGCAGAAATAAAATTATGGTTTTTGAAAAATTATCTTTCCTTAGAGCAGGAATTGGGGCTTGAGGATTTGTTTTCTTCTTGTTCCTTTCTCTGTGCATATATTTCATCACTTTCTGGATCTGCATATTGTAGATTTTCTTTGATCCATGTATCTATTTATTACTTACTCAGTTTTCCATTTCAAGTCTCCCTGATTTTATTCACTGTCTCCTTATATTTAGAAATTCATGTCTGTTCAGTACACTCACTGAAATGTGTTTTCACTAATGACTTTGCATATGACATCTGTTACTGCACATAAACACTTTCAAAAGTACACAGGAACTGTCTAGTGCTATTTTAAAGATACCTTAAACAGAGGGTTTTGCTAGTTTGAATCCCTACCCAATGTATTACACCTCTCAACCATTTCACTTTCTTGCTGCTGTAAATTAGTTCTTCTAATTAGAAGTACTTCTAATTAGTACTTCACCTTGAATTAGTGTGCTATCAATTTTATGGTAGACTGGAGCTGACACTGAGTATTTACATTGTGCAGGAAAGATTTACAAAATGTTTCTCACAGCATATTGACTATCTGCCATAGCAACTCTATCCTCAACATTTTACTTATCAAAAAATTACACCATAATATCATTATTATTATTACTATTGGTTAAATTACAGTTATTGGAAGGTTATTAACTGGTAGAAAGGACAAAATGAAAGAAAAAATTATTCATTTGTTTTGCTGTTCTGGGCTTTTTCAAGTAACACAGACCCTGTGTATTCCTCAGCTTTTCTGCTAAACAGTAATATATCAATTCCCTTAGGAGGATGCTTTAAATCAACAATGACAAGACACAAAAATAACTGGCAGATAGAGAACAGTATTTGTGTGGGCAAGCATTTGCAACTTTATCCCACTCTCTCTATAATTTTTGCATTCCTTTTTGACAGGATTTGACTATACATGTTTGTTGGGAAGGATGAAAGTTTGGTAAGAAAGTTTCACAGATATGTAGGCTTGGCAGAAAGATCTCTGAATGTAGAAACTGAGGATGAGATAGAAATGAAAGCAAGTTTTGATATAGAGTAAAAGATGTTTTGCTGGACCAGTGATCACTGAATAACTGAGAAGGCAAAGGTTGGAGATGAGTTGGAAGGAGATTTTTATGATTAGGGCAAAGGTATGTGACTACAAAGACATGTTTTTCACCAAGTAAATGAGTCTCAAGAAGAGCATAAATAAATAGAAAACATATCTTTACCAAAAAGAGAGATATGGCAGGCAAACAAGAAATGTTGATGTAGCAAGAAGAGAGGTCTGAGAATTTTCCACTGTAAGCTTAAATTGTAACTTACTTACTCTTGTGATTGGATAATAATGACTATAATACGGTGATGGTAGTAGCTATGATAGGCTATAGGCAAATGTAAAGGTGTTGTGTATGGTGCTTATTGGTTGTTATGTATCAAGATACTCAGTGAAGAAAAGTATAAAATGCTTTGTAACTTGAACAGAAAGGGGCTTCAGGTATGCCTACAGCTGGAGCTGGCAGCTGTAGGGCTGGCTCTGGATACTCACTCTCTGGACTGCTGTAATTTTGCCTATGCAATAAACAGCTTTCAAGAGAGCCTCCTGAAGTGCAGACATCCTTCATAGACACTTCTCCTATACATGTTTTTCATTAGCTGGATCTCCAAGGCTGTGTGATTCAAGTCACAATTGCATTTAAGTGAACAATACCCAAATTTAAAAATGGAAGATGGGATTATGACTCAGTTATATCCAAAGACAGATTTTACAAAATCAGTCTGCTGGATTCTGAAGGGCTGCAAGCCAAGTCATGGCAACATTTAAAACATGTCACAAGGACATGTGATTTCAAACATTCTATGCATATATCACTTCACTCACTGAACATCTTGTCTTCTTTATTTTGAGTTGAAGTTTCTAATCTTCTGTATCTCCTTGACAAGCAACCATTGCCAAAACTACATCTGGAATAGCCTTTGTGAATCATGTTAAATTCCTTAGGCTAAAGGGGCACCATCAAAAAGCAAGTGTATTAAGAGGATAAAGCAGCTACCACAGGATGTGAAAGGCAGGACTGCGAACTCAGGAAACAACTGGTAGCCACTTTATAAGCATCTGAAAGAAGCCTCCACTCCATGTGCTTGGGTCATGGCAAGAACTACACTGGATGGAGTCATGAGAAGAACATAAAGAGACAACATAGTGGGTGGTAGGAGAAAATTGTCCCACCTTATTCCTTGGAGACCTGATAAGTGATTGTCACCATTTCAGTAGTTTAATTTTTAAAAGTAAATACCACCAATTTCAACGAAAGCATCTCTGATAGGTTTATGAGAGAAGATTCTAGATGTCCTTCCAGGTGGGTTTCTCAATACCTTTGCTTCAAAAATTGCTCTGAAACTAACTTCACAGATGTGTAAAATTTAAACATTTCTTAAAAGCTGCAGAATGGCGAAGTTCCCTGTGCAACCATAATTTGACATCTCCCCGCAGGTGCATTATAAAAAGATAGTGTAAAAGCTGGGTCGCACACTACCTATGAGACTGTTCACTCAGAGGTCCTAGCAGCTTCTATTTGTCTTGGCATATTTACCTGCTTTTGTTGTCAAAATTTAGTAGATTAAAACAAAATTGAAGCATGCCAGTGGAGGATTGCCTATACAAACTCATACATGTCCATACATCACTCATACACAGTTAAATCCATTATGGACTTTGCATAATAGATATTGACTCAAATGTATGCTGATAGCTTCCTGTTCAAAGCTTGAAAACAAAAATTTTCATTAGCTATGTAAACAAGATCTATGTGATCAACTACTTCTCCTAAATACTTCAAAAGCCTCAATTAACTCCATAAAGGAGTTTTTTAATAACGTCTTATTATTTTAATAAGTTTAACTGTTCTAACTGTGATAAAATATAATTAATCCACTGTCAGCAGGATAAACAACATGGATAAGTTTCGAGTGAAGTTCACAAAAGCAGGAAAAAGAAAATAACCACATCACTGGTCTCATTCATGGATTATACCAAACATGACAGACAGATATCTCTTTCTCTTTGAAGATTGATTCTCTTCCATTTTCTAAGAGGACATGAATGAAATTGCTTTAAGCTGTTGACAGTTTTTAGTAAAAGACACCACCATTCTGGATTTGTTTTTTTGGACCTAATATTTCATCCTATTTTATGTCCACAATGAAAATTACATTATTTGGTTTTTTCCTTTTTATTATTTATAGAAAAAAATGCAGACAACCAGAAAAAAAACACAGAATAAAATTTGCCACTATGAGCCATAACAGCAGCTCTTCAAAAATATTTGACTGAACACAAACTATTCACAGCTTCTTAGAACCTATTTGGTATTACCCTAATTTTTATTAGTTAATTTCTCCCATTCCAAACATACCATGTTGACCTATTCTGACCTCTTTGGCTTTCTACAAGCTTTTACCTGGCTACTGCTGTGTGTAGCATAGATACTACATCACAATAAAATATTTGTTACATATAGACTTTTACATGACAAACTTCTTTGTAGGAAAGAGTTCAAAAATCAAAGAAGCCTTTTCCCTTTATTGTATTATTTTGCCCTTCAGAATTAATCTGAGGGGGAAAAAAAGGTTGAATTATGGCAGAGAGTTTTGCTATGCATTCACTGTGCATTAGATCACAAATGAATAAATAAGTGAAATTAATTTTCAGACTTTAATCAAGACGAAAAATAATGTTGTGCCTAAAGATACAGGCTATAAATGTTACAGATTAGTTCTCTGCTCTACTGAAAATTTCTTTCTCAGTCTCGGCTTCCCCAGCCATTAATGTGACAGTATAACTTTCTCTTCCTATCCTTTACTTGTTTTCTTCATGTAGGCTATAAACTTTCAAAGGCAAGAGGTGGCCCCTCAGTGCATGTTTGTACAGCATCCAGCATAAAAAGCCATGATCTCAGATGGACTCTTTGAGCTCTAACTGAAGACAAGCCACTTCACGACTCTATTTACAAAGATACCCAACATGAAAAAAAGCATAATGAGTAAAAAGATACAGAAATGCAAGGCTCATTGGAATTTCAGCTTGGGAGCATATCACACTTTCTAATTTGCATTGCCCTAATACTATTTTCTAGGTGGAGCCTAAATTAAGTTTGATCTCCAAAGATATGAGGCTCTGAGGACCTCTCAATGGAAGGCATCTCCTCAACTTTCTGGAATATACTTTTTAAAAGAGGATTAATGTAAGTACTCAAGCTATTATTTCTGTTTTAAAGGCATCATGACCGCACAGGGTTATGAGAATCCATAAGCTTCAAATTTATTCCCAGCATAAAAAGTCAAAATAAGCCATGTACACAGGCCTTCAGGATCTTATATGGCCTGCCTATTTTTCCAAATCTTTGGATGAAATTTGAGTATTTCACAGAGTGCAAGAAATATTAGAAAGCATCAGTCAACCAGTCTGTTTGCATTATGCAGTTATAGGCTGACCCACTGTGAACTTCTCTAATGATTTTGAATCTTTAAATTTACCATTAATTTTGGCTTTAAAATACATCCTTCTTTCCCCCCTTTTGAAATCTGAAGACATTGCAGTCTAACTTTTATTGTCTTCTTGCATTGTGGAATCCAGTGCACGTGAGTTGCTATAAATAAACATCCGCTATATTGTAGTAACTGACCTTTGGCCCACTCTTAGTGTCTTACTGTGCTAAGGGAGAATTCACTAGATTAAATCATTAATCATAACCAACAGCTCTGAGGACAGGTCTTTCTTACAACAGATAAGGTACCAGTATTGCATGTGGTGGTCAGAGGATACAGACTATTACTACCCAAAAGAACAAAGTTACTACTGGGAATGTTTTAGAAGTCATTAGCTCGGCACATGTAGTTTAAGGTGTTCTTCCACCCAGTGGTGGTATTACTTTTCAGAACTGAGTCATGTTTTCTTAGCAGTGATGCTGGACTGTGCTAGGAGAGGGGTTTTTGAGGCTGATTTTGAAGCCATATTGGAAAGATCTCATCCATCTGCTCAAGAAGGAGGAAGCTGCATAACACCTTTAAATAAGCAGTCCTTTACTACACAAAGCATGCAAAAAAGCCTTACTGCACTTCAACTTTCCATGTTCCATTTTCACACAGGTTTTAGTTGTACTTTCAAACTTTATCTGTACTGGAAACTGGTATATAGATACTGTTATATATTTTATTAAAAGAGCAGGGCTAGCTGATTTTATAACCAGTTGCTGAAATTAAATACAGCTTTTTAAATTAATGTATTTTTACTGTCACACATGACTTCACTGCAGTAAGAAATAGAAGAACATTTCTGAAGAGCAACAGTACTGTGGCAGTATTCAGAAATCCCTGTACCTAACTACACAAACACTGAATATGCTCTCTGCCTAGAAACTTAATCTCCTTCAAGTGTTAATGAAAACAATGTTTATAAATACATGAAAGATAAATGGGAAACAGACATCAGTTTAAATATCAGAGAAAAGCTGTGTAATGACAACCCACTGAATGCCAAAGATAGTGCTTGTAACTCTCCCTCTTGTTCCTTCTTGTAATGCACTGTTATAGTTATTGCTCCCATGGCTGCAAGCTGCCAGCAGACTCTCAACAATATCTAAGAATAGACATCTAGGCATCACAGGAGTTTCATCTCTTTCATACTCTGTAAACAATATTTGTCAAATTAAGCTTTACATACATTAACAAAGCAACCGAAACAACTGCTTCACAAAACAAAGAGAGATCAACAAAGGAAAAATTATGACCACATATACACTGATGTTAGAATGCAACAGCTGTAACTGCTGGGAGGAAGCAGTGACGATGTCAGTAACAGCTGTTCACAACATTGGTGGATGTTTTGTCATACCGTAAGTTAAAGACAACAATAGTCCCCCAAAAAAAAGCACTACAGCATATGGACATATCCCCGTATCACCAGAGGCTTTCCAGTGACTCTTCTGCTTCAGTATGTTTCTGCTTACCAGATTCTCCTGTTCAACAGACCTAACACAGGCCTGTCTCTTTCATTTTTGGTATCTGCACTCAGCATACACAAAGTAGCTTCCCCCTACTATGTCACGTGCTTTTCTCTAGATCTCACTGACAGGAGTTATGGGGGGAAGGCAGAGAAGGGGCTGGGTTGAGAAGGGAAGGGAAGGTATTAAGTAACTACTTTTTGCAGATCTGATGCTCCTTAAAATAAATTATTCTTGGCTTTGAAATATGTGTGTTTGCCTGCAATAATTTGATGCTACAAGAAAGACAGTAATCACAAAAATCACTTAGTTGCCCACAGAAAAAAAAGGTATTTTCGTTTAAAGAAGAAACCAGAAGTTAAATTAGGACAACTGACGTTTAGCAAACTAGACTTAACTAACCAGCACATTGTCAATCCACTGTTATGGTTCTTCCTGTGGTTGCCACTCTGACTGCAGTCACTGCATTTTCAGTGACATCCATGGCACACTCTGGAGACATAATTACTAAAACTGAAGTCAGATTCTAACGTAATCTTATACCATTTGCAGTCTCACATTGGACTTTCTTCCCCATCAGTCTGCAGAATATTTTCCACCAAAGAAAAAGATTTTAAAATACAAATAGAGGAACCACTGTGACCTCCAGGACATAAAACAGGACATTGAAATCCAGTTCCAGCTTTGACGTTATGAATTTTTGGGAGAAGGCTGCTGCTATGGAAAAAAATGAAAAGCAAAAAGAGGAAGGAAAAAAACCCAAACAAAACCAAAACCAAACCAAACAAACAAAAAAACCCCAAAACAACACCACACAAAGAAAACCCCTGACTCTTGACTCTCAAAGTATTTTGATTGTCACTGAAAACCAGAGCAAAAACATGTCTTCAGGAAAGAAATGGAAAAGAAAATGTATAAAATTTATCCTTTCACCATCTACTTATTTAAGAGCTTTGCACTTTTGATACACACAACTCACTCTCAAAAGGTTTGTGAAAGTCAAATTCCAAACAAGGCAGAGTAAGTGAAGCAACAGAGAAATGGCCTGTTCAGTTGTCGAACATTTAAAAGCATCAATTTGTTACCTGAACCCACTTTTCTTATTTTGTTCAATAATTTTTAGAGAAAACAGGTAGTGTAAGGCTGTTTGTTATCAGATTCCTTAAGTAGAAGAATTGTAATACTGAATTGGAGCAGAGGTGCTGTAACTAATAATGCACTCAGTTAAACAGGGTTAATTACAGCTTTTGATAGGCTAACAAAGACGTACACAGGTGTATTTGGATTAAACCACTCAGCCAGTCTAAAGGTCAGTGTCATTCCACTGTTACCTGTGCTGCCTTTCCTCCCCACTAATCCTATCCATATCATCACATGTACATGTACATACATCACATGTACATCACCTGTACATGTTTATTCTGGGTTAATTTTCTGTCAGTTTAGTGAGCTTAATTAGCCAGTCCAGGAATCCTTGTGATACACTGGAAATGGCAGGCATACATTTCCTGGAGTGAGACTGTACCTTTCACTGGTAACTGAATTTTAGACCAGCTTTCACAGAACTTCTTTCATAAGTATTCTATTCCTTCTAAACAACTTTTGTCTTCCTGGTCTTGTTATGTTATTTGAAACACTTATTCCATTGTCATACTCTCTTCCACTGAATTTCACAGTGGAGGAACTGGAAATAAGGAAAAATGAAAACAAGGAGAAAGAAATCGATTGTCTCTCTTTCCCCCTCCAGAAACATCAAAGATTGTGTACATATACTAAGAAAATATTCCTTTTCCCCTTTTGTTTCATGTTTTGATTTTAGCTCTGCTAAACTCACTGATCTTTTTTCAAATCAAACTCAATTTAAAAGTGCATGCACATTATACTAAGACTGTGAAATTATGTAAATGCAGAAAAAATACATGCTCCTTAAGCTTTTAGAATAGTTAATGTCACCCTGAATGTATCTTGCTAATTTAATACCAAAAAACATATTTAAAATATTAACTTTGATGAAGGAAATGACTAAAGAAATTTGAAGTTTAACTAAAGGCCATCCAATTTATGACAATATTATACATATCAAAGGCATTATTGTTGTTCAAAACATTCCATTTTGGCATAGCCAGATTGGAGAAATTAGGCAGAAGAACTCTGGACAGGCTTCTTTAGGAAAATAAGCCTGACTGCTGTAATATCACAGTTTTTGTTTATATGGTGGCAACATTTTTCTAAAATATCTCTATTACAGTTAGCTTATCATGGCAGAAATGTTGTCAGTAGCTTTGACAGACAGGAATTTCACAATGAGAAGGTCATAGGCTTAGTTTGGAACTTCTCTTGTCTGATTAGACAGAGAGTATTTTACCACAATTGGCTCTAGTCACTGCTGGATTTTCACTCCCAAATACCTGTCATCACCATCATGGATGCATTCAGGAAAAGCGAGACTACAGCCAAACAGCAGGATGTGTTGATAGCAGTTGAGACGATTGAGATAACTGAAGAACTTCAGGAACTTGTCCATTTCAACACTTTTGACAATGGAAAGAACTGAAGTTCCAGTGGTGTAGTTATATGGCAGCACTTGGCACTGGCTGTTGGTGATATTTATGCAGGCACCTGTGAAATCAAAACAATATGTTTAGAACAATAGTATCACCATTGAATAAGTTGGTTCAAAGCACATATTGAATTAATCAGTCAGTATATACAATATATAAGCAATTCTGGTATCTCACAGGTAAGATTATTCCATAATGTTATCATAATACTGTCAAAAAATAAGAAAAAAAATTAAACCAGAGAAGCTTAGCTTGGAAAGCCAAATAAGCTTTTAGATATTTTCACAATCCTCTGACTTTGTACAAAACTGGACTAGAAATAACACAAAACCAATTTCTTTTGGACACGGCCTGGATACAATCAAATTCAGATTGAGAGTGGAAGTCACACAGAAAAATAATGGGTTCTGAAGCTGCTCTGGTTTTAGTGTTCCCATAAAGTTTATCTTTTTGCTACCATTCTACTTTCCCAAGTAGAAATTTCATCTAGTGGAATTTCATCAAAATTATTCAGGAGATCATCATGTGTCTCCTGAGGCACAACTGCATGATAGTCCCTGCCATGGCATGTGGCAAGAAGCACTGACATTTTGGCTGAGATCATGTGCATAGACAGCTTTAGACCTTTTAAAATTCACACAGTCCTGACAGAGAAGCTACAGTTCCTTGGAGCTATCTGGTATTTTTGTGGTACTCAGTGGCTGGACAGGGGAGCAATGAATTCAAAATTCATGGATAAGAAGAAGGAATTTTGTGGCAATTATATAATAATTTCTAAAACAAAAAAAAAGACTAAACCCAGGACCTGTCCTTGCAAACAGGATGATCACACAGAGTAGAGTGTAAATAATCTCTCTCCATCATTCTCATAGGCTCCCTTCAGGTACAGAAAGGCTGCAATTATGGGGAATAAAAACTAGTTTTGGCAATACCTATGGGCAGGTAAGAAGAGCAGTGAATGGGGATAATGGCCATGTGAAAACACTGTAGATTAGAACAGCATGTTCCCTAATTATACCTAATTATATGGGTCATTTCTGACATTCATCTGAATTAAGAGTTTTCTGTTTAATCACCAGCAACTCCCAAATGGATAAAAAAGTGCTTTCTTCTACTGCAACATTTACAGTGCAAGTCTACAGTTTCATATTCAGTCCTGCTAAAGCTAACTTAAATATCACATTTTCCCTTTCCCACTCTCCTCTTCACATTGTTCCTATGGAGTGCACAAAGTACACTGAACTAGCAGACTGAGCTGATTGGAAATAACCACCTACCTTCTCTCCCAAAAGACAAAGTTTATGGCAACCCCAAAGAAAAGCAACTAGAACTGCAGCTAACTTAATCCATCTTTTTAGTTTTAAAAAACTGAGCCATGCCTCTAATCATAATAAGGCACACCTCACCCAGAAGTGATTGCTGCTTCTGGATTTATGAGGCCATGCAATGAAGTAGCTCTCTACATTAGCCTGCCTGCCTTTTCTCTCCTCTTACACCACAATGTAATTTTTTGGTGGGCACAGGGTGAAAGGAGAGAAAGAGAGGAAAAAATAACTATTTCACTTGGAACAGATAATTGGGTTGAATAGCTTTTTGGCAAAAAATAATTTTTTCCAGGACAAGAGAAGGGCAGTGCAGTGGCAGGAACCAGAGGGTAAGATCAGAGCTGTTCAAAGCAGTGATTTTTCACAAAGTGTCTTTACTGCCCAGCAACATAAAGCCCTTTGAAAGCAGGGAAAATTGTGAGGAGGAAGAAACAGCAGAGTGGAACTCTTATGGACTGACCACAACCCTATTCCGCATCCTCCTGTGCTGCTCACAGCAGGGAGGAGGTAGAGGAGCGGAGAATGAAGGAATGAAACTGAGCCTGTGAAAGAAGGGCAGGATGAGGGAAAGTGTTTTAGTTCTTATATTTGTTTCTCACCATCCAGTTCTGGTTTTAATTGTTAATATATTAAATTAATTTTCCATGGGTCTGTTGTGCACCTGACAGCAGTTGGTAAGTGTTCGCTCTGCCTTTCACTCAACCTAAGTGATTTTTCACCTTGTTTCCTGCTTCCCACTGTCCTGTGAAGTGGAGGGAGTGAGAGAGAAGCTGGGTGGATATCTGGCAGCCCATAAAGAGCAATCCACCACAGTCTAATAAAAAATGTTCCTTCTTTCCGAATTCAAGTAGCATGAACGTATAATTGAGAACATTTTTTGAGACACAACTGAGAGCTGAAACAATTCTACAAAGTTAGTTTCAACTCATGCATTACTGTACTGTCTCTTTAAACACTTTACTTAGCTAGCCTAGATCCCACTTAGCCATGTCAGATTTGGATGACTTTTACGTGTTTCTCACTGCATGGAGGTGGCCATGGCAGGAAAGATAAACTCTGTGCCAACCAAGCATAACTTAAATAGAAGTATCAGACTCAGAGTCATGTGGAAAAAACTCAGTGATGTTGGGAGAAGACGACTGAGAGAAGGGGAAACTGTAGGTCACCTTCCTGTATAGAAAGTTAGACAGAAGCAATGAAAAGACAGGGACACATCAAAGATGCAGTAACAGATTTAGATCATTTGGATAATTCCCACTACAGGATAAAATTCTCATGAGTCTCTGTGTCATTGACTATATAGGAGTATAAATCAGAGAAAAATATTGGACAGAAAACCAAAATTAAGCTGTGGAAGGAAATAGCTTTAAAAAAATCTGGAGTTCAATTTTTTTCAGGTCTGGTCAACATCTCTGTATCATTTGTACTATTTCCCCCAGTCTAAAACTTCCAATTCCTCTCAAAAGCACTCTGTTGGTTAATCTGCAGCTATTTGTGTCAGGACATATTTTGAGTCATGGTTCAAAATCAATAAAGAACACATCACAGACAGCTTGACCATACTACTCAAAATATACCAGACAATGTAAGTCACAATTTTCTTCATACTGTCAGTTTGGATCCAGTTCACTTTGCTTTTAAATCAGATGGTTAAAGATAACTTTTTAAAATTTCTTTTTCTGATTTCCTTTAGTATTTTGCCTTCAAGACTCCTAAAAATGCTTGTCTTTTAGACATCTGTCCTGAATTTGCCATTGTAAATAGTGAGACAATGAAAGCATTTCATGTGTTTGACAATTTCAAGCTCTTCAGAGTCTGAATAATTCTTCCCAACTATTGGAGACCTTTGCTGTCTCCTCCCCAGAGTCTCTCTTTTTCTGGACACAGTGGAAATTACTGTTTGTATGACATAACCTCCCATGTCATTATATTTCCTTTCATATTCCACCTTTACCTTCTTCTCACTTTCCGTATTGCAATGTCAGCTTCATCGCTTCATCCTATCATTTCTACAATCCTGTATTGTTAATGCAGCTCTTATTTTCAGATAGAGCTTTCATGTCCCTATTTGCATACTTTCTCTTCTACCCAAGATCTCAAACATGATCTAACAATTATTACTTACAACAAGTGCATATTACCTTTCAATCATGAGTGCAATTTACTCTTCAACACATCCCACCTTTCTTGTGATTCTTTGTTATTTTCTGCTACTTGAATTTCATCAAACTTTTCTGCACTTAAAGGCTTATGGTTTATGTTAGATTATGGAAAACTATTTACACAAGAATTTTAAAAATACTTATGAGCTTGTAAGCTATTCAGATCCAAATCATTTGAGCCTATTTTAAAATTTATAGTGACTGGGTGTGCTTTTTTTGGACTAATATCTTAGTTCTCAAGAACCATTACACTTTCATGTCACTTGACCCTCAGTTCCATTTTCTTCCTTCATGGAATGCTGAAACACTTAGAACACAAATACTGCAAATGTACCTTTATCTAAACAACAAATTAAACACTTTCTTAAATCAGACTACCTTGTCATCCTTCCAAAATTTGGTCTATCTAAATGAATCCCACTTGTTTTATATGCAGTTAAAATTATAGATGTTAATGAAAGCATTACAATTACAAAGACTGTTCTTAACTTTATTTTCCTATATATTTTGAATCACTAACTGAATATTTGAGACTGCCATACCAAGATTTAACGTCTTTCACTGGATATCCAAAATCTGGATATCCAGTTCTATCTAATTAATGGTGCACTATTCTAGTAAGCATTAGTTGGATGCCTCAAATCAGAGGTCACATGTTTGTGAATAGTTGCAGAACCTCTCTATCAGACCATGGGTAATTAAAGGAATTCTTAAGTTTAGCACTGTTCTCAGAATCTTGGTAGAAGCAACTGCTTAAAACTCATTATATCCTTGCATTTAGGGATAAAAGTTAGCCATGGACAATTTTTTTCAGAACTTCAGAACACCAGCAGACCCTATTCAAATCAACAGGGGATGTAGATGCCAAATGATTTTTTAAAAGCAGTAACTCTGGCTTATTTTGAATTTCAGTCTTGAGGCTAGACAGCTTCTCTACTGATAGCATCTTTTAAGCATGTGCTGAAGTGCTGTCTGAATAGGAATGAAGTTAGCATATGCTCAAATGTTGTTCTAAATAATTGCCTTCCCTTTTTAAATATGTCACCCTCTTGACGTCTGCAGCTCCTTGAGATTTAATGTGAACCAAGACACATTGTCACCATAATACTGGGAAAAGTAAAAAATTTGCTAAAGAGACATCTGTAAATGAAAAAGGTTCCAAATTCTTCAGGACATGGAAAGTGGAGTGAAAGAAATTGAAGTAACACAATGAACGAAGAGGAGCTGAATGTCTACTCATCCATGGTTCCTGCTAGGATTCTCTTCAATTGCACATATTCCTTCTGTATCTATTCAGGTACATTTGCACAAAATCAAATCAGTATTTTAAACTTCCACTCAAACTGATGCTTAAAAAGGAACATCATGTACAAAATACACGTCAACTGCCTCTGATTAGCTCAAAACTTCTCCTAGAATAATAGACATAATTCACTTCTGCAACTCTATTAAATAAGCATTGTATGATAATCGCATAGGAGTAATTTCAATAATCATAACATTAATAAAAAAGAAGTTGTAGTCAGTAAGAAGCTTATAGAATACAAATCACATGGTTCAAAAGCATTTATTTCTTAAGGTTTCTTTACTGATGTACATCAGGCAACGTTTCATTGTCTTACAACTAAAGCACAAGTCCTCTTACTGAACTAAAGCATTCCTTTATTATATATTCACCTTCTTAAAAAATAGCATAAAAAGATGTAGTTTCAAGATTAAAATTAATCTCTATTTTTTAAAGATGGTGACTTACTGAAAAGTAAATTATTCTACAGCTTTCTCTAAAATGATGCCAACTACTATCACACAATTATTTTCCAAAAGAAATCTCGAGTTCAGTGTTTGCTTCGTTGCTGTCTCACATTTATATCTGCTCTCTGTTAAAAAAAAAAAACCAAAAAACACTTAAACTATAGGGGGTTGCTCTATCACTATCAAATTTTGGAACATCCACATAGAGCAACAAACCCACTGGTGACAGAATCACCACTTCCATGACATATCTCGTTTCCTTTGCAATCAACAAACTACTTAGTTGCACCATGGAAATAGAGAGCTCATACCTATAGCATCCATTAAGCACTGAGAAAGTGAAGGAAAAGACAACTCCATACTCTGGTGTAAAAGCAATATATATATATATATATCATAAAAATAAACAACTCTCAACAGCAAGGTCCCCACTTCTAATAGCCTCTCTTGACAAGATCAAAATATCCTTGAGGAGTTGACCAGTATTCCTCTTTCAAGAGGGCTACCACAGTAAATGAACTTTTGGTAAATACTGTGTCTGTAGACAGTGCAAAAGCACAAGTGTGTGCAAACAGCAATACCTCCATTACCAAAATGTGAAAATGATGAAGGGATGGAAAACAATGTAAAATGTATTCTATCTGTGAAAAATAAGCATTTCTCATTTGCTAGAGCAGAGATCCTCTACAGTATACTGCAAAATGGAAACATGGATTAAGAAGCACTTAACTAAAAGCACTAATAGCTTTTATTTTAGGTGACAATGGGCATAAATGATCCTGCAGACTTCAGGAAATTACCAAAAGCAATTTACACATGAAATGTAATGTCTTGATCCCTAAAGAAAGGCTTAAGAGGATGCGTTTATACAGCTTTAATATACCACAAAGACACAAACTGAAGAGACATAGTAGTAAGTTTGTTCCATTTACATGTGGGTAGAGATTTGACAAACTCGTGTCTCCTGATGATGCCTCTTAAAATCAAGAATCAAACACGGTTAAAAGGGAAAAAGGGATTTTACCTCTATATTTATTTTAAGGATCCTTAGGTGCACCACGTCCAGGTGAAATGCGCCGAAATGCACCCCGCAATGCACACACAGGATAGATCAGGTACGTCATTATAGGTCTTACTAATCAGCATATCTATCAAAGATCCCCAGTGAGAGGCTCAAGTGAGCCCCTCTCCCCAAGGAACCTTCCCCTGGATGGTTCTATCTTAGTTTACAGAATGTGTTCTGGAGAAGACCTTGGTGTCTGGGGCATATTGATCCCTAACTATGAGGCTTCTAAAATGTGTAAGTCTCCTAGTTTGACAAATAAGTCTGAGAATGTAGGCTAAAAAACACTAAGAATAAAAAATCTATAAAAAGGTATATAAAAGGGGTATAAAAGAAAAGGCAAAAATTCATCATGGCATCACTGAAGGCTCAATAGCAGTGATGGTAGCCTAAAGATATATACTTTCCGAGTCAGTTTCTAACAGAAGGTCATGACTTTTCCTAAGTCAACTGACACAGTCAGAAAAACATTTCAAAAGACAATTGAACTGATGCCATGGTGCAATACTACTTCCTCTCAACCATGTGTTCTTGCCATTTCCTTTGAAACAACTTTTGTGCCAAACCACCCAAGAGCTACCTTAGCCAGTGTTAGAGCTGAGTCAGCTCACTGAGCAAACAAATGCCATAAAAAGCATGCAGCACTGTATGCTTCAGAGCAAAGGGAATGGGAACACCTCCTCAGCACCACCAACCTCTAAGTGAAGCACCACTGACTTGTAACAGCTTCTGTGGGGAAGAAGAAAACAAACTTTTGAACAGCAAATCCCATCCATGGATCTGAAACACAAGTCAGGCACTAGAACTAGCTGAAAACAACTGCTCCGCATTTAATTTCATTCAGCTAATGAATTATGCAATTTGAAAGGGATGAGTGATTGTTAACTCCCCCTTGTGCTCCACAGGTACCAAAGGGAAAGGTGGTAAGGCTACCGTCCACCTGCAGTAGAGAGAAAAAGAATTCATTATCTCCCAGTTCACAGAAAGTGGATTAGCCCTGAGGGAAATACAACTCATATTTTAGATCAGAGTTGAAGTGTTATCATAATTATTTTTTTAAGGCAATCTGTACCAGCTGCTTTAGAGTGGAACCCAGTTTGTCCCAGACACTTCTTGCTCAGAGCAAGTCATAAATTCTAACTCAGCTATTCTCCTGACCAAAGAATATTGCAAAATCCTGACACTTCATCAAGTCACCTCATTGTTTGGAGCCCCACTTCTTTCAGCAAGTTGCTTCCAGATACTGCTCTCCTTGGCTGAAGCACATACTTCTTTAATCCCTTGGGCAGGCACAGCTGAGAGCAGGTAAGCTCAAGAGCCAAAGCTGAGGTTGAACATTTACCCCTCATGAGGTGCAAGCAGGCCTGTATTCCAGATCTGGAATTTTGATTAGTCATTTTCTAATTACAGGATTCTTTAGTGAAATTTGAGACATTTCTAAGAGCCTACCATTAAACAAATGGCACATATTGACATTAACGACAGGCTACTTCCCATGGTACATTAAATTGGACGGGATTTTGCTATTGTTTTGAAACATGTGCATGACTTTACCACTCTTGATAGGCCTTTTTTTAAAAAAAGGGGATAAAAAATGGTAGCCTCTACCAGAACCAGACAGGCATCCAGATGGTTTTGGTTTAATTTTTTGAGGGGTTTTTCTAACAAACATGTTTTCAGTAAGTGAAAATGAATGCATGAATTAATTGGCAATATTTAATTATGTACCAATACAGTTATGTTCAAAACAAAACAAAACAAGCAAAAAAAAAAAAAGAAAAACCAAAAAAAACCCAACCCCCCCCAAAAACCCCAAACCCAGAGTGCTTTGTAAAAGACTTAAGATAGTTTAGGTTAGAAATAGGTCAGCATAGAAATAGACTGTGCCTGAGCTGTCCCAGTTCTCTTTGGTTAATTACCTTTCTAGAATAGCCACTCTTCTGATCTAATTAATAAGAAATTAAGTTCCTTTTTTCCAGGTATATCTCACAATGATAACTATACCCACCTCAGTGTCAGATAAAACTAACACAGCAAACCCCTCCCTGCGAAATCTGTCTAGAGCCTATGAGCAGAATACAGCACCTCACTTGAAAAGCAGAACACTGTGAGTACACACAACATATGCTTTGCAACCTGCAGTTTCCCATTTGGAAGTTTGCAGGGGAAGTTTAGGATCTGGGTGTTGATCTTCAAAGTCCTGGTTAACTAAGGCTGATCAGTCTAATGAATTAATAGTTTTCCCTATGGGAAATTCCCATAACTTTTTTTTCAGAGGTATGTATGTGCTTGTTTTGTTATAGCGCAATCATTGTCTCTAAAAGATCATTTGTGTTAGCCAGAAATACTGCAACCTAAATCTTCTGAATTTGGTCGCACATTTGGCAAAATATGTGTTGCAGGACATGAGATACAACTTCCTTGGCAATTTCTTTGTCCAACTGCTACTGACTCTCCTGTTTATATCACCGGAATTTTATTTTAAGCATTACATTTTTAAAACATTCAGTGATGGCCTAATTCTTTTTCTACCACTAGAGTCTGAATGCTTCTGTTCACAGACAAGCCTAGCTGGCTACATTAATGCAATTATTCTTTAATGTTCCTGTTACACTGTGGTTTTGTGGTGTGAACAAAGAGGAATTCTGACAAACTTTCTCAGCCTGAGCAATTAGAGGTCAAAAGCCACCTTATTTTTTAGTGTGTAGAAGGAAAATGTTTAAGAGCTTAACATAATTAAGTTTCTTACAACTGTCAGTCAGTTCAGGTTGCATTTAAACCTTAGGAACATGGTGCCTGCAAGTTGCTTGTGCAAAATGAGATTTTTAAACCCTTGTACTTAACTGCTTTCCGCAGAATGGAAAATTCATTTAGTTCTTTTAAATAAATCTACTGATAAATACAAATAGCTTGCTTCAATGTTCTCTTATAGCTCATTGTTTAATTGCCTATGTCAGTTAGAGAGAACTGACAAGTTTCCCCATTAAAATTAGGATTAAATTATCTTAAATACCATTAAACCAGCTGTAATGTTAAACTTTTTTCAACCATGCAAAAAGTTCATGTTCTACTCCCAATTTTTTTATACCCTAGAATCACAGAACTATTGGTAGCCTTTGGAGTCCTTTGGAGGTCTCCACCCAGCTTGCTGCTCCAAGTGAGATTGCTGCCAGCAAGTTGTCATCCATGACTTTGTCTGAATCTTGGAAACACCCAAGGAAAGGGATCCCACAGCCTCTCTAGGCAATGGGTTCTTCACTATCTATCCAGTGAAAAAGATTTTCCTAATTTCTGGTATGAACTTCTGCTATTTTATTTCACTGGAGAGTATAATTTTTTTTAATTATCTATCATAACAAAGGTGAGAAAGACAGATTTTGTGTACTGATTAACAGCTAAATTAATCTTTAGCTGTATTCGGCTGTTTATCACTTCCTCAAATTCCCTACAATGACTTCAAACCATGGTACACATTATGTTGCTCTTGAATTTCACATGGTTGTGAAAGTGACTGTAAATCACTTAGTTGTATCAACGCTCTCACTTTCCAATATTTTGAGGAGTTTAGAACTTACCATTTTATATTAATGATGGCTCTGTACCCACACCTGGCTGCACTTTATCTGTTACAATCCATAACAGACCATGAAGAAGCACAAAACAGATAAGCTTTAATCAATCTTTAAATCACATACTGCTACCAGATGTAAGGTGTACCTTTGGAAACAAAGTGATCAATCACAATATAGAATACAAAAATCTGTTTTGGCAACATCTTTCTGTTGAAATAACCACACAAATACTTTTAAATAGTTTCAGACAAGCTAATGGGTATGAAACAAAAGTCAATGCCTGCAATACTCAAACAATTATCTTCAGATGTGCCTTGCTTCATTGTTCCCATCCTTGAAAGTTTCACTAAGTATTTGATGTCTTGCCTAGCCTCTTGGTCAATTCATGGTTCAATCTGATAACAAACATCTGTTTAAAATGCAAGCAACAAACCTATGATATAAAAACCCATGGTGAATGCATAACGGGTGTAAAGCTGAAATACTTCCATTCTTTAAAGTTTTAAAGGAACACACATCGACAACTCCAGAAGCACATGTGTCATTTAAACACATTTAAACATCAGAACAAAGCTGACTTTAGTTCCACAGTAGAGTTGAAGTGGGAATCTCTCACTCTAAATGAAACCACACCACTGAAGGGCCAAAGAGCAAAGATACATGGAACTTCAGGGAGGGTGTGTTAGTTATTCACAGTACTTATCGCAATATTAATCCTAACAAATATTTGAGGTCTATTAGATATCTTACACAGAACAATGTTTCATCAGAATTTGAAGAGATGAACTACAAACAGAAGAACTGTAACAGTGAGCCACGAATTTATTAAAGGGAATAGAAATCACAAGTTTAGCTAGAGGTAACAAGAACAATTTTCCACGTCATTATTTAAAGCAATTGTTTAGGGCTCGGGGGGGTGTTCACCTTCCCGCACACTTGTGCAAGTGCCCGTGTTTCGCTCCACTACGGCCCCGCTCCCGCCCCTCTCCAGCCCCTCTCCAGCCCCGCTCCTGCCCCGTTCCGGCCCCGCTCCAGCCCCGCTCCTCCCCCTCTCCATCCCCTCTCCAGCCCCTCTCCAGCCCCTCTCCAGCTCCGCTCCAGCCCCTCTCCTGCCCCTTTCCAGCCCCTCTCCATCCCCTCTCCAGCCCCTCTCCTGCCCCTCTCCAGCCCCTCTCCTGCCCCTCTCCTGCCCCGTTCCGGCCCCTCTCCAGCCCCGCTCCAGCCCCTCTCCATCCCCTCTCCAGCCCCTCTCCTACCGCTCTCCAGCCCCTCTCCTGCCCCTCTCCTGCCCCGTTCCGGCCCCTCTCCTGCCCCCCTCCATCCCCTCTCCAGCCCCTCTCCTGCTCCTCTCCTACCCCTCTCCTGCCCCTCTCCAGCCCCTCTCTTGCCCCGCTCCAGCCCCGCTCCAGCCCCTCTCCATGCCCTCTCCAGCCCCTCTCCAGCCCCGCTCCTGCCCCTCTCCAGCCCCTCTCCAACCCCTCTCCAGCCCCTCTCCAGCCCCGCTCCTGCCCCTCTCCAGCCCCTCTCCATCCCCTCTCCAGCCCCTCTCCTGCCCCTCTCCAGCCCCTCTCCTGCCCCTCTCCTGCCCCGTTCCGGCCCCTCTCCAGCCCCTCTCCATCCCCTCTCCAGCCCCTCTCCTGCCCCTCTCCTACCGCTCTCCAGCCTCTCTCCTGCCCCTCTCCTGCCCCGTTCCGGCCCCTCTCCTGCCCCCCTCCATCCCCTCTCCTACCCCTCTCCTGCCCCTCTCCAGCCCCTCTCTTGCCCCGCTCCAGCCCCGCTCCAGCCCCTCTCCATCCCCTCTCCAGCCTCTCTCCAGCCCCGCTCCAGCCCCGCTCCAGCCCCTCTCCTACCGCTCTCCAGCCCCTCTCCAGCCCCTCTCCTGCCCCTCTCCATCCCCTCTCCAGCCCCTCTCCTGCCCCTCTCCATCCCCTCTCCAGCCCCTCTCCAGCCCCTCTCCATCCCCTCTCCAGCCCCTCTCCTGCCCCTCTCCAGCCCCGCTCCGGCCCCGCTCCGGCCCCTCTCCATCCCCTCTCCAGCCCCTCTCCATCCCCTCTCCTGCCCCTCTCCAGCCCCGCTCCGGCCCCGCTCCGGCCCCTCTCCTGCCCCTCTCCAGCCCCTCTCCAGCCCCTCTCCTGCCCCTCTCCAGCCCCCCTCCTGCCCCTCTCCATCCCCTCTCCATCCCCTCTCCATCCCCTCTCCATCCCCTCTCCAGCCCCTCTCCAGCCCCTCTCCTGCCCCTCTCCAGCCCCTCTCCAGCCCCTCTCCTGCCCCTCTCCTGCCCCTCTCCAGCCCCTCTCCATCCCCTCTCCATCCCCTCTCCATCCCCTCTCCAGCCCCTCTCCTGCCCCTCTCCAGCCCCCCTCCATCCCCTCTCCATCCCCTCTCCATCCCCTCTCCATCCCCTCTCCAGCCCCTCTCCATCCCCTCTCCAGCCCCTCTCCTGCCCCTCTCCTGCCCCTCTCCTGCCCCTCTCCTGCCCCTCTCCAGCCCCTCTCCTGCCCCTCTCCTGCCCCTCTCCATCCCCTCTCCAGCCCCTCTCCTGCCCCTCTCCATCCCCTCTCCAGCCCCTCTCCTGCCCCTCTCCAGCCCCTCTCCAGCCCCTCTCCATCCCCTCTCCATCCCCTCTCCAGCCCCTCTCCATCCCCTCTCCATCCCCTCTCCAGCCCCTCTCCTGCCCCTCTCCTGCCCCTCTCCATCCCCTCTCCAGCCCCTCTCCTGCCCCTCTCCATCCCCTCTCCAGCCCCTCTCCAGCCCCTCTCCATCCCCTCTCCAGCCCCTCTCCAGCCCCTCTCCATCCCCTCTCCAGCCCCTCTCCTGCCCCTCTCCAGCCCCTCTCCAGCCCCTCTCCAGCCCCTCTCCATCCCCTCTCCAGCCCCTCTCCAGCCCCTCTCCATCCCCTCTCCAGCCCCTCTCCTGCCCCTCTCCATCCCCTCTCCATCCCCTCTCCAGCCCCTCTCCATCCCCTCTCCTGCCCCTCTCCATCCCCTCTCCATCCCCTCTCCAGCCCCCCTCCATCCCCTCTCCATCCCCCCTCCATCCCCTCTCCATCCCCTCTCCATCCCCTCTCCAGCCCCTCTCCAGCCCCTCTCCATCCCCTCTCCAGCCCCCCTCCATCCCCTCTCCATCCCCTCTCCATCCCCTCTCCAGCCCCTCTCCAGCCCCTCTCCAGCCCCTCTCCTGCCCCTCTCCAGCCCCTCTCCTGCCCCTCTCCTGCCCCTCTCCAGCCCCTCTCCTGCCCCTCTCCAGCCCCTCTCCCGCCCCTCTCCATCCCCTCTCCAGCCCCTCTCCTGCCCCTCTCCATCCCCTCTCCAGCCCCTCTCCAGCCCCTCTCCTGCCCCTCTCCAGCCCCTCTCCATCCCCTCTCCAGCCCCTCTCCATCCCCTCTCCAGCCCCTCTCCATCCCCTCTCCAGCCCCTCTCCTGCCCCTCTCCTGCCCCTCTCCATTCCCTCTCCATCCCCTCTCCTGCCCCTCTCCATCCCCTCTCCAGCCCCTCTCCAGCCCCTCTCCATCCCCTCTCCTGCCCCTCTCCAGCCCCTCTCCTGCCCCTCTCCATCCCCTCTCCAGCCCCTCTCCTGCCCCTCTCCTGCCCCTCTCCATTCCCTCTCCATCCCCTCTCCTGCCCCTCTCCATCCCCTCTCCAGCCCCTCTCCATCCCCTCTCCTGCCCCTCTCCAGCCCCTCTCCATCCCCTCTCCTGCCCCTCTCCATCCCCTCTCCAGCCCCTCTCCAGCCCCTCTCCAGCCCCTCTCCTGCCCCTCTCCTGCCCCTCTCCTGCCCCTCTCCATTCCCTCTCCATCCCCTCTCCTGCCCCTCTCCATCCCCTCTCCAGCCCCTCTCCAGCCCCTCTCCATCCCCTCTCCAGCCCCTCTCCATCCCCTCTCCTGCCCCTCTCCAGCCCCTCTCCAGCCCCTCTCCATCCCCTCTCCAGCCCCTCTCCATCCCCTCTCCAGCCCCTCTCCTGCCCCTCTCCTGCCCCTCTCCATTCCCTCTCCATCCCCTCTCCTGCCCCTCTCCATCCCCTCTCCAGCCCCTCTCCATCCCCTCTCCTGCCCCTCTCCATCCCCTCTCCATCCCCTCTCCTGCCCCTCTCCATCCCCTCTCCAGCCCCTCTCCATCCCCTCTCCTGCCCCTCTCCATCCCCTCTCCATCCCCTCTCCAGCCCCTCTCCATCCCCTCTCCTGCCCCTCTCCATCCCCTCTCCAGCCCCTCTCCATCCCCTCTCCATCCCCTCTCCTGCCCCTCTCCTGCCCCTCTCCATTCCCTCTCCATCCCCTCTCCTGCCCCTCTCCATCCCCTCTCCATCCCCTCTCCAGCCCCTCTCCAGCCCCTCTCCAGCCCCTCTCCATCCCCTCTCCAGCCCCTCTCCAGCCCCTCTCCAGCCCCTCTCCTGCCCCTCTCCAGCCCCTCTCCTGCCCCTCTCCATCCCCTCTCCTGCCCCTCTCCAGCCCCTCTCCTGCCCCTCTCCATCCCCTCTCCATCCCCTCTCCAGCCCCTCTCCAGCCCCTCTCCAGCCCCTCTCCATCCCCTCTCCTGCCCCTCTCCAGCCCCTCTCCTGCCCCTCTCCAGCCCCTCTCCATCCCCTCTCCAGCCCCTCTCCAGCCCCTCTCCAGCCCCTCTCCATCCCCTCTCCTGCCCCTCTCCAGCCCCTCTCCAGCCCCTCTCCATCCCCTCTCCAGCCCCTCTCCAGCCCCTCTCCAGCCCCTCTCCTGCCCCTCTCCAGCCCCTCTCCTGCCCCTCTCCATCCCCTCTCCTGCCCCTCTCCAGCCCCTCTCCTGCCCCTCTCCATCCCCTCTCCATCCCCTCTCCAGCCCCTCTCCAGCCCCTCTCCAGCCCCTCTCCATCCCCTCTCCTGCCCCTCTCCAGCCCCTCTCCTGCCCCTCTCCAGCCCCTCTCCATCCCCTCTCCAGCCCCTCTCCAGCCCCTCTCCAGCCCCTCTCCATCCCCTCTCCTGCCCCTCTCCAGCCCCTCTCCAGCCCCTCTCCAGCCGCGCGGGGCTTGGGACCCGCGTTGGCGGCGCCCTCTGGCGGCGGCGCGGGGCAGGACGGGCCGGGCCGGGCCGTGCTGCGGGGGCGCGTCCGGCCCTCCCAGCTCCTCACAGCCTGCGGGGCGCCGGGAATGCCACGCACGGACGGGCATGGCTGAAGATCAGGCTTGGGCATGTGACTTTTCACGTTAGGATTTGGCCATCGGCATAGTTCTCCGCTGAAACTGTTTTTGCGAAATGGCAGAGGCGTTACTAGCCTGTCTGCTAGGGGAGATCTATGGGAGACTTGGCTCAAAAAAAAGTATCTTAGATATACATATGCATACACACCAGTGAATGGAAGAAACAACATCAGATACTAATAGTTCTTGTCCCAGTGTATATTCCATTAATCTACAGGATGTTTTTCTAGGAAGAACGCTGGCCCTTGCTCTCTCTCCTTCTTCCTGTCTCCCCAAATCATCTGTATTACTGAACAGGGAGTCTACTACTTAATATGAGGTCCTTTTTCTGTTAAGCATTGATTGACAGATGAACAGAATATTACTGCATGTATTTCTAAATTCCATGAATAAACACTGCTGAACCTATTGGTTCACCTAAGACTCCCATCCTGATGTTTTTGCTATCAGAAAACTCTCCAGTGAGCCGTCCTCATGGCTTAGGACCATGGTCCATGCCTCCAGAAAACTCAAATCCCTCAACAGGAAAAACATATTCCTTCACTTGCTTTCCAACAGAGAGGTAACACAGGATACATTTAACTCAGAAACTGAAATTTGGTAGGGGCCAGCATTATATATTCAAGAAAAATTCTAATAATATTGGGTAAATATAAGGAACAACCATCTAGGACTATAACAACAACCTCTGGCAACACAAAATCCTGAACCTTCATAATTCAGAAGTTGCCAGCTGACTATTGTTTCTACAAGCCCCAATAGACTAACCTCTCACAAAGTTCTCCAAGCATTTCCATATTTTCTGGTTTTCCCATCATCCTGTGGCAATAAGTTCCATGACGTCTCCTTTTTTTTTATCTTACTGCCTGATAGGCGAAAAAAAAAAACCAAAAAAACCAAACAAACCCAAAACAGTCAACTCCTCATATAATGAAAAACAGGGAGTAACTTTTCTATTTCACCTAGACACTCAAAATAGTCTTAATAGCTACCACAACCACTTACTCATAAGCCAGCTGTTTTCCAGAAGGAAAACAGGGTCTTCCTTCTATTTAGTGCCTCCCCACATCTGAGTCTTTCCATGTCTTTACTGGTCTGATTCCCTGCTATTTGCCTTTTTCAATCCTACTCTAATCTTTCTGAAGTTATACACTGATGTAGCAAGATTTTCCATTTCGTTCTTTCTCAACTTCATGATGAGAGCTCTCATGGAGACAGAACACTGACTGGAGCAAACCACCAGGTCCTTTTTTTGGAGGCAACACTAGCTGAAAGTCCAACATTGTATTTGATAGACTTAGCATTGTTTTCCACTCTCCAGCATTCTTTCGCATCTATTGGCACAGTCATTTAAACATTTAGCAGTCACTCTCTCCACTGTGAGACTTGTACGTGATTCCCAGCTATTCACTTTAGGCAGCCAAATCTGTATTAGCAGAAATGTTATTACTTGACTATTTACTGTTTCCCCTGATCAGAAAACACTGTCTGTAAGACATAAGCAGCATCCATTGGCAACCTTCTTCATTCTGGAGCCTAGCCATTCATTCTTATTTTTTCTTCTGTCTTTTAATGAACACATCGTTTATGAGAAGAATGTCTGTAACACTTCCAGGTGAAGACTCTTGTTAACAGCATTTTGAAAAGTCAAGTATGTTGTATTAACCAGCATTTTCACTGTCTCCTTCAAAGAACTTTCTAATAGATTTGTGAGACATTTCTTCCCCTTGTAAAATGGAAATAAACTTCTTCATCCCTTCTTTATTGTATCATTCATTCCCATTTACACACTAATCTATTCTTTGCTAGAATTTCTGCCAAAGAACTTCCCTCTGCTTCAAGGACTTCTTAAATAATTGAAGTCATATGTGCCAAATTTCATTCCTCTCCAGTTAGTAACTCAGCAATGTCTTACTTGTGCTACTTTAAAGTCTTAACTGAATACCATATGGTTGCAATATTTATAATTTCTCTTATTAATGTCTTTTATTGAAGCTGTGGTCCGCCAGTAAAGCAAATCCATCACTAAGGATACTAGCTAGCACCAGACCAAGAACTTACAGCCACATAAATGCCAATCCAAATGCGTTCAGAGAATTTTGTCTAGTTGGCTTTGAACTCTATATTATATGACATATCATTTATCTTTTATTATACTGCATAAAGTCAGCATAAAGTCCAGGTTATGTATGCTTACTAACCCAACAGAAATGCATTCTCCTCCCCACATTTGAACCAGCTGAAACTTGTACTGATGGATGATCTGCTAGTTTGCATTGATGATGATGGAACATCAGCCTCACACTTCATTTAGAGGTTAATTTCCTGATAAGATATGCTTTAAAAGCTCAAACCTCTATTTTACACGGGTTCAAAAGTGATTACGTCAATTCATGGGAGGAGGAATGAACGCTCACAGCAGATCACTGGAATCTGCTACCACATAGCATTCAAGTGTCTCAGCATGCCAGCCCTAGTTTATTCTTCTTCAGGCATGTGCTAATGTTGATGGTTGAATTCAGACACAAAGCAAGAGAGAAATAGTTTGATCTACCACCACCAATCCAATGTGGTCTTTAAGTTTTACTTGTCCCAAAAAAAATCGTTTTTACTCCAACAGAATATTCCAGTTTCACTGTTCTAAAACTTATTTATACCTCATGTCCCAGTTATATCTCATTGTCTCCACATCAGAATATATAAGAACTTCCTGTGAACATCAGACCGTGTTCTGTTTTACCTTAGGATTCTCTCCATGAAGCAAGCTTAGTGGAAAAAAAGAGATCAAAGAGACTAGAGATGAGCATAAGGAGTTAATTTGGAAAGGCCAGGACAGGAAAGGAAGTGAGTAGCACTGTGTGCTACTCAAAATCCCCTGCTTTCTAGTCCTCCATGCCTTGGAGAGCCATGGGAACACACAGTTATTATGAGATCAAATTCTTCTGGATTCTTAATTTTTTTTTTTTTTAATCTACACACAGAATTAAGACAATGTCCCCATGAATACAGTTAAGCAAAACACTTGAAAGTGGAACCAAAGACTGCAAGGTTATTGATTAGTAACATACTATCTCCGGATGTTTCTGATGGGCAAAGTATCTCAGTTTGGGATGGGATTTTTTTTGTTGTTGCGGGGTTTTATTTAAGAAACCTGTGGTATTTCAAATTTGTCTTTGAAAACCTTTTATCCTTTTCTCTTTACACAGAAAATACTATACTACAATAGAATTCCAAGTAGTCACGCCTTCCGAATATACACACAGTCATACTGCTGTTGGAATGAACTGCACTTACCAGAATAGAACACATATTTGGAAGTCCTAGAAGTGCCTCCCTGTATAATACCAAACCCCAAATATTTGAAAGATTAGAAATCCAGACCTAATCCTGAGTCACTATATTGCTGTCCCTGCATTAACACTGTAGTAGGGAAAAATACCACATCCCATACATATACATCTGCATATTACATGTGCATGTTATATGCATCTCGAAAGAGTTCATTCCAACATTATAAGAAAAGGCAAAAAGGCTTTATACTGTTTCATCTATATTTCCTGGAATTTCAGGTATCTCAAATATGATGATGAAAATATTTGTAGCATAGCACACTATGCTTTCTTGCTGTTCCTTGGCACAGTGATAATTGGCCAAGTTGCCAAAAGAATGAAATAAATAAACCAGTAATAGGATTCAAGTGTACATTTATACACATTTATTCTGAGTTTGGGGTACAGGGAGAGAAAAAGAGAGAAATCTACATAAGGAAAATCATTTAGCAAACAGAACCTGCAAAAAGCCTGCACCATTCAAATGGCCGATGAGGTCACTACAGTCTAGGGGAGAGAAGAAAATACTGATAAATCAGTGATTTACTTTAAGTTTTCTCTATGACCTTACGAATAAGTTTTGCTTTGCGCTTTGGTGGGATTAAGAAAAAAGAAATGACAAGCAGTTCCAGAGAAACTGATTCATTTTAATATGGTACCCTTGCTTTTCATGAGTTAGCAAAGCAGTATCAGGGAATCCTTCACTACCACTGACATGATGCATCAATAACATTTACTATGACATTAATAAAATGCACCTACCTTCATAGTAAAACAACTTTTTAAAAAGTCCTGATCCCAGTTAATTGTTGTTACTCTCTCTCAAAAATGCCACTGGAACTTTATTGCTGTATAGAAAAACTGCTTCAAATTAGAGCAGAATTTATCCATTAAGACAGAAAAAGTTGTAACTGCAATTACATCCCAAGATCAGGAATGTACTTGCCACATACATAGTTTTAAAGAAACACAGAGTATACGATCGACAGACTTAACAACTGCAGTGACTCGTTTCCAGCCTTGCTAAGCCTGATTATCACCAGTTGAAGATGTATTTTAAGTTTTCATACTGAGAGAATTTAGTGCATCTTCCTTAACAGGTTGAACAAAGGTTCTGATAAGAAACCAGTTGATTGCAACATGGAATGTACACAACAAAATAAATTATCAAAAACGGACACATTCCTTAGACCTCACAGAAACACATGGGGGAGCATGCCAACAGTATGCTCTGTAGTTTTTGAGTCAGAATTATGGAGCCGAATAAAATATAAACTTACTTTTTTTCTGATCCATTTTTTGTGACACAGACGGATGGGTAGGACTTAATACTGGCAGAGTGGTCATCCTCTCTGTGTTGTTAAAAGAAGCATCTGTAGACCACAAAGTCACCTCCTCTGCAGTGGCAAACAACCGGGTGTTGTCATCAGAGCCCTCTGCCAAAGCAGCATCATAGACAGGCTGATGATTGAGCACTGTGGTTTGAGTTGGGGGAGCAAAGGAATGTTCCTGGGAAGACTCTCTAAATATATTTGAGTTCTTGTTCATTTGGTCAATGTGGGATAAAGACGTGGTGGTCCAGGAAGAGGGCTGTGTGCTGAGATCCACTGTGGGAGCAGTCTTGGAACTATTTTCAACCATGTTTGGCGAAAGATCATCAGACGTTTCAAAGTCACCATTAAATGTGAGGCCCTCGCTTCCATTTGAATAAAAGCATGTTTTTTCTAACACTCCTGCAAGAAAGGTGAAAAAACCACCAAAATTACCATCACCTGGAAGAATAATTGTTACCAGTTTGTTTTGGAAAGTTTATAATAAATATAATGACACAGATTTTAAAAATATTTTTATTTCAAAATCCGAATTAAAGACAACTAAATTTAAGAATTTTATGTAGCAACAAAATAACAGTAGCACATAAAACATGGTTGCTGTGGGATAAATAGAGAAACAAATGCTCCCATGAGCTTAAAATGTTTTGATCGTATTTATAGTATGTCACTGAATATTTACATGTTCAAAACTACAGAGTGCAATTTCAAGGAGCTCCAACACGATTCATTCGATCATTGTGTTAACAAGACGGACAATGCTATTTTTTTCTCCTTTTAAATTGCATCTTCTCTTGTTTTTGTAGTACCACCATCATCAGAAATCTAATTCTGAAGCTTTAAGGGAATCAATACATTTTCAATGTATTTCATATTCACTAATTTGTAAAATGGAAAGATGTACTGTTTCTCTATATAGGATTATATAATTTAACAACCACTGCTAAATATAGGCCCATGAGTTCTTTGTCATTCTTCTCTGATACTGGATTTTAAATATACACTTGTTATCTAAAATTTCAGTCACTTGCCGGCTTTACGTTTTGACCATTTATTACATTATGGACAAAACCAGATTTTGCTTAGTTGCATGTGTTGAACAGTTGCGAGTAATTATAATTCACAAATCAAAACAGCTGCATAACAGTACGTAGATGTATCCCAAAAGGATCAGGAATTTAAATTACGTAGTAAGAGAATTGATCTTTAACCTATTAATCCAAATAATAAAGAAGACATCTTAAACATATGTAGAACATATAACTTAATTATCTATAATAAAAACTACAAATATTATCTCAAAATTTTTAACCAAGTATATTAGAGTCATATTTAATGCTAGAAGAGAAACACCACTCTGTATTACAATATAAGAAATTTTTGGTAAAAAGGAAAAGCAATTTTTGCCACTGGCTGGTCATGTAAAAGAGCTTAACAATCATAATAAACACAGTTCATCTAGACTTGATTATAAAAAAAAATTTAAAGGAATCCTCAAAACATGAAGTCTCCCAAATGTTTCTAAGTACCTTGGCAACAATTGATAATAACTTTTCTTCATGTTCATTTGATCCTTCATTAGCTGCTTGGTACAGATGAACCCCACATGACAGGGGGGTTGGAATTAGATGATCTTTCTATGATTCTATGACTCCTAAATCTACAGAACACCCACCACCATCTCTCCTAGACTTCAGTTTGGTTATTGCATTTACCAAAATGGCTGGTCGCACCATCACCTCTCAGTCAGGCTTTGTACACCCCCCACCACCCCAGGCTCTTTTCCTAGACAAACCTACCCCTCTGCCAACTCCAAGCACCACACAAGGCCCAAAGGATACCCTGAGCCCATTCCCATTACGGAATTCCTCTTCTCACTTCTTCATGTACTCTGCTGCTAGAATAAATCAGTTAACTGGTCTGAAATTCAAGGACTGGGCAGGCAGAAATGTTTTTTAATCACAGCTACAAGTAACTAAAAATGCCAGAAGAATCCAACTGAAGTGACTTTGGGTTGGAAAGTTTTACAGGTAGGTATAGAAGAGAATAGCTGAGAAGGAGCAATGTCAGCATTTTCTTTTTACCTGAGTAAACTTTAAGTATAATAAATACAAACAGGAAGAAAAACTTGTGAAATTTCTGAAATATAGTGAATTTCAATGAAAGAGTTACCATTTGAGATTTACCATATCTTCATTTATCCAGCCTGGATTGTTTTGGCTCCAGTGTCACTAACTGTGAATAAATCTTTATGTCTAACTTCTACTGGACAAACCCAGGGGAACTTTATATATATATAAATGTTAAGGTTTCTGGTTTTCCACCAGCAGATGTTCATATATCATTGGGGTTTGGAGGAATTTACTGTGTGTATTTTACAGAAGCAACTAAAAATCTCCCGCCTGCAAATTATTTAGGCAGCATTTCTTTTTGTTTGAATCCTCCAGTCAAACCAAACGGGAAGAATGAATCTGTTGCATTTTCACAAATGGGGACTAGTATTAATATGATTTGCTAGAGTCTAAGGAAGAGGGAGTGGTTGTGCTCAGAAATTGTGGTCACTTAAACGTAGCTTTATCTGGATGCCAGATATTTGTGTTCAAGTAAAGCGCTGAATCTCTAGAATTCAGAAGCCTACATTGTTTCAAGTTTCAAACTTAACTAGTGCTTTCTTAAGTTTTCAGAAAGTTAAAATAATCTTTTTTAACTCCTTTAGGAAAGTGCATAGTATTTTTCCATAATTCAAGAATAGCTTAAGGTATTTTTTCACATTCTCTCTCCTCCTCCCTAGACTCCTCTCTTCTCCTCCACTCAGCATAAAAATAGAAAAAGTCTGTAAAATATTGGTCCCTAAGAGCTACTTATACTGACTTAAAATTAAAGTTAAAATGATTAGCTATTTATATATCACTCAGCAGAATAGGAGGCAATAAGACAGGTAATTTACAAGACAGGTAAACTCTTGAAAGATGTTTGAAAACCCCCTTTGGTTTAATACAGTGGTCAAATAAATACTGTGAAGCAGAATATTGAAGCTACCCACTGGATTCTATCCTCACTCAGACTTATTTCATTCTTTTTCTGGAACAACAATAATACCTCTGTCTATCACTGCCATAAGGTCATTGACTTCTTTCACTGACATCCCCAAATGCTTGTTTGCTTCTTCAACCCATCTTTCCAACAACAGCAGGTTTTGTTCTATTTTTACAGTTTCCTAGTGATAACAACTCCTATTCTTAACAGGGGGACCACACAATGAACCCCTTCTACACAAAAGGACTTCCTAATTGTATCATCTCAGCTGACAATGAGTAGTATTAAAATTCTTTTTAACATTTTTCCCCTCCAAAATAACATCAGCCTGGCTCAGGCACATATGCCCTTGAGGGAGGCAGGCATAGGCCTCTAGCATTCCCCACTTGCTAGTTCTAGATGACAATGCTTTTTCCACTTAGTTTGCAAGAGTTTTGGGTCACCTTCCTGAGTCACTTCATTCTTCCCCCACATTTTCCTCCTATCCTCTCCTTTTGCCAAAGCACCACAGCAAATTTAGGCACCTCATTCCAGGCTGCAGAGTCCACTCTCTGGGCTGGGCTCCCACATGCTTTGATTTTCATCCTTCCCCCCACCCTTCCCCGAAAAATACTATTGTATACCTTAAATCTTAAATTAAGCTTACTGGATATGTTTTTATAGCATCTATTTTTAAATTGCAAGATACCTAAGAAAACAGAGTCATGCTTTAAAACAATCAGTTCTTTTTTAATCTCTTCAGTGAAGAGAAATTAATTACTCTCTGTCAATGTTTGCCAACAGACATGCAACACATACAGAACATGCATTTTATTCATATATACAGGCACACTGTATCCAACTGTTCTTCAGACTTGAGTTCATACAGAGCTGTAGATAGTAAATCATGAGCCAGATAGTTAATTAGTTGAGAAATAGTAACCAATGTAACCATTTTTGGATTTGTGTCTCCAGCTACAGCTGGGCATGTCCACATGACAGAAACATACAGTATGCTGGCCTTCACTGTGCTTGGTACTAAACAGAGGTACTGGGACCAGACTCATTCAGCTCAAAGCAAAACTTTCCAGCAGTTTTATTGATCATTTTCCAGTTGCTGTTTATGTTGGGGAATGAATGTTTTTCTTAAATATGGACAGGTTTTTTAAAATGGACAGTTTACTTAGAAATGGACAGTTAAGATATCTAAGAAATAGTCACACTGTTCAGGCTAGTAAATTGAGATTCTGGCAGTGTAAGCTGTGGAAAATTTCTAGCAGTTCAGAGCAGGAAAGCTCAAAAAGACCAAGTGTGTTTAAAAGCTAATGAAACAGAGCAAACCAGCCAACCAAAGTATGGGTAATGGATGGGGCAGTTGCTAAGGAAATAAAGCACTGCTTCACAACTACAACTGGCCAGCACATATGAACTGAGATTTCTCCAGCAGGGTCTGTACCTATGACTCTGAACTCTGGAGAAATGGGCACATTACTGATACTATGAAGGTCCTATAGTACACCAAACAATTGCACATCAGCTAAGATGTAGTAATAGACTTTTTATCTTTCTTTTTTTCTGTCTGTCTTTCTGTCTTTCCCCTTTGTGGAACTGTAACTATAAAGCATTTTCCTTTCCCAGATAAGTAACTGCAATGGGACACAATTATCCTATAATCAAAAAAAAATTTAATTTGGTATAATGCTTATTAGCATGTGAAGGACTTTCTAAAGTGGCTTAGAACACTCTCTCTCTCTGTAAGGAAAAGAACTTTTATTCCTTACAAAGTTTTCTTCTCCACGTTGACAAGCACACCATACTCCTAGTGAGAGACAGCAAAGTATGCAGAGCCAGAATGTAAGTACTTAGAGAAATTATAGCAAAACATCTCAGACTGATATTTTCTTCTATGCACCATAAAAGTCTCCTGTATCTTTAGTCAAAATAATGTGCATCTCTACTGACAGTTTGTCTTTTCTTTGTACACAGTTCTAACAAAATTACTTTTTCAAGGCTTGGGGTCTTGAATACTCAGATAGTAAATAATTTTTGGAAGATTGATTAATGTTGTATTCTGAAAACAGGGCCCCATGACATCTCAAGTAGGATATTCTCCATTACTACAATATAACTGTATTGCTCTTCCTGTCTCCTTCCACCCACATCAAGTTTTCTGTTTCTTCAACATCAGAGCTTGCAGTGATGTGCAGGCAACAAAAGAGATGTAGGGAAAATGCATAGAAAAGTTCTCAGGTGCACACACATTTTTTCATGTGTATATGCCTTAATTAAAAAATATTACAGAAGGAAAAGAATAATTACCTAAAAATTTACCACAGGAAACAAAATATATTCTAGCAAAATATAAAAGGTCTAGTTCCCTAATGAGTTAATTTCCAAAGTCAAATAAAAAAGTTCATAAGGTTCTAAACTATGTACTGGAGCTTTCTATTTGTTTTATGCACCAGTGAAAGATACTAGGATGACAACCACAGGATTTAACTCCTCTGTTTTGTGAAAAAAAGTAAAAACATAATTTCCTATATATTAAATAATTTCTATTAGTTGGTCAGTACCATCAACTTATTTCTTATACTGTAAGACTTCATACCAATATTAGAAGTCAATTATTATTGACTGAAATGACGTACTATTCTGGATATAGTGTATTCTGTTACTAAAACAGGCTATATTATATTATACACACTTTTAAAATGTCCACAGCATTACTTCATCTAATTCTGGTCATCAAATATATTTGCTTCTAGGCTATGAATGCATAGAAATGAAAGCTGCTGGGAAGAATAGTAAATTATAATATGTTAATTCAAAAGCTGCTTCTGAAGGGACCTTCGCCAGTTTTAGACTTGGGTTATAACACCAAGCCTTGTTCTTCACCCTACACTAACTGCATTGACTTAAGAGGAGATAGTCACGATTTTTGCTATGTAAGTAGGATCAGAACAGGCCCTGTTTCCCAGAGGATTTCATACATTTTAATGATAGGTCGATACATGCCTCGGGGGCAGACTGAGTAGAGCTGATGTTAAAACACCTGCTTTTTTATCTGCTTTCTCACCAAAGAATGAAAATCTAGGACAGAGGATATGAAATATACAGATGGAATGCTAGACGTAAGGAAAGTAAATTTAACAGCTTCATATTTCCTAATTGCAAGACTTACTTGATCTTAATCCATTTCAGACTGTTCTTAGTTCAGAGATACAACCCAAGACTTACTTGTCAGTCATAACATTCACTAGCTTTGGGGGGTTTTTGTACTTCCTTAACTTAAACTAAATGGAAAGAACAGGCCTACAATGTCTTGTTGCATATCCTTTACAGACTGAATCGAGAAAACAGATTTAAATTGTCATGATTTTGACAGTGCTTTTGAGACATGGTTAGTTTCTTCCTATGCTTGCTAACTGTTTGGCTGTTTGGTGCATATTGGAGTGTTTCAAATAGGAAAATAGACTTATATCTGGATGCTGGATACATTACCCCACTCATTTCAGATGTGCTTCTGAAGTACTTAAGGATGGTCAACTAGAAAATATTCTCACTAACAAAAAGAAAAAGGGAAAAATCCCCAAACCACTCAGCACTGTAAGCAATTTTTTTTTACTTTTTTTTCCTGAAAAAAAAATGCTTCAATTGCTAGGATTACTACTGCTTTAAATGCTAGTATTACTGTCTTTTTCATGTTGTAGTTGAAGCAATTTAATGATACGTCAGCTTTTCTAAAGGTAACAAAGGGAAGACTTTAAAAAATTGATGGTAATAAGTTAGCACTTTTTAATTATGTAAAACACACACAAAATTACTTAACAGACTAAACCATTATGAAATCTAAGATACCTTGAACCAGTTTCCACAAAACATATTTGGAGTTCTGCATTGATACATATTTCATGTGTAGAAGAAATGAACATGGCTTTCCTTAGTTAAACAGTAATATTTTGTATGCTGTTCAGAAAGATTTGCGGCTATTTATAAATTAAATTTCACCTGAAAATAAGAATCAGGTTTGCATATAAACAACATGGATAAATATTCCATTCCACTGACAGTGGTCTAAAGTTATAACAAGAATATCTTTTGTGCTTATAAAATGACTGCTGAAAACTACCTACATTTTACATGTTCAAGGTAGTGTGTTCCTCAAAAGTCTGCCTTGAGAAAATCAGAAAATGTTTCCTCATGGACACTTCGAATATGTTTTAAAGATGGAAATCTAAATGACATATTTATTTCTCTGCAACAAACAGTCACTAGGTAGATTAGTTTGTTAGGTAGGTATGCTAAGATGTATGTCTAATGTCCACAATTACATTAGTACTTGAGAATGTGGTCTTAGTTTTAGTCTCCTTAATTTAAAAAGTGTCTCTTTAATTAAAAAAGCACTCACCTACAAAGGTAAGCAGGATCACCAGCAAAAGGATAAGGGCACAGATGCATGGAATCAGTATCAGGAGCAGCAGTCGAAGGAACTTGGCAGAAGCCAGTTTCTGAGAGCAACCATCCCCCATATTATCCTCATCTGTTCCTAAGACCTGAAAAACAAAAAAGCAGTTTTATCTTTCTGGTGTCCATCAGTAACTCCTATGTTTTCAATAGCAGTCCTCCCTCCTTATTACACAGCTACATGATTTAAATACATGCTGTAAATGGCTTATAGATTCTTAACGACAAGTTGTGTGTAAATTTTCTTTCTGGTGGACAGTCTAGCACAATCCATATAATTTAGTTAACCTTACCCAATATCCACACACTTGCAGCTTCATTGAAATTTCTAAACATTTCTGATGAACTCAAGTTGGATAGGCATTTCATTTTTAAAAAGTGTAAAATACATAATAAACTTAAGGAATAAGGCTAAACACAAATTACCTTATAATTAAAATAATGCATTACTAATTATTCAAGAGCTTCATGTTCTTGTTTCTTTTATTAAGGAATCAAGGCACTATTATAATCTTTGTTTTGGGTGACCATAGAAGACATGCACAAAAATGCTGTCTGATTTTTTTAAGTACTATATAAAATTATAACTTAACAGTATTCTGTAGAGTTTGCAAATCACATTTTCTGTTCTATGAGTGGAATACAAAAGAACAGAGAAAAACTATTTTCTGAATTCAATTGAGCTGCACAAACTACAAATATCCAAACCCTTTCAAATGCCTAAACATGTATTTTATATTTTTTAAACCTAACTCCATCAAGACTATGATCTCATATACTGGAGAAATGTCATACTTTTTAAACAGAAACAAAAACAAAATTCCAAATTAATATTTAATAGTAAGATTGAAACTGTTATGAAGCTCCTTTATTTGAAAATGACTAATAAATAAAATTTTCCATGTGATAAGGTGAAACTGGATGATAGGTCTATTAATTCCAGACAGTGTCTTCCCAAAGGATGACTAATAGTTTATCCTCTTTGTCAGGAAGATCAATCATGTCAAAGTTGGTTGTGTCAGAACACAGGAGTAAATGCATCCATTACCCTGACAGCCTCTCCCCAAAGAACCTCGAGAGACTGAAGTCTACAACATAAATAATATTAGTCTTGTAAATGCCAGTCTCTGTGGCTTATCCCTCTGGCTGGCTCTGCTGAACATGCCTTTCTGTAAAGAGCGGATCATCAGACTGACTGGCACAAACAGAAGCTGAACTATTGTCAGAGACTGAAATATTATATTTTATGACTTAAACATTTTCTTAAAAGACTTTTAAAACTGTATTACAAAAGCTGCAGAGAAGACTACCACACCCTGAATGGGGCCCTGAGGCCTGACACCGTTCGCTGATGAAGATAAGATAAAGTAACAACTCAGGGCTGGGGACATTCACTGAGCACAGGCTTAACACCTCCAAGGTGGAGACCACAGCCCCAGGGCTATCAGCTGCCAGGCTCGAACAGACCCCCTGCACCAAAGGGTGGAGGGAGGAGAGGCTTTGGGTTTCTGGGAAAAGACTCTGGTCAGAGGGGTAGTGACTGCCCATCCTCCACTGTGCAGAGGAGCCCAGCTGAGGGGTCCTCACTGGGGAGGAGGGAAGCTTATCCACAGCAGAAGGGGCTCAAAGGGGTCCCCAGATGCTGCACCAGAGCACCAGAGATGATGCAAAAGACCCTCAGTGTTGCAAGGGACAGTGTCAAGCTGGCCCCTGCAAGAAAGACGCATGGGCATTTCCACCTGGCCCACAGCATGTATTAATCCACGGGATTCTGCACTTTTGGGCGTGTGGCAGCGGGGTGTGGCAGCGTGGTGTGGCGGCGGGGTGTGGCAGCGTGGTGTGGCACCGTGGTGTGGCACCGTGGTGTGGCAGCGGGGTGTGGCAGTGGGGTGTGGCGGCGGGGTGTGGCGGCGGGGTGTGGCGGCGGGGTGTGGCGGCGGGGTGTGGCAGCGGGGTGTGGCGGTGGGGTGTGGCACCGTGGTGTGGCAGCGGGGTGTGGCAGCGGGGTGTGGCAGCGGGGTGTGGCACCGTGGTGTGGCGGTGGGGTGTGGCAGCGGGGTGTGGCAGCGGGGTGTGGCACCGTGGTGTGGCAGCGGGGTGTGGCAGCGGGGTGTGGCGGTGGGGTGTGGCACCGTGGTGTGGCAGCGGGGTGTGGCAGCGGGGTGTGGCACCGTGGTGTGGCGGTGAGGTGTGGCAGCGGGGTGTGGCAGCGGGGTGTGGCAGCGGGGTGTGGCAGCGTGGCCACGGCGGCGACGGGGGACCCTCACCACCAGCAGAGCAGATGGAGGGGAGCAACGAGATGTTGTTGGGACCCTTGGATGGGTGATGTGCTTCCACCTAACCCCTGTCACCTCTCCCTGTCCCCCCACCCCCCACACACTTCTTTTTTCCATTTCTTTCTCTCTTTCTTTTCTCTTCTCTTCTCTTTGCCTCTCTCCTATTAAATAAAATACAGCAATTTTTTGGCAACAACATATAACCTCTTTTGGTTTTAATCTTGTTTCTGGGAATATTTTGAACCTTCTAAGTTCTTTCTGGTTTGTGCTCAGAGACTTAGCTTGCTTTGCTTTTCTGGGTCTAAACCAGACTGTAACAACTATTTCTTAAGGAATTGCTGCAAAGAGACTGGATTTATACCATCCCAAAACCTCACTGCCCGTTTACTGCCTTGAATGAGAAGCCTGTAGGCATAAATAGGATTTGCAGAATAATTTTCCATCATTCTGCAATGTTTCTTGCTCCAGCATGGCACAAAGACTATGTGGAAGGAAATTTTCCTAGCTGATAATAGAATTATCAACTATTCCTGATACACCTGGTTACTGGACACTGCAGACCCTCTACAGACAGCAGAAATGAAGAAAGTGCATTTGTGAAGTTGTATGTATCTCTTCTGACACTGCTAAGCATCATGTCATCTGACCGCTTTGAGACTCATCCTGTGCAGTGTCCCGTTCAACTTCTTTTCCTACTTCACTGTTCAAAGTAAAGACATTAATACTGAAAATGCATATGGTACTGGTATAGAGTGAGCTGCTAGCAGTATCTCACTTGATAATCTTCCTCCTATTCCAGTGATTCAGTCTCAACACAGTCCTACTACCAGGTTTATCTAGCAAGCAGGATGGTAAACTTAAAGATGTTGGATTTATCTGAAAATCCAAAACAGCAGCTCAGGATGAGAATAAAGATTGGTAGCTCTGTCTGTTGAAACAGCCTGAGTGAGATGACAAGGTCTGTAATCTTATCCTCATTTTGAACAAGGGAAATATAAATAATATTGGAGAGAGTTAATTAATTGTCAGAAGTTTTTCTTAATCAACAGCTTATTCAGAAGTTGTAAATGTTTCAAACCAAGATTTCACAATAGCTTAATTACTGTCCTTATCCACAAGTGACATCTAAAACATTCAGGCACAGACAAAGTTAAGGATTTAGGTGAATATTAGGAACCTTAATGCATGTGACATTTAGACAATACCTGTTTGACTTCCTGCAGTCCACAGTTGTCTACATTTTCATATTAAAGTCTTCAGTGTCTGCCTGACATTTTGCCTGTGGTAATGCTGGAATACACCAGCTTTAGCTGCTGTACTCATAGCAGGCTTCCCTGAACTCCACAACCTTGGTTTGCACAGCCTGTGTTAGGCCCCCTTGTGAGTTCTGAGCACAGGTAACGGAGGAATGACACAACTCTGCTATGAACACAGATCTCCCAAAACACTGCCATAACTACTTCTGAAAGCACAGACAACGGTGCAGTAGATGAAGCACTCCCACAGGAAACAGGGTAATTGAGTTCAATACCCTCTTTGGCCTGAAGAGGTTAAAAATTAGATCTACAACTCAGTAGACTTCCACAACCACATGAGCACAGACTCCTCTTGGATCAGAGCAAGCCATCCCTTGAAATAACGATATTCTGTTAAAAAGAACTGAGTTCTTCTGGGCCAGACAGTAAGGAGCAGGACCATCACTACACAGCCCAGTGATCAGGGCACTTGGGAGCTGATTCTTAGTTTCTTCAAGACAAACAAACTTTAGATACAGCTCATTTTCCTAAAGAAATTACTCCCAACCAAGATGCACTTCTTGCAAGTCCCAAGAAGAAGTGTCCAACTCTACCCAGTGTAATACAAAGTAAATTCTGACCCATGACTCCACAGAGAGTTTGTCTTAGGAGTAAAAACTTACCAAGAAAATTTTATTCTCAAATAATTGAAAAAACATTCAGAAATAGTATTCATCATCACTTTTTGGTTCTTTTTGTGAGGAGGGAGTGACATTGAATATTCTGGAGGTACATGAGTTCTTAATAATCTCAAGCACAAGTGTTTAACTGAGAGCAGTTACCACCACTGTTGTACATATGCCTTAGAGTTAACCTAGCAGAAACATTAAATGTGTGCCAATTAAAGCAGTGAGCTTCTGGTGATCCTCTGTTTCTGTGAGAAATGTTTTCTAAAGTCTACTGGCATTGTGAATACTACTCACTTTACATAAATACTCAATACTAAATGAGAACATCAAACATTTTCTTTCTTCTCCGTTCCTGAAAACAATAAATCTCAACCTTTGCATTGACAACTTGCTGACACAGATTTTAAAATGGGCTGTTGTATCCAAATTTGCTTTCAGTGGCTGCTCCAGAAAATAATGTTATTTTGTTAAAGACATGCTTCTCTAAGCACCATGATTTGCTTGTTCAAAGTAAATATTTATAGGCAACTAAACAGCATGTTGTATTTTTCCTTTCTACAGGAAAAGACCTCATGAAGAGCACTACACCTGTTTAAATCATCATCAGTGACCATGCAAGCATAAGCTTAATTTTTCCAGTTTTCCAATTCTACCATTTTCCATCACTTGAACATCTACATGAGTTTTTTTCTGTCAATTTCTGTGATGAATATGAACTAAAACTAGAGACAGGGCTACTGGTTCCTATATCAACAATGAGAATTTAATAAAGTGTCCTATAGATAAACATGAATGTATTACATCTACTGTTTATGTATTCCCTGATAGTGTTTCTTTTCCTCTTGCCACCAAATGTTGCAATACACAAAGAATACATGCACCAGCTTAAAGTGCTCTAGTATGACAATGGTATCTGCATAAACATCAGACATGCTCTGTTCTCTCAGTTCTAATAAATAATGGAATAGAGGCACAAAAAATAGACTAAAGACATAAATAATGGAACCTGGAGATAAAAAAGGGCCTATGGAAGGAAACAGGGGTGAAAAATACTTACTCCTTGGCTCACTTCAAGCTTTTAGGTTAGTGGCCGAGATAAGAAACCAGTCTCCCTCAACTATCTGTGTAGTTAATAGTTTCTCTGACTCATTCTCTAAGACTGTAAGACTGAGGTACCTGGTAGATACGTCTTTATCTCCCTTTACAAGGGAAGGACAAGAAGATTTAAAAGCAGAATCCTTGAGGGCCCACTGAAAGAAATCAACCCTGAATGCTAAAGATTTCTGCATAAAATTGATTTAGTCAAAAATCTATAGCACTGGACCAAAGCATATTCTCAATACTTGAAGAACACTGGTGAAAGTTCTCTTCCTATCACTCTTGTTAGAAAACTCAATTTAAGGAATATTTTTCTGAATTCAATACTATGTGCACTACAGTTAGAAAATATGGGTGTTTGGTTTTTAAGGCAAGAAGTCACTTGCTTTTAATACAAACATGTTTTGTATTTAACAAGAATATAGTCAGAAGAGAGGATGCCTAAAAACATCAGATAATTTCTTCTGACAGCTACAAACTTCTTTCCCCAATGAAATTACATTAACCACTGCTTGTCTGAGTGGCATTCTTTCAGTAATGACTGCGATAAAGGAAATAGACTAAAAAGAAATTCTGCACTAATTTCAGTACAGGTTTTTGAAAAATTCTAGGCTTATCTAGGACTGCTGGATCAGACTGCTCAGTTTATTTTCTGGAACCACAGAGGCAGAAAAAAGTAAGATGGAAAAAAGTGTGTAGTCCCATCTGACTACAAAAAGACTAAAAATTCATTGGACCAAAATTCACAGCTTATTTTCTGGAAGACGTGGAAAGAATCTGATCTCATGGCTGTCATTTCAATAACATGCCTGTCATATTAAAGCAGAGAAATGACAGATTACATTAAGATTTATGGGTGAAAAGCCTATGGTAGCATGCAATTTTCCTTTTAGGTATTAAAAGTGTCTAAGTTCTTAGTCCATAAAACAGCCTGAATCATGGTACAAGCACTCGACAAAAATATCTCCTGTTGTTGTCACCACAGAACTAACAGATGTTCTCCCGATAAAGAGGTATCATTAGGGCTAATTGCCTACTGTCAGTATCTTCTGTGCATGATGGGTCTCTACACAGAAATGTAGAAGACACCTCTTAGATCAGAAGCATTAATATATCTTGAGCAAGCCATACACCAAAGCATTATGTAGTATTTTTCCTGGAAAGAAGTGGAAAGAAGTACTACTATGAAATGCAGAAAGAATGTCATTAGCGAGGAGTAAACAGGTGACCTTGTAGAAGTCCTCATAATGCCATTGAGGAATCTGCTATCCAGCCAAGCTATAAACATGTAAGATTACAAAAACCATCTGTAGTTCTTCCCATATCCTTGATATTGTTCCTCTTCAAATGCTGAAGCAGCGCTCAGTTGTCAGCTCCTGTGATTTCATCCGCTCTTATGATGCTGGTCTTAAATCTCTAGATACTGGACTGACATGATCATACCAGCCATTATAGCTTTCCCTTTGCCATTAAAGGAAGATGGTTCCCACTTGTTATGGCTACAGAGCAAAAACTGAACATGTGAAGTGTCAATGTTTAAGCACAAAACACCATATAAATATAAATTTAACCATACTCATTCTTACAGCCTTTTCAAATCAACTCATAATATTCAAATGCCTGGAAATGAGTAACAGAAGCTGAAAATGGTCTACATTTTTCATCAGTTCTGTCCTGTTTACGTGAATATTAGGAGTCAGCAATGCGCCTCCATTTGACTACTTTTTTGTCAAAAAAATATTACACCATACTTTAATAGTCATTGTAACACGTAGAAAGTATAAGATAAATCCTCCAAAGGTACAAAGTCACATGCTAAAAAACACAAACGGGCAAAAAGTTGCAAAATGTTTCATTTTCAGTGTTAGAGGAATTAAGAGACCCAAACTGAAATGGACCCTGAAGAAAGAATGTTAAGGTGGCATAAGAAACTGGATACTAAGTAGCTTTTGTCCGCAAATACAAGCAGTACCCAAATTCTGGTGTACACAAATACGAGAACAGAAGTGTCAGAGTTATTCTAAATGGAAATAGTGCCATTTAGAGGAAAAAGACTTCTCATGCAGCAAAGCAGCAAAAAAACCCCAAACACCTTTTCATACAGCAAGGCAGGAAAAAAATCAAACAACCCTTTTCACACAGCAAATCGGCAAACATGAAAAGCATGTTATTATCATATAATTGTTATTTTCCAATTAAATGCACTATTTTCCTGGTAGTTCAAGTTCACTGTAATCTTGTAACTTCTCCCAAGGAATTCCACATCCTCAGAAAAATTACAAATTGCTGACATAATTCGTTAGAAGCTCATTTTGATCATCAGATCTCCTTTCCCTGCCATGAAATTAATCAATCTGAAATACACAGTAACCCAGTAAGGGAGATGTCATATAAAGCTGGTGATATCTTTCCAAAATAAGTATTTGGTTGGTGCTGGACACTTTTGATTGAAGCATAAACCTGAAACACATTTAATCTTCCTGATGTACATTTCACTTAAAATAACTACAGTGTAACTGTGTCAGTGATGTTTCATCTGTGTTGAAGAAGATGTAAGGTATAAAATAAGGTGATTTTTTGCTTTTCAGACTACCACAGAGACCCACTGTCCACTTCTGTTGAGACTTTTCAAGCTGTTTTTAATCCACTTTGAGAAACAGTGTTGCAAAAATCCAAATTGGGCATCACCAGAAGTCAGTCACCAATTCAAGTCACCAAGACTTAACAAATATTTGTGTGATACTCTTTCCTTCATTTCTGTGGCACAAATTTGGGGTTCTAGACTCCGGACAATCTCAGCAGTTTTGTGAGCCACTGAAACAATTTTGGAACTGAGAAATCGAGCAGATATGCAGGAGAAGCTCAGAAGGGACAAGGTGACATTCAGGTATGTCTCTCACCACATTCAGTGACAACACTGTTCTTACGCAGCTCCAGCTTCGGTTTGAGCAAGCCAGTGGAAAGTTTGCTGAGACCAAGTCCAGACGCACACCTACGGTGTTCCACTTACCTGCGTGTGGGAGACCCTTCGCTGCCACCTGCCAAGCCGGACCTCCTTTGGCGTGTGCCTGCTGTGCTGTCCAGTGGGACCGCAGATACCTCCTGCACAAGCCACCCTCACTCTGCATTTCTAGCTGAGGTACAAGCAGCTATCAGGGCCACCAATACACACTTCCAAATCTGCTTTTATCTGGGATGACAGATGAATGCTGTGCTGCTGCTGGTGTTGCCAGCACCCAAGTTATTGTCTTTACAGTGGATGCGCAATTGAGAGAGCCTGCTTCTGGTGCAACTTCTCTTTCATAATTCATTCTTCCCTTTCTGAAGGCTTTGAGGGAGGTAGAAACAAGTTGGCCATTCAGACATAGGCACTGCAGCCAGGCAATTTGGAGTACTGAGTTTATTCTCATTTCATCTAGTTCTTTAGGGAAAGAATCCACCGTTCTATTCTGGCAATGTAGTGGATTATAAAGGCACCTTGAAAAACATCTATTTGTTATCAAAATAAATAGAAACAAATAATTTAATAATTTGTCTCCCTGAAAATATTTTATTTAGAAATCAGAAAGTTAATGACAAGCAAACTATTGATCTTGATTCTCTGTTACAGATCCTTAACATCTCACACAAAAGATGGAAGCGTAAAAGAAAGGATTTTCTTGGATTCCATGTGTGATACCAATAACTGTTCTCCATCTCATTATAGATAAGAATTAGACACACCATTAGCCAACATATACAATCAATACCTATCAGTCTTCCAAATTTGAATTAGAAGACAGGGAAAAAAGGATATTTATCATTACTAGAGAACAGCAGTATCACTCTTAAATACCAATATGTTGCAATTCCTTAATTTTTAAAGAGAAGTGGTGCTGAATAATGATTCCACTTTGGCATAAATGTTAATTGTTTATGTATTTATTTACATATTGTACATATTTACAATTATTTAGAATTTCACTGATGTAAACTTGCAACTACTATGGGGATACTTCCCACATTTACGATGGAACTTTGCTGAATTTTCAAGAATGTTCAGATTAGCAAATAGTACAGCTGATGGCAAACTTACTACAATTCCAAGCTCTCTCTTCTTTATTACTCACAGCTGGTGGCAAAGATGTGTGGTGTTGCCATGCCTCGTAAGATGAGCAAGGTTCAGTAAACATATGGAAGATAGCAAATATTTTTTAAAAACTGAAGTGTGTATGAAAGGCATTAATTTTAACGATTAGACTCTGGTTAGCATTATCCGATATTTCTCAATGCCAGAACACGAACATCCATTCAGCCCACTTCAGCAAGCAGGGGGAGATTATTTTGGGGAAATTACTGTTTAACTAATGCAGAATTCATGCTCTAGGGGTTATTAGTTTTCTTTAAATTGCTATGGCTTGCAAAAATTAATCATGAAAGTTTCCACAGTGCCACGCTGTTTTTCTGAGCACACGGAGAGACTATTCTAATGCTTTCCTGACTACCCAGATGTTCATTGCATTGAGCTAAGCACACTGCACAGTGATGGCAAGCCTCTGGCTACACATTGTGGAGAATCACAACCCAGCAGGCAGGGAGTAACACAGCACCCTCTTCAGGTTCCTGCCTTGCTGGGAATTCAATGAGCAGATGACTGCAGAGAGCCATTAGCACCAGAAAGAAAAATTGGAAACCATTAAAAAAACCATAAAACATTCTTAGTGGCCTACCTTCTGACAATAAAAAGATTTGGAAAAAAAACAAAAACATTTTGAGGTGGTGGAGGGATAGTTTTAGAGGAAAACCTCCTCTTAAAAGAATCTTTCAAGCCTGGAAAACTACAAAGGGCAAAAAGAAATCCTGCCTATCCTTCGGCTCCCATTCAGTGTATCAGTCCCCTGAGTAGAAATCCCATCAGAAGCCCTATCCCACACAAGGCAGTTAGAGTTCATAACTGGACATACGTTTTCTTCCTGTTAATGCCTCATCAGTAGGCTTAACCCTCTGAACTTGGAGGTGACCAGTATATCATGTCTGTGCCATGCATATTGCAGATTATACAATTGCTTAACCCATTTAAAATCAGAAGCTTTCAATTACATTAACTGGACGGTAAAATAGAACGCAAGATAAAAAATTGCAGGAATCTTCTTAGAAGCATTTGTCTCTTTATGCTTCATGCATTTCTTATTAATTTTTCCCTAAAATGCATAATTCTTTTTAAACTATAAACATCTGCCTAGAAGAAATTAAAATTTAGGATCTGAATGTATAATGTTAACTTTACTGACTTTTTTCTGAATTGTGAATAAAAAGATACTAACCCTTGGACCAAAGATAAGGCCAACAGCAATATTAATCAAAGGAAAGGACATGATTTAGTGTCAAAGCAAAGCCTTATCTGTTCAGCGTAGCTGGATTTTTATTTGACCTCCTCCCAAAGATGCAAATGGACTTATACAATGTCTCAAAGGTCGATAGCCGACTACCTAAAAAATTTAGAGGTGACTCATTCATTTTTCAGTAGGATACCTCTTTGTTCAGAAACACGTACTCTTTGAACATTTTGTTTCAGTAAAAGAAAATAAAGAAAGAGAAGGATATTTTTTGAAACTACCAGGACATTTTGACAGAAATAACTGGAGAGATGACTAGAGATTAAACCTATTCAATAATGCTGAACTTGCAAAAAAATGAGCTGATACAGAAAACTCAAGATTAAGTGGGTTAACAATGCACTTACATTGGTGTATATATTTGACTTTGATATGATATTGAAGTTTTATGGATCACATAAAGATTTATGGGATAAAAACATCCATCTAAGTCACTGAAACAATAACAATCTGGTGCATTATTTTGCTAAATAAGAAAAACCCTACTGTGTTTATGGCTAGGAATATTCAATTTGCCATCCCTAGAGCAGATGTCAGGTTTCCTTCCATTCATATTTTCTTTGTACAACTTCAAGAGTAATAGAATAATCCTATCTATGATAAGGAAAAAGCAAGTGGAAACCATCTGGATTCTCAAACCATCCAGACTACCATCAATGCTATTCCATATATCTTACTTTATAGGGAAAAAGATTTGTTAACAACTTTTAAACACATTCAATCTTCATTTCAGACTTCCTTTCCAGACTTGTCTACATGCACTACAAATTATTTAAACTAACACCCTTAAAATGGCTGAGCAGGGACAAAACGAAGCTTTAGAAAAGGCATTTACTACTAATTTCTTTGTTACATAGATGCTATATATCAAAAAGCAATGTGAGAAAAAAAAAAGAGAAGAAGAAAGATAACTACTTACTCTACAGTTCCTAATATTCTTTCAGATATATTATCCATTTAGATAGTATTTGCAGATGCACAGAACTAGCATCTTTCAAACAATAAAGTATCTCTCAGCAACATCTGTCCCTCAATACTGTGTCGTGGCAAAAATGCACAGGTTGTTAAGGCAAGGTGGGCTCAGCTGTCTGTTTCTTCGTGGAGATGTGAAAATGCAGGAGGTTGGGAAAAGCCTGAGAACTGTAGCATGTGCTGCTTCTCTAATCTCCAGGTGACACTGGTTTCGGGACAATTTTAGCACAGGCAAAATAATCCACCCAGCAAAAAAATTGACAGCAAAAGCAACAGCAATGGAAGACATCTCCACGTTGCTCCACTGTCCCATGGAAGTCTGGAGAAGACATAATTGCGTATTACAGCTATATGCTGTACTATTACATGAATGCAAAGCTGCAGGACTGAGATCTGTGGGATGGAAAACTCCTCAATGCTATCTACTAGTGGTTTTGTTTCCAAGAGAATGACCTGACTGCTTTCTGAAATCTAATGAGATGAACAATGCAGGGAGCATATAAGCGATTTCTCACTGCTTCACTCAGAGGCAGAAAATGGGGGGAAATGAGAGTCTCTTTCCTCAGGAAATGCTTCCTGAGTCTGTGATGTTATCAAGTAACTTTCAATAACATTGGAGTGACAGTATAGGCTATTTTGAAACTAGGAGTTCTTTGAGGTGATGAACAGTAATAGGAATTGCTCTGGGCAGTTACTACTGCTGTTACATCACCGCTAAGTCAAATCTCTCTCTGGCATCAAACAAATCAGTTGTGAAAGATTCTACCACACTAGTTTTTAAAACACCGGGTTCTGTATATGGCAGAACTGAGTGTTACAGGTTTTAGAAAGGGAAGAAGGAAAAGACAGTCTTTGACAATCACTCACCAATCAGTCCCAAAGCAAGAGCACCATCCACTGAACACTGGAAACTCCCTGAACTACGACACGTGAATTGGAGTAGATGAAATCTCATGCAGTCCTAAAAAAAGGAAACTCTACCTTCTCCCTTAAAGGACTAGGTGAAGATGAATTAAATGTCGGATATAAAAAATACTTCTTTTGCAAGAAAAGGTTAGCCTTGGAATTCTGGCAGAGCAATACCTTACAGGAGCACCTGCAGTGATGCAACTTGAGAGTCTTTTTTCCCACAGACTTACAGGAGCTGTTCCCCAGGGGCAGGGCTTGAACCATCACAGCATAAATTTCACCATTCAAAAGCAGCTCTGTCAGTATCTGATTTTCAGCCTCTATTCACTTTCTAGGGGGCAACATGCTAAAAAACTACCTTATGCATGCTGGAAACAACTCTAACAAAACCAGAGAACTGTAAACTGTGTGGCACCCAAACAAGCAGATGCTGCAAAAGTTCCACTCTAATGACAGAGATGATGTAAAGGAACTGAAGGATGGCTGGATTCTTTTCATTCCTTCATGCTTCAGGGATAGGGGAAGAGGGACAGGGAAGCAGAGAACCACAGAGGCAGCACTGCTGCCCTGGTCAGTACTCTGGCCACCACTTCTGCCCCAATTACACGGACATCCATATAAGTGGCAAGCTGCTGGCAGCAGGAGGACTGCAAGGTTGGCCTCCTTGAGAAGAGAGCAGGAGCTGTTGTGTGCCAGATATGTCCAGCTCCACACAGATCCACACCACAGGACACAGCTGAGCCCATCAGCCAAGCTGGTGGTGCCTCTGTGAAAAAGTATTTAAGAAAGGGCATAAACACTGCACAGGCAGAGAAGTAGAAAAAGAGTGAGAAACAGCAGTGCCAACACCAAGGTCAGAGAGGTATGCGCTCCATACCAGAGCAAATACTCCCAAAAGGACTGCAGCCCACAGAGGATCCACACCGGAGCAGAGGATGAATAGGATCAAAGAAGTAGCAGAGAACCACAGTCCTTCCCTGCGCTGTTCATTGCCTCAATGAAGGGACTGAGTGCCACCTGTGGTGAAAACAAGGGGGAGGGAGAGGAGTCTGGAGTGAAGCTAAGTCTGGGAAGTGAGAACGAGAGGTGTTTCCCTGAAGTGTTTTAATGCTTCTTTTTTTGTTTTTGTCTCACAATATCTGAATCAGTCAATATGTATTAATCAGTAATAAACTAATTTACTCCACTCGAGTCTGTTTTGTCCATGATGGTAATCAGGAAGTGATCTCCTAGCCTTTATCTTTACCCATGAGCTTTCTCATTCTTTCTATTTTCTCCCCCCATCCCGCAGGACGGGGTAGGGAGAGAGCAAGTGGCCGTGTTGTGCTTGACTGTGGGCTGAGGCCACGCCACCACCACCCCCAGAGTCGGCTGTGCTCCGGCAGGCACTGAGGGCTAAGAACTGTGACATAGATGCACCAGAGGGATGAGGTATAACAGCATCAGACAGTACATTCTGGTGTGTATTGCTGGCTTCAACCTCCAGATATTCAAATTTTGCAGGTAAAACAACCAGAAGTAACATATGCACAATTTAGTTACAAGCCTTGCTTTAAATTATAATGGCTTGAAACCATAGCCAAGGAGCATCTATCCCTTCAGGGGAGCAGTTGTCTGCATAAGGTAGGCACAGGATGGAATCTAATTCCGACTGCAGAGGTAGCAACATTCTCACCTCTTTTTGAAATGAGAAGCTCTTGCTCGACAGTTATCTCATTATTATTTTTACATTTAGGATATTAAACCATTATTCGTATTTCTTTCATCTTTGCTGGGTAGAAAGACAAGCCGAAATTAAAAACGCTACTTGGAAAGGGAACTATCTGTTCCACAGCAAAAATGAATTATGCTTCCATCTGACAGCAAGAAAAGCATTCACCATGGGGGCATTAAAGTGTACATAGATTTAGGAGCAGGGGGAAGCTCTCAGTGCTGACGGGAGCGCCCAGGGGACAGCGAGAGCCGGGCCCGGTGCGGCACCGAGAGCCGCCGGGACCTGCCGGCGGGGCTCCCCGGCCGCTCTATTTTTACTACGGTATGTTTTGCATTCAGACTTTCCACTGCAGGCGCCCCGGGTCAGGGGATCCGCTCTGCTGGGGGAATCTGACAGGTCAGCTCAGCCAGAGTTATTTATAGAGGGCGGGGGACTGAGGGAAAGGATGCGATCGGCATCGTATTCTTCTGCCGCGGGGCTGCGGGCTGGGAGAGGCACCCAGGAGCAGCCCCCGCTTCGCCCTCAGCACAGCCGGGCGAGGCGGCCGTGGTGGGGGAGCCCCAGCCCGCTGGACACGGGGGTTGCTGCCACGAGAGCCAAAGGGACAAAGGCCAGGTGCTCTTCCTTCCCTCTTTTCCTCCACTTTAACTCATGCGGCCCCTCGGGGAGTGAGGGCGCACCCCACGTACGTGCTGGCACCCGCAGTTACAGGTCCCAGCAAGTGGGGGAGCGGGGGGGGCTCTTGTGCCCTGGCACCCAGACTGAGGGTCAGGACAGTTCTAGGTGAAACTGCACACACTCACAAGACAACTGACTGTGGAGGGCCAAGAGAATTAAAAATTCAGAGGCAATGAGAGTAGTCAGGCTGGAGCTATCTGGATACTGCCTTCAGTCACTGTTCTGAGTGTGAAGACCTTTACAAGGAGGATTTAAGCTTTCTTTGTCCTGCCATGACAATCCATCACTTCACAGTGGGTTATCACCCACGCTTCTCTCCTGGCACAGAAGAACTGTATGTACCCAGCCTGCCACTTATGAGGTCCATTTCTTTTTGATAGGGAAAGAAACTGGGACAGACTACAAGCATCAGTATTTCAAACTGTAGTCAGACTGCCCCCCTCAAGTCCTGCTGCTTAGCTGCTTCATCCTGAAGGCATTTAAATATCAGGAGGTGTCTGGCAGGCTCATTTGGAAGGGCCTAAGCTGCATGTACAAGTCTGAAACTGCCCTGCTGCAAGTGGCCTGACATCCGCCCCTGCCAAACCCTGGCCGGCTTTCAGAAACAAGACATTCATCTGGCCTTGTAAGCACTTGCTGAGGATACCTGACATGCTGACAGGATTCAGACTCTTCCCACAAAATGTAGCTATAGCCACCATCTTTTAAAGCCTGACCACACTAGGAAATAGTGCCATTGTATGTAACTGTATAACAGCATGACCTGTTCAGCCTGAAAGCAGATGACCTGGTACTCAGGGCCTCCTGGTCCAGGTGGAGTCAAAGCCACAGCACCTCTTAAGGAAGTGCCAGTAGCACTTATGTTGTGTCTCCTGGACTGGGATGACCTGAATCTGCTGGCCCTCAGCATGGCAAAAGTTCACAGAGCTCAAACAGCCACTTAGCCACACTGTCTTCCTGCTTGTGTACGAAGGATTTGTTTGTGGTTCAGCATTCATTGGTTAGAGTAGTTGAGTAGGAGCCGCTGGATTTCTTTGCCAGATATAACCATCCCAACATTCCCTTGCCTGTTCCACCTTCTCTTGAAAGGACCATTCTCCTGACAAATGAGATTTCTGTCTAGGTGCTTATCCACCTCAGCCTCTGCACACACTCCTTGTCTGGCTATGTGAGTAATGACAAGAAATTGTGTGTCTGGCAATACACGGACTTAATGTAATGGCAGGACAGTAATGTTTCTCAAAGGAGCTGAGTGCTAAGACCTAAACATGTATATCAGCTTAGCAGGAAAAGAAAAAAGAAAAAAAGGGCAATTCCTACATTCAAGTAAACCCACATTTTAAAATAATTACTGGCACTGTTAACAGTCCTGGCTTTCACTTGTATCTGCAGATGTCATCTAATACATAATTAACAGCCAAACAATAATAAAGATATATTAAATTGCCCTGTACACATTTTACAGAACACCTCCAATAATGACACATATCAAACCATCTACATACAATACTTTGAATTCACCAGACACTCAAGTTATCTACACACAGTCAAGTGCCAGCTAAGACTTGTGGAAAGGAAGTGAATGTTTTCTTCAGTATTTTATAGGTCCAGCTCCAAAAGACTCAGGAAAAACAATATTTTGTCCTGAGATACTAAGAGCACAAGCAAACTCCTCTAATATGGGAAAGCATGCTGTGCTGCCTGGCTCATCACCATTAAAGCCTTCTCAGGAAAATGAGTGCTGGTGGCCTCCTTAAAAATGCATGCTGAGTGAGGATTATATGTGGACTTGAAGGGCCGGCCTTGTCCCCAGGCAGAAAGACCCATCTGCCTGTTGGGGTACTCCATAAATGGCCTTTGGAGGAGGGAGAAAATTCATGAACATTTCATTTCTAAAAGAGCTTTGAACACTGTTTAGGATTCCTTTTTTCACCTGGAGAAGCCCCCATCTTTCTACAGAACCTTGATGTCCAAGATCCTCTAGGGATGCCACCAGCTTTTATAGGGATTCAGTTCTCTAATTTCTTCTATTACTACCTTTTAGTTGCTTGGATTATCTCAGTGACACATTAATTCATCCCTGTGTCACAGTATCCAAGCTTATAACAGAGGTCTCCAACTAGAGCATCCATTACAAAAACAAACTAAAGAATTTAGTCCTGCTGACTGGCCCATCTTTTAGGAGCACAGGAAGGGTGTATGTAGCCATGTGGAAAAATCCACTACCATACTCTTACTGCTGAAAGCCAAAACTTCCCAAGAGATCCCGTAAATGCATTAAAAGCTTTTGATATTTGATTTCACTTCAGAGTTTCACCATCTCAACCCGACTGTTAGTAATTTAAGTTAATTAATTAATCGCCTGCCATGAAATGCATCCAAGGATTCTGCATTTTAAATCAAGTGGAGCAATGATATTACTAAAGTATACTGCCATGTTTATAAACTTGTGAAATCCGCAGCTGTGCTGTTTCGGTCGCGTACGATCGGTGTGACAGCGCGAGAAGCTCCGTCGCCCTCTCCGCAAGCGCCACGCATCAGGCTCAGCACTCCTGCGCGGCCCCCGCCGGTCCCTCCCGGCGGCGGAGAGGGAGAGGGCAGCCGGTCCCTCCCTGCGGACGCTCCCTCTCGCCGTGGGCTCCACACCGGCCCCGCTGTGCAGCTGCGGCCCCCGCCGCGCCTGCCCCCCTGACGGCGCCACCCGCACCGGGGACACTGGGGAGACACCTGCTCCCCGGCTCCCGGAGGGAAGGGCAGGCTGGGGGGACCGACCCTGCAAGTTCGCACAAACGAGGCAGCCACCTTCTGCAAGTTCCCTCTCGCCCCGTCTTATGCAGCCTCTCCCATAAGGGCAGACCCCCTCATCCCTCCTCCCAGGTGTACGCTGGAAGACTGCCCACACCCGCGCTATCCCCTTCGGACACTTGCAACCACACAAGCGTGCTGGCTCTGCCTGGAAGGATCAATTGCCCCCTCTGTGACCCTGTACGGGATAACATCCTCCCGTGGGTGGTGGCGGCCAGCGGTACCATCCCGCCGGACAGCCGTAGGAGGGGGTGGGGGTCCCTCCACCCGACCCCAAGGTGCGCCGACGCAAGGGTAAAGCCAGCTCCAGCTGATGCCGGGGGGCAACTACCGCGCCAGGCTCACGGTGCATCGGCTCTCCGGGAGCCCGGCCGCCGATGGAGCTGCCATGACAGTCCTACCAGAGGTTAAGCCCAAAGTTTGTTCTTGCAAATCCTGGCCGGACCTGTTGTCGTCGGGTTCGGCCAACTCTTCCCCGTTCCTTCCAGCGATAGGGCATTTAACGGGCATAGCAGCCCCGCTGATCTTCCGCGCTGACTTGGTGAGATAACCGGGGCCAGGGCTATGCTCGGCTCTCCCTGAGACGCCAACAACGAGCGCTTGTTGGCTGCGGCTCACCTGCATCCCGCGCCCCTTGAACGCAGCCGTCCCTGGAGCGTCCCCGCAAGTTTAGACACTGGAGCGCTCCGGGACAGCCCCATCACGGCAGGTTGGGCGCGGGCGGTCACTTGTCCCCGGCCACCCCCCAGGCCGCGCCTGCGGGAGACATGGCCCCGTCCCTGCCAGCGAGCCACGGGTCCGCTCTCACTACAAAAGCTCGGCGGGCTCGGGGAGGGGGGTTGCCCCTTCTCCGCTTGCCCGAGCAACCTGCCGCTCAGCCCCGCGGCGGCAGCGCAGGCTGTGCGCCGCGCTCGGGAACTGCCCGCCGGGCCGGCGGCGGCCGGGGGTGTCCCCTGAGCGCGCTGCCCCCGCCCGCAGCCCGGGGGTCGCCGAGCGGCGGAGCCAGCCGCCCTCCCAATACCCCGGCCCGCGGTCCCCAGGCGGCTCCCGGCGCGGAGGAGAGCGCCCAGAGGTTCGGCTTACCCGGCTGGCGGAGAGAACCTGCCGGTAGCGCTCCTCCTCCGCAGGCAGGGCAGGGAACTGTTGCGTGGAGAGCATGCTCTGGCTGCTGCTGACCCCTCTCCACTTTGGCCGCCCCCTCACCCTTCTCTACCTCGGTCTCTGACGAGCCGCGTCCACCCGCCTCCCGCACAGACACACTTGCGGGGAGGGCTCCGCATTTTGTCTGCTCTGCAGACTCCCCCTCCCCGCTCCTCCACCCAATAATAATAAACCTCCGCGAGAAAGAGCCACATCCCCACCCCTTTCGCACACAAGGCTCTACCCCTTGGGGACAAGCTGAGAGACAGCCCACTTGCTCATTTCGCCCTAAAGCCTCCCCCAGGGAGGGCGGATGAAGTAGGCACAGCCTTTGCGGTCCCCCTCCTTCCCTCGTTATCCCTCGGTTGAGGGACGCCTCGTCACGCCGCGAAGGGCTTCAGGTGGCAAGACAAGCCTGAGTCAGAGACTCAGGGGGCAAGAACACGCGGAGCTCGCCCCTCGCACCCCTTACCTTGGCTCGCCGGGGCTCCGCCGCGCCCTGGCTCCCGGGCCGCCCGGACGCGCACTTGGGGCTGAAGCGATCCGAAGCCAGCCCAGCGTATGGACCCACAAGCGCTCTCGGCCCGCCGAGTCGAGGCGCAGAGTTCAGAGCGGAGGTAGGCAAGCGCGGGCCAGACTCCCGGGTCCCTTCATTCATCTGCGATTCCCAGGTGGACTTCCCTGGGTGCCAGAGGACGCACCTGGCTTCTGGATGAGCTTTATTTTACGTTCAGGCAAAGGCTTTCCCTTTCAGCCCAGGGACGGAGAGTTTCGCGCCTGCAGGGGCTGCAACGCTTCCCTCTGTAGCACACAGGCTGGCCTGTCGCAGCCCAGCCTCTAAGGCTCCAAGGAGAGCTGAAAGCGGCGCTGGCACCGCAGCAGCAGACGGGAAGGAGCTCCGGCAGCAGGAAGCTCTCCCGGAGCCAACGACAGGTTTCTCCAGCTCCTTCCCCGCAGGAAGGCTCCGGTTCCAGCCCCCTGGCGCCAAGCCTGCCGTGCCCCGTCCCTCCCCTGCGAGGAAGCGCTGCGAGGGAGGACAGCAGCGACCCGACCACGTTACCCCTTGTCCCCGCGCCGGTCCCGGCCCTGACCGGCCCCAACGATCCGGAGCTGGAGAAATGTCCGGGGTTTTGCCTATCTGTAGAAGCAAAATTCGCAGACCAAGAGACAAGTGCCGCCTGAAGCTCCAAATGACAGAGCGAATGTTCCATCCCCATGAGACCTGCATTTGATGTATTTGTCCCCTTGCCCTGTATCTGCATTCAAAGATGTCAAGTCTGACTGGAGCCCCCGTCTGTGCACCCAACGGAGCTCACCAGCACTATCCAAGAATGATAAAGTCAACAGGACAAAGGCAAAATAAGGAGTACAAAAGGGGCAGAAGTGGGTCCTATCAGAATAGAAACAGTTCAGGACCCTTCCAAGAATCACAGAAAGATGTCACTGGCACTGCAGCTGAGTTCTGAGATGACATTTATAAACTAGAAAGGCTTCCAGTTTTTACTGTGCATGATTTAGCACTTCTGAAATGCTATCATTCAAAATGTGAATCAGAAAACACCCAAGAAAAGGTGAACCACCACCTCTCCATGGATACGGCTTCCAGCCCTGTCACCACTCTTGATAATTAGTGAGGGTGATACCCCTCATAACAGTGTTTATTTTTGTAAATATAAACAAATTATATTATATATGCTTATATATAAATAATAAATAAGATTAACATTTCTTAGCTTTTTCCCCCCAGTTTCCTTTCCAGATGTCTGTATTTCCATACTTCAGATTTAGGCTCTGTTACTTTGTGGGCAAACTTTATGGTGCAGACAGGGTTCTCTGTGCTTCTGGAGCACCAATGTACTTAAGAGGCTCCTGCTCATGGTAATTCAGGGCTGCACTTTTTACCCAACCAACCAAACATCTCTCCAAACCCAACCTCCAATATCTGGCAGAAAATAGTGGTCACTTTAAAACAATTGCACAAAAAATAGGAAAAGCATGGAAAAAGAGAGAAGCAAGACCATTTATGCAAAATATTGCTAATGTAAAACAACAAATATTTAGTGCTGTAATGCAGGAATCAAACCATAATTTGTGATTCATAGCAGAGATTAGGTAGCCCTGTCAAAAATTCTAATAACAATAAATGAAAACTTGTATCCAAGAGGTGCAGTACATGGTTCAGACTGCAAAAACAGCTTGGCCTTGGCTGAGGATGGCTTCTCTTCAGCTGTAGAACTGTGAATTTCAAACCCAAGCCAATCTTGACTCCTAATCTCATACTAATTTCCTCCAATAGGAGAGCCACTGAAACTGGCGTTTCACAAGATTCAGCAGCACAAAAAGAAAGCCTGAGTTCTGGTTTGTTGGTGATTTTATGGAAATCACTGCATACACAACCATTATCTAGCTTAAATAATACTTGGTCGAATAGAGCCACAGTTCCCTCAGACTATGACTTATTTCTACACAGCTGCTGTTTAGCCTACCTTACAACTGAGTTTGATGTATCACAGTTCATATTCATACACTATCCATACCACAGACTTGTTTTCTGGTACCATGGCATATAGACATTTTAATGCAGTGTTCAAATAATTCATTAACATCTAACCACTTGTAGAAAGAAGCATATCTCATTATCTTACAAGTAATTTGACTTCATTTGACTTTTCCCCTAATTTTCACCTTGCATTTCCCTTCCTAGGAAATACAAATCACTACAGGTTCTTCTAGTTCTCTAGAACAACTGACTAATTTACTTCAATAAGGGCAGATAGGAATACAAATTTATATTCACGAAGCAAGAGAAGGGAGCAATTTAAATGCTCATTGGTAACAGGATGGAACCAAAGCAGAAGAGAGATATCCAAACTAAACGAAAATGAGGACAGGGCCACGCATGAACTGTCCAAACAAGAATGCTCCACCCTAAAGCACACACCAGAAAGCAGCTGCCACACACATCAAGCTTCCACTGCCTGGCACTGGAACACACTTCAGACCAAGCATCTCTGTGCTCTAACCTCACAACACACAAGCTCATCACTCAAAGAAAGCTGGCACAGAGCAGGTATGTTTTGGAGCCTGAGCTACTGCTGAGATGATAAACTCAGAGCTCACTGCTTTAAACCCACAATCAAACACAGATGCTTTTATGAACAAATTTTGGTGCTATCTGGTTAGTAACATTTCCTTCTCTAGTAGTTAAGGTCAGTTAAGGTCAGAATGTCTAATAAATCAGCTATATTTCTCCCTATGAAGCCAAAAAAATCAGCTACTAAGTCCATTCCCACTTGTTTTATCTTAATCGACTTCCCCAACCCACTCTCACAATTTTGTCAGAGCAGTAACATGAAGGAACACAATTACATAATTCCAGCATTAATGTGAGCAGTAAGAACTATCACTGCCAGAGAAGGGGACAAAAAGTATACCTAAAACTTGCGCTGCAGTATGTCAGTCATCATTACCTGGGAAGTTTGCTGCTTCACTACACCAGTCCTTGAGAACAAACAATTTTTCAAGTTGTTTCTGATACATTTATTGTCTGACTTGGTTTTTACATTAAATTAACACACACAATGGATTTGATATTGTTACAGGGAACAAACTTGCCCTAGGAGTTTCCAACTCCAAACATACCAACAAGTTGTAAGAACCTTGACTCAGTGGAAGGATGAATTCTCACCAGAATGCATCCAGAATCAGAAAAGCCCCAAGTTTTTTTTCATTTTACACATAACTAAATATTCTTCATGTTAAGTCATCATCAGGCTTTTATCGCTATAAATTCCCTTCAACAGCAGGTCACATTATATAATTTAATGTATCAATATGCATTTTTTTTGTAAGCTGTTAACATTCAAAATATTTGCTCATTATATTATGTAACAGTACATTACATATAAATTGCTAACAAACCCTACCTTCAGTTCAGTATTTCTTTCCTAGAATTACCATCTTTCATTAATATTGAATAAAAGGTGATTTTATCTGTACCTTTTATTTCAAAGGTCATTGACAACATGCAGCTCCAACCAAAGAAAGGCAAAATATTAACTATAAAAATACTTTAGAGAAACAAACAAAAATCTAGTGATTTATTAAACTGCAGATTGCTCTAACCCCCACACTTTTTTTATGCCAAGAAATAAATATCTGATTCAGCAGGCAGACCAACAGAGTGCAAATGACTCAGATGGTTGGATAAGATATACAGAACAATTTTGAATAAAATTTCAAAACTAGGTATGTCTTGCTTATGCAAGGTTCAAAAGAGATACAAATCGTTTAAGAAAGGGAATATGCCCGCTCACACATAGCTTTCTGTGAACAGAATGAATTTTTATAATAAGAAAGCATGGCAATCTTTAATGAAGATGGTCAATGAGAAGCCTTTTCCTCTCCAGTATTTCACACAAATACTACAAATACGCAGAAAAGAATACTAAGAACTCCTTCAAACATATAACAAATATAGCTAATTTGTATAACTCTCTAGAGAGAGGTTTCTTCTCTTTGCTGTAGAAGCAAGGATAAACTTTCCATTGTACTTGTTTTAAAGAAAAAGCTAGCAGTAAATAGAAAATTTAGTTACAGTCATGCAAGATAAAAGCTGTTTCCACAATGTTTTCATTCATGTTGATTTTCATATTTCAGCCAGAAAGGTATCTTTTTGTACTTTTGGATAACCCATCACATTTTACTTCATCTGAACAAAAATATCTCTCCTTTTCCTCTTAGTGATAGAAGAGTTACTGGCATATGCAGTCACACAATAGCATCACCTCACTCTGTTAAAAAAAACACACTTCTATCTTGAATTACCTTCCAGGCATTAATATGATAGAAAAAAAGTTAAAGCAACAATATGAAAAATTGTTTATTTCTTATACTAGAAAATAAGGAAATTCAATTCAACTTTGCATAGTATAATTTCAATTAATTTTACTACTTTAAATACTAATGGTCTGACACATAACTAATATGCATCTCTAAAATGTCAAATAAAAAAAAAAAAACCAAACTACTATAAAATAGCATCAATCCATGTTAAATATTGTCAAGTTTTCCCTACTTCTCTCCTCATTCAGCAAACTTCTGTGAAAAATTGAAAAACACTTGATTTTCTCCCTGTTTTCTTAATCTATGCAATCAAAAGCTTCTGCCTTTTTGCAGCTTTTCTGTTTTATTTTCCTGCTGCTGAATCAGAATTACAATTGGTATCTGTTCAAATTAATACTGGGTCCCTTTACAAGTAAGTCAAAATCAACCAGAATAGCTTTCAAGCAAACCACAATGTTTTCTACGAACTCAAGCAAATGGTCCCACTGCTTTTGCAGGATTTGTGATTAAATTATATGCCTGAATTACAAGGGCATACTACTAATACCCTTTGGCTTTGCACCCCATTTTTTGCAGCAGCTCGTAATCACTTTGCAATGTTCAAGTATGAGCGAAAAATTTCCAGCAGAGGTTTAAAAATTCAGTTTTCTGATTTCCCCATTCCTGAATTTAACTTGCAGTCTCTCAGCTGAGACTACATAGCTTCTCTGATAATTCTGAAGCCAGATGAAAACCTTCCAGTTCTACCAACCAATACTGATAACCTAAAGCAAGGTATTCAAAACTGTGCGTAAGAAAATACTTAAACATTTAGAAGTTTATCTAGATAGTTTAAATGTGACTACCAAGCACCATCCAGATGGCTTCAGAACAACATATAACTGTATTGGTACACTATCCAATTACACTTTTGCATAATTGGATAGTGTATATATCCAACTTTGACATTTATTCATACAAATAGGTGATACTCAAGTTCAATTTCAAATTGTTTTTATTCTGCTGGCAATTGGGGCAACAGTAAGAATGCACCCCTGTACCCTGAAATTACTTCACATCCATGTTCAGCATGTGAAGCTATCCACTAAAGGAACTTTTCAGTTACTTCAATTTTGAGAAAAGGGGTGGGGTGAAACAACAAAAAAGCAAACCCCCCAGTTTGTAAGGAGGGGCACTGTATTGGCTCTGATACAGCTGAATTGAAAGATGGCTCACCTTTCCTTTCTCTGAACAAAGCTCTGAACAAGGCCCAGAATATTCAAGCCTAAGTGATCCAAGGTTTCCTGTTAGTTGTCATATTAAAACTGACATGAAGCACAGACATTATTGTGTGACACTACACAGAGATTAGCATAAGAACACTAACCTTCAATAAACCACTAAGCTGATTTTACAGGAAACATATATTCAATAAAGCATTTTATACTAAGCTATTCTTATTATGAAATGGAGACAAGGAAAAATAACATTGCTAATAGAAGAGATGTTAACAGATCTCAGTCAAACTATCAGCACGTCAGAGTAGACTAGAAACTACTGTTACTTTCAGTGTCCGAGTTCAGTTTTGTGCTGTGTATGTAATAACACAAAAGGTGACATTTCCTCCCTCTGCATTTTTCTTAGCAAATTGTATACATACATATTATGCATAAAGTTCTGTTACACACAGACTAACATTCTAGGATAATAGCTACCTAAAGTCCAACTGAGGTATATTAAATATTGAGTTGTTTTCAGTCATTGTAGACCATGAGCCATGCAACCATCACAACAGCAACTCCAAACACTGGCAGCACAATGAGGTTCTTGTACTTTTGCCATGATGATTGTTCAACTTCTATCTCATCCCTTCTTCTCTTATTCTTTCTTCGCCCTTTTAATCTGTTTTCAAAAGCTTCCAGTTCAGCCTAAATAAAGAGAACCACAAGTAGTTGACATTTGTGTCAGAATTAAAAACAAGGAAATGTGAAGTTTTTAAGCAACATTCCCAAATAACATTTAGTAAAAGTAACTGTCAGCCAATGGAAGTTGCACATCTCAGAGATGGGATGGTAGCACTGCATCCCACAGGTACAAAGCACTTTGCTTTCAAGTATTAAACCATTGTTTAGTTTCCTATAAAAACATTGCCAAAAATGCAGCCAACTGAAGTTTTACAAGCTCAGTTTTTCAACTCAGGCTGAATATATTAAGCTAAAATAAGATTGTTATTTCCATGAAATATGTTAAAAATACTTTTTTTTTTCCTATTAAAAAACATGCATGCATTTAAGCTATTTTACTAACTTATATAAGAGCACTGGCTGAAATCTTCAAAGACCTCCCCTCGTAATAAAGATGCACTCTGCCAAAAATAAATTAATAAAAACATAAATAACTAAAAATCTATCCTATTTTCCTCAATTATTTATATTTTCATGCTCACTAAATTTTAGATTAATTGCTATAATCTTAGATATGCACAAAAATATTCCATTTGTTAAGTGTCATAACTTAACATTTAATCACTCATATGACTGTCGGAGGTATATAATGTCCTTCAATAAGAAGCCCATGCTCATAGGCCCAAAAATGGAGCAAAGCAATTACTAAAGTAAGAATGCCAGGCTTCCAACAAAGAATGGCAGTTTCAGGGGCCTGTCTGGAATAAATAATAGGATCCTCTGATCCCTGTTCCTCATCCCCCTCCACATTTTTTTTAAAAGGGCACCAAGAGGATACAGACAAAACTCATTTGAGGGTACAAAGCTGAAATAAAACTGGAACTAGGCAGCCTAGAATAAAGAGCGAAGACTAGGATGAGGCTCCAATGAGAAGCCATCTAATTGCTAGGAAAATTAGAAAAGATGCTCTAAAGACCTGAGACAGATTACAATCAGAAAAGGTCTGACGATTACCTGGATTTTTGGTCAAGTTGTCAGCTACTAGAGAAAACATGGTGCAAGGCACTAGGGAGCAGAAAATCCAGATGGAGTGAAAGGGAAAACTGATGGGAGTAGCAGAGTGCAGCAAGCTGGGACTGGCTGAGCAAAAGGTGCAAGACTGAGCTGAAGCAGAGGAATCGTGGACAGTGAATAGAGACAAAACCTGGCCATGAGAGGAAATAAATCTACATACTACTACAGACTACTGCTGCAGTGCTGCCAGGAAGAGGGACTAAGACAATACAGTAGGTGCATTAAAGAAATGAGAATAAGACTGTTTTGGGAAATGGACAGAGTAGTAGTTCAGTAAACAAAATCTTCCCTCAGAACTCAAGGTTGCCTGATGTCTGATCTTCCTCCACTGACAGCAAATATTTGTCAGAGTGTCACAAAGCAGCTCTTCCCTTCCTGTGCCAGTTACCACTGTTAGCAGGAGAAAGGGACCTATTTTGATGTCTATTCCTTTGTACCTAGTAAAGGCAGAAATTGTGGGCACCTCTCTGATGATATGGGAGAAGAGTTCAGACAAAGTCACACAGCCTACTTGAAACAAGATTACTCTCAACTAGATAATCCTCCCTTAGAAGAGCAAAGAATGTTTAATGAAACAGTGTTTCAAAATCCAAAATCTGGAGGCAAGGGCAGAGTTTTTATGGTTTTATACACAACATGGCAGTATTTCATTTTAGACAGACACTAAGTAAAATTTGGGGCTTCTACAGTTACTATACACTTGTGATCTGTACATTTTAAAAGCAGAAAACTCCATGAATTGCAATAATCTGAATTAAAATACAGGGCTCAAACAAAATTATGTAATAGCTGTTGAATTGCTTTCCTAGTGAACTCTGTAAAAACCTGTCTAAAAATAAATACATAACAAAAAAAACCAAAACACAGAATGAAAAAAGATTTGTAGGCACAGAATATGAGAGAGAAGCCATCACTATCCTTGAAAAGCTACCTACAGATTTGGGGTAACTGTCACATTCCTGAAGTGTCACCTTAATGACCTCTGAAGTAATGGCTGTGCCCAGTCTTCAAATAACCTCAACTTTTCAAGCTAAACAAGCCTCGGGTTTTTATTTAGATAAGAACCTAACTTCTTTGTATATAAACATATTAAAAGTAACATGAAATTTATTTATTTAAACTGTATACTCAAGACTTCTAGTTTAGTGTTGCTCAGGCACTGGACTTTGTTCTTTCATGTGTTATTCACTATATTCTTCCTGCACTGAAAGGAATAGCATTCCCATGGGAAAATGTAGCTAAATGAATGCAAGTAACAGTGACTATACAGTCACAAAGTGTATTTTCTGAAAGTGAGGACATATTTTTATTAATAGGGGAATAGGGGAATTAATAGGGGAGGTTGACTTTTTAACTTCTAAGGACCTGTTTACATTTTTTTCTTTGTACAAAAAAAAAGGAAACGAAATCTTTCATACAACTCAATAAATTACACTTCAGATTCAAGACCCTAACTTTCAGTATTGAAACTCTCAACAGTTAGCTTGAAAATGTAACCAAATCTTTTACAATGGTGAGGGACAGAGAGAGCTTGGTCTGAGTTGTTAAATAATCAAAGCACTGATCTCTTTTCCACCTCTAGCAATTGTGAAAACCCTGGCCTCATAGGGTGCCTCTGAATTAGAAGCAGAAGGAAAGTTTGGCTGCAAGGGCCATGACAAGAAGCCTAGCCAAGCTGTCTCTTCCACTAAGAAACAAGTGATTCCATCTGTAAATGGTATGAGCAAAAGTTGCTACTATATGTAGCAAATAACAAAATATAAATGCACAGACTTACTAGAGCACTAATTTGTACATAAAACATTTAATGAAGTATTAATCAAAATAGGTTTAAGAAACTGTGACTAATAGACGAACAGTTCTAATGAACACTATAAAAATGTGCTAATGACATTGAGGAAGGTGGTACAACACACTAACTTTTGTCAGAAGGGAGTGTACTCAAAAATATACTCAACATCCTACGATAGTGATGTCCTCCAATTTCCGTCAACAGATGGCAGATTATGAGTTCAAACTGGACAGGAATCAATGTTACATAAAAAGGCTGCAGTAGCTGAGGTTAGTACTTGTGTGCAGTTCTAGAGCCTATTTATTAGTTACAGCTGTACCTTTTTTTTTTACTATTTTTGTCCTACTGCTTCCTAATGCACTATATAACTACCAACTCTTTAATTAACCTTTTAATAGGGTTCATTATGTATAGCTGAAGTTTTCTATCCCTGAAGTTGCATCCATCACAAAACACATATGCAGGAGCAGTTGCCATATATCGCATGAAGTTACTACTGTTGGGCTGGAACTGTGAGAGTTCACAGAATGTACAAGTAGAAAGCAATGGTGGTGTGACTGCAGAGAGAAACAATCACTGCTGAAGAGTCCAGCCAAAATCCAGCACACTATGTTGGTGGAGTGAATCTGCTACTGTTTCAGAGAAGCCCCTTTACTGATACTTTATTAGAGGGACTATAAGTTAAGTGATTTTGATTAGAAAGCATTAGTAATTGGGTGGGATGCCTTCTGGAATGCATGAAAACACTCAGTGCAAGACAAACATCGCAACTCTGGCTTTCTAGCTCTAGAACTGTAAGCATGTCCTTTACATGTTTAAATGCCCACTAGCACATTTCAGTACTTAGCTTGCAGAACCAACACCTACAGATTTCCTCTGCCCAAAGTGTTTCAGACATCTGTACACAAATTACATTTCCTGACCTATATGCCAGAAGTAACATTTCCAGGGTCAGCTTAGAGAGCAAGAAGAATTAGATGAACTGTCTAGGAGTTATATGAGGGAATATGTGTTCGATACTGTAGACAGCTGAGATATGAATGTTGCAATAAACATTGCAGGATGATCACAAAACAGTGCCTGGTGCCCTGGACAATAGACACATAACCATGCTTTTCCTGCAGGATGAGAAGACAAGGCTCTCCTCTGACAAACAAAAACAGGCCTTGCCAGAGCACTGTAAATGTAACACTTCCATTAATTGCTTAGAGAACTTACAAAGTGTGTATAACAGAAGTTGTGATCCACAGAGAAACTGTCTATCCTAATGAGATTGGGGAAATGGCACAAGTGGATCAGCTCTGTAGGCCTCCCTTGCTCCCTCCCTGTCAAGCAGGGAGTAAGCCACTGACCCTTAATACAAACAGTGTGACATGCAGGTGAAAACACAAGTGGTAAGCTAAATACATAGATGCTGTGATAATTGAGTAAAAGGAGTCAGAAAGCACACACTGGACTTGGAATATGATTTAGTGTCAAATGCTCACTCAGGCCCAGGCACACATGCATGAACTGGCTGGAAAGCAGGCAGACTCCAGATGACAAACCTGACCTAGCCATCTGAGCTTGCAGTGTCAGCCTGAATGTGATTAGTATCAGCACCTCCAGGCAGCTGGCACAGCAGCTTTGTGGATTACAATGCCGACCACATAACCTCGCCACCAACAGCAATTACACTAAATACACGTTTTCCCCCCACCCCGGAGACCTTGAAGGACAAAGACTCATCTAGCTGTCCTTGTTCTTTCACGATGGGAGGGGGGAGAAGGGGAGCTTCACCCAATATTTAAATCTTGCAGTATTCAGCATTCTGTGGTGTTTATGCTGTATGAAGTGTTTGATCAAAATAAAAGCGTACTTAGTATTTTAAAAATAAATTACATTATACGAAGTTATAGGAATACAAGGTTACCATTTTGCACAAAATTATGGGAATTGTTTGAGAAAATGTGGCCTCTTAACCATTGTAAATAATTTACATCACACAGAATCTGGTACCAGCTGACAGGAATGACTGTGCATACCACATTAAAAACTACACTGCTTTAATTGCATGTAAATTAGATTATTTACTAAGAAGAACAAGGTCAGGAAGATGTGGATGAGGAAGAAGAAAGGTTAATACCTGTTGTCTTCGCTTCTCCTCTTCAAGAGCAGCTTTGGCTTCTGCTTCTTTTATCTGTCCAGACATACAAAGTTATAATAAACTGTTGTAAACAGCAGCTAAACCTACTTTCTTACAGAGTCATAATTACTCCTATAGAATGGTTCTCAGCAAAAGTATGCAAGCTTTCCATCAAATGAACTCCACCATCCAAAAGTCATATGAAAAGAAGTCATGGGAGATACAATTGATAATTCTATAGAAATATTTTGCAGTGTTCAAGAAAGCAAATTAAATGCTAGAAAGCATTAAGAAAAAAAATGGTGCAGAAAAAATTGTCAATATGTAAACATGCCACATACTTGAATCCCTGCACCTGCATTCCATTTGGTCCTACAACAACAAATAACTATGAAGCCTGAACATACACAAAAGACAACAGGATGGAGTGGCCTCCATCTGAAGAGATGCATAACTAGGATTTATCAGGTGAATAACAGGACACCAAATCCTGAGGAGTGTGCAGATGCCAAATTGGGATAAAACATCAATAATTATTTTTCATAATGCAAAGGCATAAAATGAATTTACCAGGAGGTTGGCTCACAACAGAGGAAAGTATTCTACTCCCACAGAGTATTTGGGTAAATCTAGAATTTCAGTGCTACAGGACATTTGTAGATGCCAAAAGTTTATGTCAACTGAAAAACAACCAGGCATGTTAACAGGAGATAAATCCAACAAAGGCCATTAGACAGAAAGACACCATCTCACCCTCTTAAGTTCCCACAGTCAGTAATCACTAAGTAATAGCAGTAACAGAAAGAGTATATGGGGGAAGTTTATGTATCTCCCCCTTTTTATACATTTTTTTGGCTTTTAGCATTGCAGTCACTGAATCACTACCTTAGAAAAGTTAGAAGTGAAAACCTATTAATAACTTGAAATGAAAAAAAAATCTTGATCCTAGCAGCTGGATGATTTGCATACTAACAATGGAAATAGTTTACTAAATACTGTTTGCACAGGCAGAGCTGATTACAAGTAATTTCCTATTCAAGAGCTTTTGATGACTAAGGAGGATGTTTTACCATACTGTAGCTCAAACAGCTGGCACTGAGGTCAGGGTCAAAAGCACAGTCCTATTTGCAGGTTTTCAGACAAATTTTTAAATTACTAAACCTCATATCAAATAAAAGCACTATTGATAATTTCATTAATCTAGATACAATGGCAGAGTCTCTTTAGAAATGTGTGTAAAGCACCCTGGCTATCTGAAATCTGAAAGTCTGGTGTGCAAAAAACTGCGCAATGAGCCCCCTCATTTTTCACTGCCATCTAATGGCAAAACTTCAGCCACAAAAGAAAAAGTGACCTTCAAATGTGGAAAAGAGCAGCAGAAAAGCTTCTTTTAACACCGGTGTGGTCATATTTGTGTAAGATACATAGGTATAATGTACATAGATAAAGGGAACCTTAACCATTTTAATCACAGCATGGGAAAACATTTCTAGAACTATTTCTTTAATAAAATGTACAGTAAAAGACACATTCAATTCCTAGGCACCTAGTGAGTAAGACATCCTTACTCACTAGGTGCCAGACATGAAAAGTTTTATTAAGAATTAATGCACTTTGGTTTTGGAAATTAATGGCTGTTTTGCAAATGTGCAAACTAATTTATCTTCGTAAATGTCTGCAGTTTTCAACAATTTTTTTTCCAGTCTGAACACATTAAACAGTAATAGACATAAATAAACTACTTTCATCAAGTGCCTATAATAGGAGACCATTCTAGTATGTCATTTGCATAGTACGTCAACATAGGCAACAAAAGGTGCCTAGAAAGAATTTAAATAAAACTTCATTACCTTATATAAAACCCCAAAACAAGTAAATACACATTCTTCTGTGAGGAAGGTACACATAGCTAGGATATGCCATCCAGTATGTCTGTGGCATTGCTTACAGGAGAAGCTTGTAGCCATTTGCTCACTGCATTAGACCATTTCTCCCTGTGGATTACAACATTGGGGCGAGAAACTGGTAGTAGTATCTGCTGGAGTCAAACAGCACTGACCCTGCACCACACTGAGACACGCTGCTAGGTCTCAGCTCATGCAGTCTTACTGTGAGTTCACCCTGCTTTAGGGAAGGACTCCATATCCTATGCACTTATCCTCACATTCTTACTGAGATTCATTGACAGCTGGACTGGCAGTCTCCCAGAATCAGTACTAGATCCGCACAATTAGTCGAATTAAAACCAGTTACTACGGCCTTTCATCATTTTAATGAACCTTTTAACCTAATTGTTGACTCAGCTTATGTTGCAGATGTTGTACAATGAGTAAATTGTTCCCTTTTAAAAGAAGTTAATAATGCTAATTTGTTTCTTTTGCTAAAGGCTTTATAAACAGCTGTTTTGCAACGCATGTATCCTTTTTATGTTTTGCATATTAAAAGCCATACGAATGCACCAAAATTTCTTGCAAAAAGTAATGCTCGTGCTAATGCATTAGCTAATCCTATTTGGGCAATTCCTTAGCCAAATAAACTAGCCCAAGCTAAAACATCTCACACCCTTTTTTCATCAAAATGTACACACATTGTGTAAACAGTTTTCACTAACACCTACAGAAGCTTGTGCTATTGTTAGTGCCTGCCCAGATTGTCATAACTTTAATAGACCTTTACCTTTAAAAGTAAATACCCATAGTCTTTTAGCCTTACAGCTTTAGCAGACTAATGTTACACACATTTCAAAATTTAGTAGTTTTAAATCTGTACATGTATCCATTGACACCCTTTCCTCTGTTATATGGGCTTCTGCTCATGCTAGAGAAAAAGCCCGTGATGTCATTTTGCACTGGCAGCAAGCCTTTGCTGCTTTGGGCATACCTGCCTGTGTAAAAACTGACAATAGGCCAGCCTACACCTCTCAGAAAATTAAAAATTTTTTACGTTTTTGAGGCATCTCTCACAAATTTAATATTCCTCATTCTCCCACTAGTTAAGCTGTTATTGAACATGCTCATCACACACTTAAAACTGTTCTAGAAAAACAAAAAGGGAGAATGCAAGGGGAAACCCCACAGTCCAGACTTTTAAAAGCTGTATATACCATAAATCACTTGACTCATTAAAACAATCCCTCAATTTTAAATCATTTTTATTCCTTGCAGTCCACCAGTGAAAAAACATTAGCCTCGAGCTGAAGTATGGGTAAGAAATTTGTTTACCAGCCAGTGGGAAGGCCCCTGGGACCTTGTCACTTGGAGATGTGGATACACTTGTGTTTCCACAGCATTTGCCCCTGATTGCAATGACAACATCAAATTTTGGTCATCAAGTACTCAATGGGCTGTTTCCTAACTTTCTTCACAAATAGCGCCTGCTAAAGCATTGAGACTGTTAAACAAGTTAGGATGTTGGTTAGCTTGGCAAACTAACGCTACTTCGCTTGCTTTAGCCGCATTATTAACAGATGTTAGTTTGGTAAAGCATGCTACACTGCAAAATAGAGCTGCCATTGATTTTTTGTTATTAGCACATGGACATGGATGTGAAGATTTCAATAGAATGTGTTGTATGAATTTGTCTGATCATTCAAAATCTATTCATGCCCACATTAAAGAATTACAAACAAGTGTGTCAAAATTGCGTGAAGAATCAGAATCTGATTGGCTCAATAGTTTGTTTGGCAATCGGCAAGTTGCTGGATAGGTCAAAAATCTGCTCAAAATTGGATGCCTAATCCTATTACTTTTTGCATCCTGCTCATTGTGCCGTGTTTATTGTCTTTTGCAAAGGGCCCTGCAAAAGTCAAAAAGGCTGCCTTTGTAACACAAAAAAAGGGGGGACCTGAGGAGATTGACAGCTGGACTGGCAATCTCCCAGAATCAGACCTGAAACCAGTCAGAATTTACCCGTGAGAATATTACAGTGAAATTTTGCAATTTTAGTGAAACCCACAGAGGCGGCCAAGAAGATATCAATGAGAGAAGATGTTCTGGACACAAGGGGAGGATGTTCTTGTTATGGGACTGTAGTGAGTTGAACCTGAGTTGATGGACAGTCTTTTAGACCAATGACGCTTCTCACAATTTACATATTTAAACCGCACGGAAAGGTGGGACTTCCCCTTTTGTCGGAGGTCGCCTGCTGGAAGGTAGGGGGGCTCTGAGCCTCCCGGCCCCGCCGGGCCAGGGCCACTGCCCTTTCCCCTCTTTCCCAACACTGCGGCACGGACCCTGGGTCGCTGCGGGGGGACTGTCCCAGAGCCACAGGCAGCTAAAACCAGCCATGGACTGCCACAGCTAAACCCATCCAGCGCGGCTTCTGGGGACAGGCGGGTCCCTCTTCTCTCCATGCGGAGCCGGCGGAGTCAACAGGAGCCGGCAGAGCCTCCTGTCTGCAGCCAGCACACTTCGTGCTGAACTGAAGAGGACACCACGCAGCCAGCAGCACAGAGGGAGCGAGGCTTTCCCCACCGTAAAGCCTGAACAAGAACACTCTTCAACATGGCGGCTTCAGAGTCAGAGAGAAAGAGAAGTGAGTCACGTGGGACGGAGCTGAGCATGGCGACAGGAGAAAAGAGGGCGGTGCCGCAATTCTGGCGCGCAGCTTAAAAGAAACCTTCTTGCATGCCGTGGTAAGAAACTGTAATACCACAAACTGTTTGTCTCTTTAATCCATTTGAAGAACATGGGGGGATGGAGAATCCGCGTGTGGCCTGTGAAGATTGTGAAGAGTGCCTATGCCAGACTATAGAGAAGCTTTTAGAGACTTGTGGCGAAGAAAGCCTTTGTGTGCAGGCCAAAATAACTTATCCTTAAAAAGATTAATAACCCCATGTGATGGCCCATGTTTTGCAGTGTGAAGGAACTGTGAGATTTTTCATGGGAGAGATGTTCTACACACAGCAGATTGTTTGTTTCCGGGCGGGTCTGCTGTTAGTAGCAGTTTGGGAACCACGTGCAACTGAAGAAAACCCTTTTTTCCTTAAGCATAAGAGAGAGACTTTTCAAGAACTGGAACACTGACTAACATCCCATGTTCTGTTATCCTTGTGTGAGCTGGGTAAAAGGAGAGAAGTGCTGGAAGGGGGGCGGGAGGGGGGAAATTTGCTTTAATTTCTTGTTATTTTCTCTTTACTTTTAATTCTATTAGTAATAAAACTCTTTCATTTTACTGCAACTGTTTAAGGTTTGTGCCTGCTTTGCTTTTCTCCTAATTCTTATCTCACAGAAGGAAAATAAGTAAGTAATGAATATTTTGAACCAAAACCACTACACTTAATTGGTGTTTCTGCCCGGTTTTGAACTCTACCCGCTACAGGAACATTGAGAGTGTACAAGGAAGAACTTGTGGATAATATGCAGCAACTATACTTTTGTTTGTATAGCTGATTGTTTACTGCCTGAATGGTCATTGTTTGTTAGACAGCCTTGTCATTGTTTGCTAAACAGCCAATCTTAAATTAGGCCACAGCCACTGTGAAGAGGTATAAGAATAGCAGTAGAGACAATAAAAAACTTTCTACCTTTCTTGACTATGGATTATGACTAGAGTGGGTTTTATGTCTGCCTTGACAACAGCCACATTACTGGAACTGTTTGTTATGGTTGGGATTTTCTAAAGGCCTATCCCAAGAGTTTTAGCATTCAACCTGCTTGCAAAGTTGCGAGATTTGGTCAGTGTGATACTTGTCAGAACTTGTCAATCAATCCTGAAAACCTGAACAGAAGTTGACTTGTCAGCTTTACCCACTGAGTTCTTGGGTTGTATGCTTATCACATCTAATACTTACCTGAAAAACCCAAGCAAGTTATGCATCAATTCTTTGTTTATGTTTCTATAAAAGGTTTATAAGAGTAAGGATCATATCCTGTCTCTCTGTGTGACAGCACAGAGCAAATTCTTTACTTCATAGAACAGCTGAGCTAGGGAGAAGTCACGTTTACAGCAGCCTAAGTAGTATTCTGCAGTTGCAGGAAATTCTCAGTTCTTCCAGTAGAGGATAACTAATACCATGTGGCAGGATTATACTCCACACTGGACAATCTGAGCAACTGATGGCTGCAAAATCTTCATTGGAAACACAGATCTTCTTCTGTGAAGAAGCCTGACTCCAATCTTACAGCATTAATGACTATTTTATCATCACTGATCATCACTCGTTCTCAGTGAAAGAGGAAAGAATACATTCCAATCAATTTAAAGAAAAAAAAAAGGAAAATAACATAATACTGTTTTAAAATAGTATTTGAGTTAATTAACACCATTCATAAATTCAAGTCTGAAAAAATAGCTACTATTCAACAGCACATCCACTTACGTTGCATTTCTACAGGTACTGCCTTGAAAAATAATGTGTTCTTTTTTCTACTTTTCTTGAAACTCTGAGAAGAAATTATAGCTACAATGGATACATTACCTCATATGCTTTCCGCTTCATTTCCTTGCATAATGCATCGCATTCCAGTGAAACTTTGCCTTCTTGTATCTTGCTGCACTGTACTTCCTGTTAATACAATTTGTCTTTTATAATCATTTCCCCATATAAGATTTTAGATGTCAACTTCTTTATGAAAATAATAAAACTTTATTTAGTAAAACACTGGTTTTACATATAAAATAAAGCTAATGACTGATTGTTACTTGAATCTGTAATTATGTATTAAATTGTCCTTTTTTATTTTCCTTCTTTCTAATAAGCTAAGCTGAATGGAAGAATAAATCAATAGTCCAGTTTAATTTTTCTCTTCTTCACTCATTTATTTGCCTTAGACAAGTAAGATAACCTTCTGAACCTCTGGCAGAAAGAGTCTCAGTAATTTCATATATATTATCTTAACCAGCTCATATTACAGGACAAAGTCAGGTCATGGGCGGAGGGGGGAGAAGTAAGTAATTCTCACTCATGCTTTCTCCCCTCCTCCTAGTATTGAAGAAATTTAAAAAACCAACAAAGTAGTTATCTGTAAGCAGAGGCTGATCAATTTTAAGCACTTGTTCTGTATATGTCATCTTTTCTCCTGCGGAGCATCCCACCTGCAAGACTTCAGGAAGCACAAGACATATTTTGGAGAAGCTGAGGACTCTGGGGAACTGCAACGTGCTGGAAGGCTCAGAAGTTAACTGGGGCCAGAAGATTTTAATTAAGAAAGATCATGGGGTTTTTTTCATTAAGACATTATTTTTTGTCAAGGCTTCATATCAATTTCTGTTGTTCCCCTCATAACAGTGTACATCTAAAGTAAACTTGTTACATTACTTTGTCCTTATCTTTTTTAGAAGCTAAGGATGCTGATGCCTGTACTTACTTTTAGGTTTGCAGGGAGCCTTAATTAATTACATTAGTTCAGGTTTCACAACATCTGTGCTAATACCAACTTCTGCAAATTTCCCAGTATCATCATAAAAACGTAACTTTTATTCTCAAATCACTCCAGGTCATCTGAGTATTCTTCCCACAAAACTACAAAAATTTAAGTGTGCATGAAGATAAAGCTATTGTAAGTCAGGCAGCTAACGTATTTTAGAATTAACAAGATTTTATATTCTCCAGTGAATCTTCTGATATAGCAACCCAGATCTTCAGCTGATGTAAATTGTTACAGCTCTACTACAGTAACTGGCCCTATTCCAATCTGCAGCATCCACATCATCCATCCATACAAGCCCAGGAACACGGAAAGAATAGACATCCTTCAAAAACTGCAACTTAAAAATTTACCTTTTTCAGTCTCTTACAGAGACATCGCAATTTAACCTTCTGGCTGCAGTTAAGAGGACAGCTACCTGAATGGCAAATCTCTTTACACCGATGACCACAGGGCAGCTGTAAAGAACAAAACACAAATAAAACTCCTGCATCAATAAAACACTGTAAAATTACCAAGAATCTATGAATCGGTTTTATTTCAGACCTAGCATTTTAACATTCGATTAATCATTCTTCTCACTTGTGAAATAATTGGTTTTTCTTTTCTTTTTGGGGGGCAGGAAATGTTTGCTTCTTATTTACTGATTTTCAATTCCTGTAGGACGATTTCTCTTTTATTGGCACAGCTTTATTAGAAGACATTTTCTCCTTTCCCATGTTTCAAGAACAGTAATTTCCACAGTAATGTATACATCACCCTAGCTATCTCTATGCTGGGGGAATACAAATGGATAATGTAAAAAACCCTGAAAACCGAAATTAAGTGTACTGTAGATTAGCTACTTGTAGATTAGACAGAGCAATAAAAGAAAGAGGAAAGAATCAGAAGCAGAAATACCACAGAAAAAATCTTTTATGGAAGCAGCATCAGAACTATGCAAAAGTCAAATAAAGGTCATCAAAATTCCTATCATGTCCAAAATAATCTCAGAAAATCCAAAATTTCTGCATTTTGCAGATTATCCCACTTCTGCCATCTGAAAGATAAAGACTTTTTTTTACTGCCAGTGCACTTTTTAACTTACAGAGAAAATATTATCATTCATTTACTGTGTAAGAATTAAGTCAGTAATTTAAGTATGCTGACTGATAAGAACGTAGCAGTGCTCCCAGCATTATATTAAATAAAATATGTCAAGAACGTAAACAAATCTTTTTCCTTGTTAAGAACTTGACTAAAAATACTCCTTGCTCACACACATGCCCATAAGAAGTCTTCACAATAACAGTTTTTCATTTTCAACTACATAGCCCAATAACCCAATAATAACTGAAGGTGGAACCTCACAGAAGAGATCTAAGCAATTTACTTACAGAGAGCTTTAAATCCCCCAGCTACTTAAAATAGCATTAGGCAGTGTTATTTATTAAAAGTGAAATTTCACCTCTTCACTCTCACCAAGGGATTAACACAAACTGGAAAATGCTCTAAAACATACAATTTTAAGATTCATTTTCCACATTTATTAAAAATCCAAAATGTATACATACTACATCACTTAATCCACAAGAATGAGAATAGTAAGTATCAAACCCAGGTGGGTACACTTTGATTAGTAAATCTACATTCTCAGAAGTCCATTGGAACTGGCACAACATCGGAGCTAGTATCATGAAACATACACCTAAACAGAACATGAACCTTTCTGACTAAAATTATGGAACACACATACCTGTCTTCATGTCCACAACAGTCACAAGCTATTATAGATACTTCATGGTTTTGGCTCAGTTTTTTAGTTACTGTTTCAGCACATTTCATACAGGACTAGAAGGAACCTTTAAGTCATCATGTTCAGTCCTGAAATCCAGTCCCCCCACAGGCCAGTACCTACCTTCTATATCCTTCCACGTCTGGATGAAAGCTTACTGTGAAAACAGTCCCCTCATTCTGACCCTATTCTACTGCTTCACTAAGGAGAGTGCTCCAGGAGCTCACTACAAGATGCAAGAGCTTTTTTTGAGTTTCCTACATTTGTTCTAGCTAGTCTAAGCCGCACTTCTTATCCTCATATTGAAGTATTTCTGTTTTTTCTTAAAAGGCTCTTTATTACCATAGTATTCCCTTAAATGAATTTCAACCATGTTAAATCAATGTTTCTTGAGTACATAGCCAGAATTGCATGTAATATTTCAAATGACATCTCAGCAGGAAGGACTTTGTACAATGCCTTAATTGCACCTCATTCTTAGTAGAGTACCTTCCCCAAAACATCTTCGGCTCTCATTTTATTTCTCTCCAGCTAATCATGCTGTGAAAAATAAGAATATCTGCTGTTTCCTGGGAGCTTATTATTAGCTTCACATGCATGGTCTTACTGGGGGTTTTTCTTCTGTATTGAATAACATGGCCCCAATACATGTGTTCTACAGATGCACATCCTCAATTTTCATACACTGACAACACCCTACAACTTTTCATCAGAAAATGACTGTTTTTTGTGCCAAGGTCATTACTGAAAACAATGCAAAGTCAAGTGTCATTTCAGTCCTTGGGAAATCTTCCTTACTGTTAGTATCTCTTGCTCCAATTTTTTTTTTAGTTTTGCTGTTGTTTTGGGGGAGGGAGTTGGGTGGGTTTTTCAAAAGATAATCAAATACAGTTGTTTCCTTTAGCCACCTTCATGCTTGTATTAACCCTCTCTTGTATCTGAACTAGATACTCACTAAGTGGCATTGACTGACTCACTCTGCTGATGCCTTATGCAGCAGATCTCATCTATTCATTTTATCTGGAGGGAAAAATACATAAATTGGTCACCTTATCAAAGAAGGAACTTAGTTTTTTTCAAGCACAACTGATCATCAGCAAATATTTTCCTTGAAATACAAAAATTATTTTGCCTCATTTTGAAAATATGAGGGGAGAAGCTTGTCTAAGCCTTGTACGCTACCAAGGTCAGACTACCACCCAGAACACAGAGTCTAATGGCCGAGTCTCCTCATAAGTGACCACAATCTCTGCAAAACCAATTTGCTACTGCATGAACACTGCGCAGTAGGAGGGCGCGTCTCCTGGCTCCCTACACAAGAGCATCATACACAATAACTCCATCTAGTCTCACCTGCAAGTCACCTCATGCTGGCCAGAACAAGCCATGGCTAGAACTATTACTTCCAGATTACTCTTCCATAGTAATTAGGCACATTCTCATTAATAGTCAAAGCCCAAACAGTCGTGTCCTAACTTGTTGCAGTGGGGATCCTGCAACACGCATATATCAAACCAGGAGTCCCGTGGAAAGGAAATATGTATGGACAGACAGATTCTTGCTAGATGTTTCAGAGATGTTTATTTCTCCAGCCGCATGGCCGGGGCTCTGCTGAGGAACTGTTCCAGTCACAGGACCAAGGGTCCTTCTGCCCGCGCAGGGAACACAAACCAACCAATGGGAACGAGGCTGAGCAGGGGCAGGGAAGCCCCGTGTCTGTGCCCTCAGGGCCCCTCTCCCAGGGCTACACGGCAGGGGAGGGACCCCAACACCTCACCCGTTTTATTTTAATAAAAGGAGAATGAAAACAACTGGATAAACATAACAAGAACAGTTTCAAGACAAAACAAGCCACCCTCCTGAGACTTTAAATGTCCAAACAGATTCTGTGGAACATCTTAGGGCTGACAGAAGGGAGACAGAACTCTCTGAGCATGCTTTGTGGGGAAACTGAGGCAGGAGAGGGTTTAACTTCTTCCCTCCCCCTTTTCATCCCCCACTCGGCATTGGAAAGGGATTTTTGGGGAAACAATTGGCAAAAGCATGGTTTTGTGAGGGAAACCATGGATGAAAAAACAGATTGGGAATACATTGGGGGTAATAGGACATAGGGTAAAAGGGAAAGGTGGGATTAGGAAAGGGAGACTGTAGGGGGGGCTTACAATGGAGATACTGTCTAACATGACTACGATTTTTTGCATATATACTGCCTTTTACAGGAACACCATCAGGCCCAGTGACCTGCGATGCTTGTAACCCTTTTCTCCCTAGTACAATTTTAAATTCCATTACCTCTCCATCTCCCAAGCTTGGGATGCATTTTTCAGGGTTATTCTTTTTAATAGCAGTTCTATGCACGAATATGTCTTGCTGGTTGTCACATCTTGTTATAAAACCATAATTTTGCTTAACATTATACCATTTTACTATCCCTAAGATCTTAGTTACTATGATCTTTTCCTTTTTCCGAGTGGCTGCTGTTTTCTGTCTCGCTGCGTCTTTGCTCTCTCCTTCGGTCGCTCCCGTGTTGGAATTGTCGGGGCTGCTGGTGCCTGCGCGCTCTTCCCGGGGTCGCGTTCGGGGCTGCGCGGGCCGGGCCGGGCCGCGCTGCTCAGTTCTCCGTGCGTCGCCTCCTCTGGTCGCAGCTTCGCTGCCGATGCCGGGCGCTGCACCCACGTCTCGGCCGGGCCCCCGAGCGACGACTCCCCCGCGCCCTGCTCCAGCGCACGTTTCGGCTGGGTGTGGCTCTGTTCTACCGCCGCTGCCGCCAGCCGCCGCCCGTGCGCCGCCCCTCTCGGTCGGGCATTCCCGGGGCTCGCTCCACCACGCGCTGTGCGGGGCCGTGCGGGCACCGCCGGGTCCCGCTGCTCCCGCCGCGCCTCGCTCCGCCACCGACACTGCGGCTCGCGTGGCTCCGCCCGCGCGCGGGAACTGCCTCGCTGCTGCTCTCAGAGCGCTCGGTGCACGTGGCCTGGGCCGCACGGTCCCTGCGCCAGGCTTCCCTTCGCCAGGACACAGCTGACATTGCTCAACAGTCTCAGTAACTAAATAATATTCACGAAAATATTCTTCCATTGGCATATATTTTGACTCCAATATTAACTGTGTCCAAACAGTTTTCCAAAAGCCCTTGGTAAGAATTAAATCCCAAGAAACATAGAAAAAGTTCTTAAACAACCATGCCAGGAAGTGTTTCAGTTCTTTTTGAGCTTGAATCAAGCTAAAATTTACAAATCGTTCAAGAATCATTTTAAGTTTAAGATAAATGTCCATATGCGGCTCTGAGAGCCAAGAGTCTTCCCACGGTTCCTCCATAGTTTAGATATGGCATAGCAAAGCAAAACCAAGAAGAGGAATGCAAAGTTTCCAGGGTTTACTCACACAAATCAGTCGCTTAGGGATCGGGGATCGTTCTGCTCACAATTCTCCACCATTATGTTGCAGTGGGGATACTGCAACATACATATACCAAACCAGGAGTCCCGTGGAAAGGAAATATATATGGACAGACAGATTCTTGATAGCTGTTTCAGAGATGTTTATTTCTCCAGCCGCATGGCCGGAGCTCTGCTGAGGAACTGTTACAGTCACGGGACCAAGGGTCCTTCTGCCCGCGCAGGGAACACAAACCAACCAATGGGAACGAGGCTGAGCAGGGGCAGGGAAGCCCCGTGTCTGTGCCCTCAGGGCCCCTCTCCCAGGGCTACACGGCAGGGGAGGAGACCCCAACACTAACTGACATATCAGAGCTGCAAATTCAAGTCAGTAACCCTCACCTTGACCTCTAAGTGCTACTGCAATAAAATTCATAGACACCATTAGACCAAAATATTTATAGCACAGGAGTATGTTTAATCCAACACTGAAAAGCAAATGTTTCCCTGACAGCTTTTTTCTTGTCCTATATCTCTGTGCAGGGAAGTTTCTTCTTACTCCCTTCACTGCAAAACCAACACTAAAAAGAATACCAAGAGAAGCTGTGAAGTAAGTGGCAAAACAACATTTCCCCATGATCTCAGAAAACAAAAGCAATCATTCTGCTGCTTCTGCTGGATAAAGAATGTAATGGGAAAGGATTTTTTTTTTGCTTCTTTTTAAGTGTCCATGCTGAACTACTCAGTGCTAAAACAGAAAGTGTGTGCCCCCTTTAGATCCTTTTCTACCATACAAGATCTCTTGTCAATAGCTTCTGGACTGAAGCCCAAACTGAACATGCTTTATGTTTGAGATGGCAAAGCCATTAAAAGAAGGGATTTAACCCACAACTCTGAAAAAAAAACCAAAACAGAAAATGTCCTACAAATACTTTTCCCATATGCAGTGCGTTTAAATCTTAACATTATACCAGAAGATGATAAACTCCATCAACACTTATGGAGGCTTAAGTGAATTCCAACAGAAGGTAATTAACACAACCTGTTAATACACATCTGATAATAAAGAAAATACCCTGGTACTAAAGAAAATAGCACTTTTGAGCAGCAATGCCAAAAGGTAAGTACAAAAGAGAATTTTACCACTTCCAAAGACAAAATTAAATTTTTGTAATTCACATACATTTGCAGTGTGTGTGTGCAGAATTAAATATTATTTCCAGAATGTTTAATTAATTTAATGTATCAAAAAGCCCAAAAACATATGCATACTTTTAAAATTTATAGAATCACAGAATTGTTAAGGTTGTGAAAGACTTTTAAGATCACTGGGTCCCTTAACCTGACGCTACCAAGTTAACCACTAAACCATGTCCCCAAGTGCCACATCCACACATTTTTTTGAACACTTCCAAGGATGGTGACTCTACCATTTTCCATTTCCCTGGGCACCCTAGCACAATGCTTGACCACCTGTGAAGACATTTTTCTCGATATCCAATCTAAACCTCCACCGGCACAACTCGAGGCCATTTCCTCTTCTACTGTCACTTGTGTGAAAAGAGACCAATCCCCACCTCTCTACAAACTCCTTTCACACAGGAGAGTGTGGATCAGGTCCCTCCTGAACCTCCTCTTCTCCAGGCTAAACACCCCCAGCTCCCTCAGCCACTCCTCACAGGACTTGTGCTCCAGACCCTTCATCAGCAATCCTTCTCTGGACACTCTCCAGCACCTCAGTGTCTTTCTCGTAGTGAGGAGCCCAAAACTGAACACAGGATTCTGGGTGTGTCCTCACCAGTGCCGAGCTCAGGGGGAAAAATTACATTGTCCTACTGCACTATCATGTTAAACTAAATTTATCATAATGGGGTCCCATATTTCACATCAAAACAAAAGCAGAGTGCACAGTAAAACTACAAAGTATGGCTGTTTTGTTAAAAAATACTAACTACATGGAATAAAGTGTTAAAATACAGATTCACGAACACTGACAGGAAAACATAAACAATGAAAACTGACAGACTTCAATATTCTACATAAGAATTGTTTCAAAACATCTGCAAGCATGATCCTAAGAATTTAATCACCCTGATTAAGAAAAAAAAAAAGAAGTTAAATTTCCTTCAACAGGATCTCTTGTTATTATTACCAAACAAGAGAATTAACTTTTTAATTAAAATATCTCATATATAACAGCTGTGGCAGGATTAAAGAAACTGCTTCTCCCTAAAGCAGAAAGGAAATATGAGCTGTGCTATGTAATGCTGGAAGTCACATTTTTAGTTTTATACTGCCATAGCCAAAAGAAAAGCATGAACCTCCTCAAGTTTTTCAAGTTTCTGTAGTATTTTTCCAAAGGCCCAGACAATATAACTAGTTTTCTTTATCCCCAAATGTACCATGGCAACTGTAAAAGAAATATGGTAGCATACTGTCTACTGCAATTTCCATTAACCAAAAACATCTCAAAACAACAACTGCAGTAAAATACTGCATTCTATTGAACCTAAGTTGCACTATGGTAAGCTAGGAGTGGTAGTGCACACTGATTTATAGCAATCGTCAACGTCATTGAGCTCTGTGAATGACTCGGTCAGCTTCTGACATTGAATAAGAAAATTCTCATAAAACACTAATTTGAAATTTACTTGAGGCTTCCAGAATTACATACAAAACCACTTCCAAATTAGTTTTGGGCAGACATGTTAGATTTGCAATCTTCAAATGCTCTAAATTAAGTAGTCTTATCCATCTTATCTCTGGCCAAGTTGTTTGTAAGCTCTTGTTTCATGACAAACTTACAAACAAGAAAATGGGCTTGGCCTATGTTTGCTGGGGAGAGGTGGTGGTGGGAGTGACAGGGTGGTGTCTGTTAAGGCTGTTCCTTCAAACTGTGTTTATCAATAAATCCCTTAAAAGAGAGCTATCAGTATAATTTGTATAATGATATCGCTAGCTAATTTTCTCAAAGCTGCAGAAATATATTTTGTTTATAAAACAGAAACAGACAAAGCATCCCTAGAACTGTTCAGTATTCAGAGAAATGGGAACAGATTTTTTGGACAAAAAAATGGTAAAAACCCCATACATTACACATATAGTTACCAAAGAAGGATCTGAAGAAAAGTAGGAGGAACTGTAACACAAAGATATGAACTACCTGAAGCAAGAAGGTACTAATAACTTCTGTATTTCATGAACGACAGTAAGAGCTAGAGCTAGCATCACAGGAAAGGAAGAATATGCATTTTTACATCAATTATACTAATTCTCTGGATAGCAGACGCTGCAAAAAACCTTATCTTCCAAACCATTTATAGGAGTAAGAGTTTTAGAACTAAGTTAAAGCTTTATAAAACTAATGTAAATTCTGTTGTCACATTCTTTACCTCACATCCCATCAAATTAAGTAAAAAAGACATCATCTGTGGAATAGGGCAATTCTGAACTATAAGCTAGAGTTTGGGACCACTGCTAGGTGGATTTTAAATCCCAGACTAAGTCTGGGGAGTATGTTCAGAAAAATCGTAACAGTTACATTAATCAAAGTCAAAGATGAGCTGTGGGGAAAAAAATTATTTGAAGAGAAGCTGAAGTACAGAACATACAGTTCATGATAAGGGATTAAAGCACTCTTGAAAATACAGAGAAGGAAGTCTTGGAGCAAATAAAACCAAAGTAACAGAGAGGGACATGAAAGGACAAAATTAAGAGGTAAATGGACAATTAAACAATATCCCGAAGTGTTCCCCCACCAGGAAGAGAGCTTTCAGACATCCAGATGAGAAAATTCTGACAGGCATGTTCATTTACAGAAAAAAAAATTAATCAATAGGCATCTACAAGGGCAAAAAGCAGAAGACACAAGTATGTACAGAGTACAGTCTTCCTGTTGGGGTTAACACAATCTTGTCTGAAAAGCAGAGGAACAGACACTGTTGGGAAAGCAGCAGTAAGTAAATTTTTGTATTTACTCAAAATCAAAAAAAAAAGTTTTCTAATATAGACAAGGATTCATATTTGAAGTTTTTGACACTGGATGATAATGAAATTCCTGCTTTTCCACTTCCCACATTTTCTAACCATCCAGAAATGGAGTTAATGACAGTTAATGACCCTCTCAGCATAGTTAATAACAACTAAGGAACAAACATAAAATAGTAAGTAATGCAAGGATTTCTGAAAGGACACAAGCAGCACACAGCCACAGCATTGGGAGGGACAAGGACAAAGTCCTTTGGCCCATGCCACACGTGTAGTTGTGGGTAACACTGCTGTAAGAGAAATCTTGAAACACGTCCAAGCTGCTGCTGATGAAAATTTGGTAGCTTCTCCAACCAGTTCCTGCCCTGTTCTACAAACTATTACTCAAATGCAGTATTCAACAGGAATCTTCTTTACTGATGCTATTGGCTCATAGTCTAAGCATCATGTAGTAAAGATATTATCCTTCTCTTCTTCACAGCAACCCTTTAGATGTACCCAGATACAGCAGAGAGACTAACTGGCTTGTCTTCTATTTTACACTACTTAACATATATTTCACTAACACACCAGGGCATTATTAGCTCATCTCATTTATTAAGTATAAAACCCCTTATCCTCCAAATTGTTGCAGTTAGAGATTCTAAACCTGCACTTACATGAGAATAGCAAGCACAATTCCCAGCATTTTTCCTAATCAAACAACATCCTACTCTTTCTGAGATATAAACTGATGACCAGTTTTTAAACCATGTGAGAGGACATACTCTTCCACATTCAACCTCACCTGCTTAAACATTCAAGCCATTAGTGCCTTTGAGACAAACCTCTGTTCCTTTAATAAAACTCTCCTGGTTGACAGCAATACATTAATACATGTCCTTCAAGTATGGGTCACTAACTACCTTCACATCTATCATTTAACATATTCATTTAGACTAAGCTTCTCTAGTTTGCTTGGCCTATACTCAGAGAATTCCACAGAGCCATCAACTCAAGCATTTCTTTTGTTAATATGGCTTACCTCTTTTGGACACTGATTTTTACAGGAAATAAGAAGCTCCTTTTCTTTTAAATCAGCACATGTTAGTTTTCTGTAAAAGGAAAGATGTATTTGTGTTAAAAAAATTCCAATTTAAAAACAACAAAAGTCAATACAGTTAGGCGTGTACTTTCAGTATACTTCACTACAAAGAAGAGTGGACTCATTTGTCCACATCCTGAGTGACTAATACAAACAGCCCTATTGCACAGACAAACTCACATAAACTTGGAGGACTTGAGGTACTTCAAAGGAAATCAACAAAGAAAAACATACTTGCATATGATGAATATTTTCAGAACAATCCCCAAGTTCCATCTCACATTTTGTAAAGTCTAGCTTACCCTCTATCCACACACACGCAAACGATTAAAAAGGTGTAGAAACAGTTACTAAGCAGTTTTTCAATTAAAACAGCTAGAAATTGAAGGGCATGAACTGCAGGACAAAGACCTTTTACACTAACTACATTAATTCTAATACTTGTATAAATTTCTTCTTCACATACTCTAAAAGAAGCACATACAGAATAAATGTTATATAGATGACTATATATTTGCATAATTCAAAGAATTATCTGTATTATAAAAACAATTTCTGGTCATAAGACCCCATGCATTTTTAGCAATTTTAGTAGTAATACCAAATAAAATACTTGCAAATTTAAATAGAAAAAACATTATCTTAGAAATTATAATCAAGAGAAATTTTATAAATTGCCATAAGAGCAGCTCCCATCCCCAGACATTTCAAATTATTTCCAGTTAACAGCATTCAAATGAAAAGCTGGGCTGTGTTCTGATACATACAAGCATTCGATATACAGCATTGATAGTTTGCAGTGACACTTTATTTTAAGCATCTGGAGACATGATGGGCAATCCCCAGGATGACAGGGCAAAACGCATCGGTGAGGACAACCAGCTGGCCGGGGCTTGGTGCACTCCTCTTCACACTGTGAACATTCTGGACCTGCCTAACAAAATAAAAACAAAGTACTAAAGAAAGTGCCAAATATTTGTTTTGTGAGGCATCACTAATGACCTTTTATATAAATGAAAGAGTTAGGGTTTTTCCCAAACATGGTTTTTACTATGGGAATCAAGCTATTCAGTAAGGTATTTCCCAAGCAAGAGTAATTATTAAATACGTTTTTTAAGAGAAAACCAGAAATGCCAGTGTTGGTCAGTCAAAGAGAATTCTATATTCCATCCTGGGCATAAAAGAACCTCCTTAATATTAGTGCTTTGGAAAATGACCAAACCCCCTGTTAATTCTCCAAGGAAAATTGTTAGAAAAAGAAGTTATTTTATATTCAAAACTAACTTATCCCACTCACCGTGTTACTGTAATGCTTGAGTCATTGAGTACTTACTACTCTCCAATACAGGGGTGGAAAGATTGGTTTGCTTGATTTTAAGAAGCAAACTTTAAGTCATTCCATTTCCATACACATGTAATATTCTGTATACTCTTTCAAAAAGGATTATTAACTTGGGTATATCCTAGGAGCTGCCTAAGGTGCTGCTTCTACTCCACAGGCTACACAAGTCTATCAGAGCTGTGATGTCCCTCTCATTCCAGCTGATATGACCATCGGCACAAAGTGATGAACATCTCAGCACAGTAAATAAAGCTTCATTTCTACTCCTATTCTTCACACTTCCAGAACCCCAGTCTGCAATCAAATACATCCAGGTAGATTGACGTGATTTATCAACTGAACCTACACAGCATAATATTTAAGGCCCACTATCACATTCAAATGTTCAGTTTCCAAGAAGTCAGCCAAAGTAAAGCCAATTTATCCAAGAATGAAGCTACACAAAGCTTTCCCAATAGAACTATTCACGCCAATGTTTCACATTACGCTGTTCAAAATTGGAGCATAAGAATTTTAAGTTTTTAATAGTTTTTCCCCAGTCCCCTTTCCTTCTGCTTCTATAGCTGAACAATTTTTGCTGAAGTTTAAAAAGAAACCTTTGTACAATGATTGTTTACAAAACTTAACTCACAAAAATTCAAATCTAAGAAAAACAACAGCAACTAAAACCATTTAGAAATCTGTCATATAACATGTAACCTTAGGTAAAAGCAAGCAGCTGGCCTTTTCTGCAACATTTTTCTAACACAACACACAGAACAAACTGAAATTCCAGACATAAAAATCACTACTCAGACATATAAGCTAGAAATTTAATCAGCCCTGACTACATTTAGTCTACCAAAACAACGGAACAAAAGCACTAAAGGTCAACACCAACTTGAGTTGGTAAGAATTGAAGAAAATTGAGAAATGAGATTTACCCATACTTTGCAGGTACATAGACTCCCATTTTTCTGAGAATGTATTGTCTCATTCAAAATGGAGCTAGGAATAGTCCTGACTCATTCACATTTTAATTGGCTTAACTGAAGCAGCAGGCAGGCAGCCTCTTAGTCATAACTGGGGATGCTCAACTGTCACTCTCACTATTTACTGAAGCCACTGTATTCCTGCAAGTTACCGTTCCACCAGTTGCACTAACAGCCCATACTCCTCAGACAAAATTTCCACAATCATAAATAGATTAATGTGGCAGCTACAATACAGAGTTATTAGATGACAACACCACCACTTCCAGGACAGGAATTCACAGGGATATTATGCCATTTAAGTTAAATATAACAGCTAGTTAAAATACAACATTTCTGCTTTGTACCCAACTGAATGATTCGGTGTTTTTTAAATGCCCAGACTGCCCATGTTGCAACTTTTTCTAAAGTAATGCTTAAAAAAAACTTGAGAAGCTGGTTTCCTCCAAATCATGACTCTCAAACCCCAAAACATATACATGTGGCATCGGCTGCTCATAACGAACAATTTTAAGCTTTATACTTTTGTTTCATGTTATCTTCAGCAGTTAACACCTACAACTTCTTAACTGCATAAATGACAGTTTCTAGTACACACTGATAAACATGAATACATCATCCCAGTACTTTGAAAAGTCTCCAGCAATTCGGCAACCTTTCCAGTGCTTTCCTAAAGGTCTCCCAGCCTCCTCAACCCATTCAAGCTCTCCTAAGTAAACAGTTTCCCCAGCAGATTGCAAGTGCATTTGTATACAGGGATTATCAGTAGTTCCCCTTGATCTTGACAGTTACAAAAAAGTAACTTTATAAGAGACTTGTTAAATAAGGTTCTGATGAAATCGAAGTAATGTCAACACAAACCAAAAAGTTACAGAATTTGCAAAAAATGTAATATTGTCTCAGATTTAGAGTCTAAGGACTATAGATTAGCTAACTGTCACAGCATCAATGGGAACAGCACACATGCAAGTCTCCCAGTGGGATCTGGAATAGATCTGTATCTTCCAGCTGCAAATTCTTTATTTTCCAAGTAAAACTGAAGACAAAACATACCCATATAAAATACATAAAAACAAAAGCAAAAAGGAAATTAACCTACCTTCTTTCCATCTGCACTACTGTTCAATTTAGTAACATGATGACATTCTTTCATACAGGTATGATTCTGACAATCAAGAAGTCGCCCACAAAATCTCTTACATGAGTAGGGATGTGCAGAGTGACATGGTAACGGACTAACCTGAAAGTTAAAAATAAATAAGTATAGATATGCAGATGGGTTATATATATAGACACTGCACATATGTAGTGTGTGATATATATATATATATATATATATTTACACACACACACACAGAGACAAAGAATTATTAGAGAAGTTCTGGTTCTCCAGTACCTTTGTAAAAGAAAAAACATCAGTGAAATTCTATTTGATTTTTTTTTAAGTATCATTTGGGTTCCTGTCCGTGAACAATGTAACCACACAAATTTGTTTTACACCGATAAAAGGAAAAAAAGCACACTTCCTTAAACAAGGTAACTTTTGCAGCATCGTTTCCCTTTTTTTTGAAAGGCTATTATACGCTCAAATCTTTTAGTGTCGTTTGTTCAATCCTTCTGAATTACACTCATGCCTTCCATTACAGGTTCCTAAGGTGCTTTACCATTACTGCAGAAGACAGTTACAGATTGCTTTCACAAAGCTAATTGTGTTATGGTCATCATAAACTCAAAATACTTTACAGTTTGAAAAACAGACAACAACCTGCAAGCCAGAAATTCTAAAAAGCATATACTGACTACATCAAATATAACTCCCAGGACAAGTAAGGAGAAGTAGAAATGGCTCCATAACAGGAGTAAGATTTTATGTCTTATGATACATTTTTACTTTCTAATTTGAGGTCAACACTCCAGTTAACAGAACTCCATAGTACTCTTCAGAGCATCTACTCAGAAGCTGTTACTCTTCACTGGTACCAAAACCAGTGTAAACTCCTAACTAGGTTACTTGCCTGAAGTTGAATAGTACAAGTCCCTTCCACAAAAGGATTAGAGGAAACTCACTTTTAGCATTTTCCAACCATTATGTAATACTCATATGAAAAAAATTAGTTTTCTGTGGTGCTGTCAAAATATTTGATTTTTTTTTAATTTCATGATCACTTCCCAGAGAAAAACAAACTATTTGTGATGTTATTACACAAGAGGCTAATGTGACATAACTCACTTTGACTAGAGTAAGGGTGTGATTTTATGTTGCAACCGTAGTTGCCTGAACAGCTTGCAGGGTACTCCTTCCTTTTCTCTCTTCAAACTGTACAGTCCTCACTGCACACTTCCACCACTCTGAACAAGTCCTACACATCTCTCTTTACAGCAAGATGATTCAAATAATCAAAATGGAAGAAAATTAATCAATAGAAAAAAGTTTGTCTTTTGCCAGTGACTTGGCCATACAAACAGGTAAACACTGGAACTGAAAAGAGAGAAGAGAGATGGCCCCACAGGGCAGTGAGGGACAGTCTCCCTTCAGCACTGTCCATGTTGATCTCCCTCAATCACACAAAGTACAGTTTAAATCCACCTGCCTATATAAACTTCTCTGGGCTTCACCCAAAAAATACAACTTCACATCACATCACTGCAAAATTCAATTCATTCACAAGGCTTCTGAACTCCTCTTATCATCCTGACTCACCAAGGCTGAACAGAAGTCTGCATGGCAGGCTGAACATCAAGCATGGCATACACAGGAGAAAACCTTGAATCTACTGCATCCAACCACTTTCACATCCCTGTGTCAGAGCTGAAGCCAATGCTGGCTAAAGCACTGATGCAACAACCACATTGTCTGAACTCCTGGTTCCTACTGCCCCTTGCAAACATCCTACTCTATCTCTGATGGGTGTTTCTGGTGACCAAAGGCCAGCAAGCAGCAGGCCTAATAAAAAGAAGGTCTGAAGCAGAGAATAGTACTATACCCAGAATGCACATACCAATTACCAAAGCTTTTAATGTGCCCAATATCCTACCCCTTCGCATCCTCCTCCATCTCCCTCCTCAGAGCACAAAATCCTTTCAGTATCAATCTAAGTAGTCAAAGGACGTTGAAAGGTAAAAGAATGAAAGAAAATATGTATTAAACATTACAATCCACCCACTTCTCTACCTTTTCATGCTCACCCATTGCCACTCAGTTTTTTATGACTACTGGTTCTGCTGTGGCTCAGGTAGTGACAGCAGATCAGGGCAATGGTAGTAATTAGCTCTAGGGCTGCACTGTTCCATAATCCTGATGAGACTTTTTTTTATCAGGAGTTGTCTTCCACCAGATAAGGACACAACCACCAGCTCCAGTTAGAGCCAAGCACTTAGGCAGAAGTAGCATCCCTCAAGAACACAGATGAGAGGCATTGTAAAACAAGGCAGGGGCAGTGAAGCACACAAGTCAGTCAGGCAACAATGGCAGCTTTCAGATGGCTGACTGGAGGAAACATGCCAGCCCTCTGGCTGCATCCAGCATAGCTTCAGCTTGAGCTCAATAAGATACAACAGTCTTCTGGAATCAACTAATACTGTAGCCAAAAATTGAAAGATTTCAATTAATTTAAACCTACATTACTTTTTTTTTCTCTGTTTCTCTGTTGTGGATCTAAGTAGCAAATCCAAAGGACAAAATAAAGTTTTGCTTCCTACAGTTGGAATGCATTTCTGAAATGGCTAAATGCAGCTAGAACTCTTGCTACAGACAAACATCAAAGTAGCCACAAAGTCCAGGAGGCTGATGAGCTGAAGAAGGAAGAAGGCAGATAAGAACTCTAAGTATTTTATGAGAGCTGAATGGGAAAAAAAAAAGAAAATAAGAAGGTATCATTTTCAGACTACAGGTCTTCCACAGGACAAGGAAAGGAGGGAAAGGGAAAAAATACCTGACAACTTTCAGAAGCTTTCCAGGAAATCTCCCAAATGTATAAAAGCGATTAACAGATACATCAATCAGAATATGAAAACAAAAATTGGCAGGGCAAGGAAATTTTAGCAAATTTTATATGGTGTTTAGCCATAAAGATGAATCTCATCAAGCTTTAGATAAAATTTTATCTAGAGGCAGAGTAATGGTCTTCCTCCTATGAACGAACCAGAACTAAAAACCACTCACAATAATAAAACATAGCATTAAATTCCTCCCAAAAGAAAGAAAAAAAAAACAAAGAACAAACCACCCAAGAAGAAAGAGAGTTCAATGATATGCCCAGGAACAGAAAGCCTGATATTACTGGATATTTACAATATTCCTCAAGGAAGCAAACCCAGAGCATTTTCCTTCCTCTAGAACATTTAATGAAATGAAGCAACTACAAGAAAATTATATACAGCCGATAAATTGGTATCATAGTCAGTAAAGATTTCCTTCTTTGTCCTCATTTACCTTCTATCAGCTTTAATTAATGTTTCCCATAAAAAGAGATTTAGAATAACTTGATTTTAAAAGAGCCTATGTGTACTGCTGCTATGAAATTTCAATGTATATAACAGTTAAAAAAAAGGAAGAACATCAAGATTTCTTTTTTTGGGATGGCACCAACTGTTGATAGGTGATTTTTCTGACACACAACCTGAAACAAAATTGAGAGCTACTTTTAAGAACCTACAAATGGAAGAATGATGAGTTATTTATTTTTCTAAATATATGTAAAATTATTTAAGAAAAGGCTGCAGACCTCAGCTAAAAGAAATCTTCTGTTAGCTTAAACATCATGTAGAATCATCCTTCCACTAAGCACAGATTTTATACAATTACATGATCTGAAAAGCAGTTTTAAGTCTGTTGTTTCAAGTGATAAATTGCTTGTTCTAAATGCCAACATGTAAGAGCTCAAACTAAACCAATCCCTTAAAAATACTTCCTAAACTAAATACCAAAGTGAAATAAAAAAAGGAACAACAAACCCACACACAACCCCCCCCACAAACAACCAACTCCAATATCTCCACAAATTGAAATTACTGTCCAAATATTAAGAAATTAGACAGTTGATTTGCTTGTCATAAAAGTCCTAAGGTCTCTACTCTACACATTGTCAGCAGGCATCCTGATAAAATACAAGACGACTTTAATAACTTGCTTCGTTCCTAGTTTCTTTCTTTTTTATATCTTTTCCATTATAGGAGGTAACAGTCCAACATAAGCAGTAACAGCAACATAGTACAGCAATAAGGACCTACTCACAGCAAAACTTTGCTTAAGAAAACTGCTACTTTTGTCACTTGTGAACAGTTCCCATTTTCCAGTGAAAATTCCCTCAGGGAAAATTCTACTGGAGGGAAGCATTCACAAATTCATATGTTTTCTCTTGTTAACAAAAGTAAATTAACTTGAGCTGAGATTATTTGTTAAGAATCAATGTGGCTGTAAAACACTGAACAGACATTACGTTATTTTTTTTTTATTTCCAGAGATTTCAGGACAACACAAAAATGCACAATGAACACAAAATCCACTGCAAAAAAAATACACTTCCCATACACATTAATGAATCATTTTTTTCCTTGACTTCCATCAAAATATCAAAGGTCAGGAGACAATTTCACTCCAGGAACGGCTACACTTAAGCAGGAAGGCAGCATCGGCCTCTGCTGGCTGAGAGAAGTAACATTTCATCTAGAGTAGCATCAAAAATTTAAATAATTTAAGTCAGCTATAGACTCCCAGGCATTTGTCCTTATTTTCAATGCAAATCCATGAAGAAGACATGACCCAAAGCCACTGAATGATTTTTCTAAGACCAGTATGCTACAGAAAGTGAAGGTTTTTTTAATTATTCTGAAACAAGTAGTAATAAATATGTAGTAATTGTTACTATTTTCTCTAGTAATAGAGTACTGATACTGTCCTGCTATGCGGAAGGACAAATTTCACAATCATGTACATCTGAACAGAACCAAATCCTTCTGTATTGTCTAGACCAAGTTATAGACTGGGTCTGTAGACCACAGCTTGTATATTGTTTATACATAAGTTCATGAAATTTGGGCGAGATTCGGTATGTCCCATCAAAAACCATGTCACTGACTCAATAAAAAATTGGCTAATGCACATGTAAGTTTTACTGAGGAAAGACAAAACAAAGCCCATCTGTTTCAACAACAAACAGACATGTATGGTTGTTCTTTTCATCTGCTTTCAGGGCACATTTTTCTTCAGCAACTGTCAAGCTGCAAAGTAGCTCTATGGAAAAGCTGCATTCACAACCTGGATGGGTTAATGAACGTGCTGCCCAAACAGACTGTGGCTACATAAACGTTGATAACAACATTTGAAGATGTTGCCACAACATAATC